>NW_027187378.1:46500480-46714443 GCF_028583685.1 Petaurus breviceps papuanus | reverse complement strand
TCTCTCTCTCTCTGTCTCTCTCTCTCTCTGTCTCTGTCTCTCTCTCTCTCTCTCTCTCTCTCTCTCTCTCTCTCTCTCTCTCTCTCTCTCTCTCTCTCTCTCTCTCTCTTTCCCTCTCTCATAGACACTTAATAAATTCTTGGTAATAGAATTGAGTTTAGTGATTGGATCTTTCCAAAAATGGAACAGACTGTGACCTCAGGATGTAGATTCTTCTCTCTCACTTGAGGGAAGATGGGATATTGAATTGAGAACAACTAATGATCTCATTTAGCTGGAACTCAGAAAAGGGCAGAGGACTGTTTGTTGAGAATATATGCAGATGGAATTCTCATCCAGGTACAAGCTGATCTAAAGGGTCCCTGAAGTCTGTTCTTACACTGTTATCTGTTTATTTTAATATTGTTTCACCTCCATGCCTTAAATGCAGAGTTTCATGAATTGGAGTGATCAAAAATGAAGCAAATGATTATAAAGCTAACATTCTGGCAATGAACTTATCTAGATTTAACTAGATAAGTTTTTCAAATGAGAATCCCTCCTCTATATCAATGCATTTCCCATTGGTAAGACCTCCTCATATTTGTGCTCCAGGCATAGCCTCTGTGAACACAAGGTTACTTCCATGTGAGAGTGAGCTATTGGAGGGGAATAGGCTTAATATTAATGTATAATTAGCATGATATCTTAAGTATAATCTTCAGTTTTATGTATATGTCCACAATTCAACTGTTTCCTTTGTGTCTTGCTTTGAAGTATAAATCCACAAACAATTTTGTCTTTTAACTTCAATTGCCCCATTTACAAGGGCCAATCATGTGGACAATGACAATTTTGTGTTTGTGATACTTGGTATGTAATATAATATATGACTAGTTCTGAGAGAAATAGCTATAAATTTTTTTTTCTTTGGGAAGAGAAAAATTGAGATATTTTCACACACACATATTTTGGAAATGTCCCTGCACATAAGGCAGCAGCATGAGTTGGCTATTGCCCAAAATATGACCAGTATTTATTTTATAAAATATTTCTTTTTCATCCTCCAGTGTGTGAACATATGCTTTTCTTTTCTTCATCATCACTGTAAATGCTCAACACCATAATATCTTCCAGAACCCAAAATAAACTAACCCCCTATGAAATTTGTAGTCAAATGCTGGGAATAAACATTTCCTATTGAGCACAGATCAGTTGAGATGCAGGTGGGGGTACCTTTAGTTAGATGTAAATCATAGGCAAGTCTCTGATCTCTGAAATTATCCCTTGATTTTTGCATACTTATCATGCATAGAACATCTTAGGAAATGAATCACTACCACATGATTTTAAAAAATTAAACTGTGATTCATAAAATCTTGGTTTTGTCATCCAGAATGTCTATAGGAATAGAATCAAAGCTCTTTGGTATATAAAAAGGGATCTGGAGGAAGGATGTGAACAGTCTATATCAACAGAAGTGGTAGAGATGGTTTCAGGAGCCCTCAGAAAAGTAATAATACTAATGTATTCTACTTTCATGCATCTCTTCAAACTCTCCCTTACTCCACACATCTTTCAAATTTCTCCCTTTCTCCTTACAAGATCATCATCCTAATTTAGACTCTAGGCTACATGACTTTTGCCTTGATTATTTTGATAGTATCCTAACTGGTCTCCCTGTAAAGCCCTTCCCCTTTCCAATCCACTTTCCACATGGATGCTAAATTGATATTCCTAAAGCACAAGTCTGTCTTTAACACTTTCATCATCAAGGAGCAACTTGATCAAGGAGTTTTCTTTTGCTTCTAGAATAAAATATGGATTCTTCTCTTTAGCATTTAAATCTCTTCACAATCTGGCTCTTGTTTAGCCTTCCAGGATTATACAACACTCCCCTTGACAGTCTATAACATTCCAGCCAACCTGAACTACTTTCTGTTCTTTATTCATGCCTTTCCACATCCCACTTCTCTGCCTTTTTGTACCCATTCCCCATTCCAAGAATGCACTCTCATATCCTTACTAATTAGATTCTCTAGCTTCCTTCAAAGTTCAGTTCAAGAGCTTTATTTCACACAAAGTCCTTCCTGATACTTTAAGTTGCTAGTGCCCAGCCCCTCTTGAAATTATTTTGACTTTATCAATAAAATCAATAAACATTTATCAATAAATATAAAAAATTATCAATAAAATAAATTTATCAATCAATAAAAAATTATCAATACATTTATCAACAATCCTTTATTAAGTGCCTACATTATGCCAGATACTAAATTAGCTCATAATATACAGAGCCCCTATCCTCTAGGATCTTCTAGTCTGTTGAAAGACATAGCACATAGCTTCCCACTCCTTCTCTCCATAACCTCCTATCAGTTCCCATGTGTTTAGCTACCATCTCTATGTGGATGACTCTCAGATCTATATATTCAACCTGAGTTTCTCCCTCAAGATTTAGTCCTAGATCCACCAGTTGCCCATTGGACATTTCAAATTGGATTGCCAGAGACAGAGTAAACTCAACATGTGCAAAACATGTTGTCTTTCTCCTAAACTTGACCCCTTCTATTTCTATAAAAAGTACAGCCATCTTTCCAGTGTGTCAATATTATCTTGGGGGCCAGAATACTCTCCTTCTCTCCACATATTTAATCAGTTGCCAAATCTTGCCATTTCAATCTTCACAACATCTCTCATATGTGATTTCTTCTCTCCATTCATATGGCTATCAACATAGTTCAAGCCTTCATCAGCTCCCACACAGATTATTACAGTAGCCTCCTAATTGCTCTCCCTACTTCCATTTTCTCCATACTGAAATTAATTTTACACATTGCTGCCAAAGTAAATTTCCTCAAGTGCAGATCTGAAAATTTCCTTCCCCTAATCAACCAGTCCCAGTGGTTTCTTGTTGCTTCTAGAATAAAATATAATTTCGTGTTTAGCTTTTAAAGCCTTTCATGACTTGACCAGGCTACTTTGCATTTTCCTTTTGACTATTTTCCTGTACTTCAAAAACTCTGGAAATCTGTCATCCCACAAGATGGAATTTCTTATTCTCCCAAAGTGCTAGTGTTCTGTCTCCCAAGCTACTTAACTTATAAGACTCTTTAAATAGCATTTAATTGTTCTATATGTGTATATACATATAATATTTTATTTATGTTGTATACATTTTATACTTTACTTATTGCTTTCCCCATTAGAATATCATAAGCTCATGATTATTTCATTCTTTACATTTGTTTCTCTAATGCTTAGTTTAGTGTCTGACAAAAAGTAGTAGCTTAATAAATAACTTGATTGACTGATTGATTGACCTTAGAGATCATTTAGTCCAAGTTTCCTCTTTTATAGATGCAGAAAGTAAGAATCACATTGAGGAGGGTCACACAGGTAGTAACTGATAGAAATGGGATTTGAGGGGCAGCTAGGTGGTGCAGTGAATAGAGCACTGGCCCTGGAGTCAGGAGGATCTGAGTTCAAATCTGGCCTGAAACACTTAACACAAAAACTAACCACATGACCTTGGGCAAGTCACTTAATCCCAATTACCCTTCCCCCACAAAAATAAGCAAAAAAAAAAAAAGAAATGGGATTTGAATATTGCTAATATGTGAATCCAAGTACAGCATCTTTTCCACTGCTTCATGAAGAATAAGTAAATAAAATCCTCTGGATATAGCTAAGAATATTGATCATATATTATTGCATGTTAAAATGGAGTATTTCTATTCTCCAAATATCACTTATAGATAGGAGGTTATATGATGTTACAGTTGAAAGGGGATACATCCAATTCACATTATGGGTAGAAGTTTCAGAATAGCTCATTTCAGCTTTATATGAGGGGAAAAACAACTTCCTAACAAATACTGTAGAGATTTCCAAATAGGGAATGGATTGATTAAAGATTGATTAAAGTTTTTCCTTCATTAAAGTTCTTTAAGCAAAGCCTGGATGGCCACATATTGGGTATATCTTAGAGAATATTTGTGTTTAGGTACTGATTAGAATAGATTACTTCTGATCCCCCTCTCAACTTCCTTTATTCACCAATTCACCCATTCTATTAGTGTTAGGGAATATTAGAACAAAAGTTGCCTTAACACCTGAGGTCCTCTGAGGAAACAGGGTCAGAACTCAGATCCCTTTCCCCCTGATTAAAATAACATTTTTGCCTAGCAACTAACTAATGGGATTTTGTTCACTTTGGGCAGAGAGGGAAGGAAAAAGAATAGAAGAGGTTAGGAAAAAGAGAGAGACAGGAGAGAGGGAGAGGAAAGTAAGAGGGAGAGACCCAGAAGGGAACTCTGGCCAGTGTCAGTCTAAGGAAAAATTGAGAATCTTCATCTAGAGTGTCTATTTATAATATGGGCTTATATGATCTGACAGTCACACATTCCCAAATTGAATTAATAAATCATTCACAGTCCTGGATGGAATAGTTAATATACTTTTTGTGCCCCAGCAGAGAGGAAAATGGTCCTGCTTTCCTTAGCATTATGACATATTAAGCCTAAATAGAATTAATGATTGGACTTTTGAACCATATTTACTGTGGTGAGTTCCTCCTGAAGGCAGGATGAGCTTTAGAAAGACACAGGGGATTTATTTTTCTTATAAAACATATGGCAATTTAATGGTTTGTAAATCTTTTCCTCATTGATAAGTGGGGGTTGTATTATTTGTTGACACAATTTATACACGTGTGAAGGAAAGGTTAAGGAATGAAAAAAGAGTAGAAGCCAGAGATTTTGTGTGGCATGTCAGTTATTGAGGAAAAAATGTATGCATTTTATTACCTGCATTGAAGTAATATACTGTAATAATAACTGACCTCCCTTTAATGTCTCTCACCTCAGAGGACTTTGTAAAACCTAAAAAAAGGTTTTGGTCTGCTCACTGCTAAAAAGTGACTAGCTAGGTGTTATTAGACAGTGGCTGTTTAAATGGTATTCTATCAGGCACCGGTTGGAAGCCTGGATTAGATAGCTCAAATGTGTTATCTAACTTGGTATTTATCTATTAATTTTTATTTTTAAAAAAGAATAAATTCGTTATTGACTTATTTTTACCTCGTAGTCATTTTATGATACACTCTCTCCCACAAATACACACAAACTACAGAATCCTTCCTCATGATGAAGTTAAAAACAGTCACTTCAGCACCATTTCATTCCCAAATGGGGGCATAGTGGTGAAGGCCAAAGAGTTCAAAGCATAGCTGGGAGGTGAATTGGGCATGGTGCCAGGGCCTGTCCCTAAAATGGAGACCCCAGAAGAAACTCATCAGTAAGATAAAGGGGTCAGCCTGGTGGAGGGATGTTTCAGGGTGAAAAGGCTCCAGGTGCTGAGGAAAGATTATTGAATACAATAAGAAACATGACTTCATGGGAAACTGGCTCATCTGTCTTTGCTGTGCTCACAATTTATAGAAGTACTCAGAGCATTGTGAGAATAATTGTAGCTAATATGAAATTCTATCAGGTACTTGATAAGATTCTCTAAACTCAGTCTACATTTTAACTTTAATGCAGAGATGGGCATAGGAAAGGAGAAAGAAAATATATTGAAAACAAGATTTATGATACAAAAAACAGGAGGCACATGATGTACAACGTGAAAATCTTTTTTAAGAAGTCAAAATATATTTAATATGGCAAACACCTAATAACATTACATGAAAAATGAAAGTGAGTACTTTCAGAGATAGTAAGGAAACAAGCATTTATTAAAAGAGCTTACTATGTGAGAGGCATTGTACTAAGTGTTGGGGATATAAAGAAAGACCAAAATAGGTATTGCCTTCAAGGACTGCCTTATATTCTAGCATAGAAGACAACCACAAATAGATAGGCACATACAAGATATATACACAGAATAGGTAGAAAACCTTAGATGAGGAAGTTCTAGCAACGGACAGGACTAGGACAGGCCTTTGGTGGAAGATGGAATTTAGAATTTTGAAGGAAGATCGAGATACTAAGAGGCAAAGGGTGAGGAGGAATGGTATTCCAGGTATGTGGAACAACTAATACAAAAGCATGGACATGGGAGTTGGCGTTCACTTGTGTGAGGGACAGAAAATGGGTCAGAGTTATTGAATCATAGAGTCTGAAAAGGGAAGAAAAGTGTAAGAAGACTACTGGCTGGTAACTAACATGACAGACATTTCAGAATCAGTTGTACAGTTAGCTAAGTAGAGGAAAAATCACAGTAAGTTCAAATTAGAAAAAAAGATAAAGATGGGGAAATACTTCAAGGGACTACCACAACTTCACCCCAAATTACTTAGATAAGTTGTCAATTGTGAAACAGATGAATTAACAGAACTAATGACATTGACTCTGTTACTATTTCTTAGAGAAATTTAGCTCTGTGACCCCAAGGTAGGTCAGTTAACCTCTTTTAGCCTCAGTTTCCCCATTTGTAAAATGGGAATAGTAATGGCATCAATCTTGAAGATTTTTTATTTTGAAGATCAAATGAGATAATGTGTGTAAAGTATTTTGAAAACCTTGGTTTTTCATTTTAGCTGCTATTAGCTTTTATAATTTAGCTATTATAATTAGCCAATATAATTTACCAAATATAAAATGATTACCACCATGAGGAGGCCAAAAGATCTTAGAAACCTACTGACTGGTCCACCAAACACTTTTAACCATGTTGCTTAGAGGATAAATATGGTGGCCATGAAAAACGCTGGCTTACAATAGAAGTTCATTTATAAAACAAGAAGATGAACAAAGAATGGTTAGTTTTGCTTCAATATTCTAATGTATCTTTGATCTCATCAATATGGGAATTCTCTCTTAATGATGCAAACTGAAACTGACCAATGCTTTCCCATCCCATGTGATTCTTATTCATATCCTTCCATAAGTTTGCCACAGGCAAACTACTATCGAATACAGTAGAAGTCTTTGTCATATCCTCCAAACATCACATAGATACTCATGGCTCATGCCAGTCATTCATAAGTTCCTCCATATTCTCACCACATATTGTATGTTTGAGATTTATGCAGCAGATGGACAATGGGCCGAGCCTGCAATTGAGTAACATCAGAAGAATGAATGGACCACAGGAGCATAGATGTGGAATTGTAAGGTATCCTAGGGGTCAGTTAGTCCAAATTCCTTATCTTACAAATGACAGAACTGTGGTCAAGAAAGGTAAAGTGACTTTGTTGAGGTCATAGAAATAGTAAGTATCAGAGCCAGAATTTGAACCCAGCATCTCTGATTTGAAATTGAGGGTTCTTTCCACTATGTCATATTTCCTTTCACAATCAATTATATTTGGGTAATTTTTCTGCTCTCACAAAGGCTTAAATGGCATAGTGCTGCAAAAAGGTTATCTCTTTAACAGCCATATTTTCCAGGTGATGCTGCATGGATGCATCTCATACAACACAGCCCACCTCAGAAAAGAGCAACACTGCTAGTGACCCAAAGGGTGATAGAAAGACATAATTTGTACCTAGAAACAGGTTTGCAAAAAATTGCATTAAGCATCAGAGAAGGTCTATAGAATTTTAGATGTTTACTCTATGGAGGATTAGCAGCAGGCCATTGACATAAGTTGTAATCTGCATTGATAGAGGCAGGTTACACACTGATCTAAGTATTGTAGGTACAAGCATAACTCATGTATATTCTCATTTCCTTAAGTTCTTTCTGTGGTTTATGTATTTTTTTTATTGCTAATTATTATCACCATATTTAACATTTTTAACTTCCTTCAAGATATTAGGACCTTTATGGATCATAGATTAATGCATAATCTATACTTTCCCTCAAAGGACTCTGTATGAGAAAGAAAAGAAGACCTGTATCTTGGGACCCTGTTCTTAAATAATTCTTGATGTTTTTTAATCACTGAAACATTATGAAGTAGACGATAACGCAATTAGACACTTTTAAAGGCGGAAATAAACAGATAAATCAGGTTTTCTCCCTTATTGCTAAAGCAGTTAATTATTGAAATGTTAAGTGTATTATACCTAATGAATAATTAAATCAAAGTTTAAATGGAATATCCTTTAGGATTTTAAGGTCAGAAAATAACATGCTAATTCCACTGCCATGACACCAAACCATACCATCCCCGCTCCCCACCTCCATTCTCCCAAGACAGTCCTCTACTCAGGAAAATGCCATTTCTGTGATCAGAATATATATTCAGGCTTGTCATGAAAGCTCAGAATTTTAGGCCCAGACAGAGCTTGAAAGGTGATTTCATCCATTTCCCTGTCTTTAGGCAGAAATATATATTTTTTAGTTACATCATTTTAATGACTTCCTGAGAAAGAGAGTAACTTGTGCTGATCTATTTTTTCCCATTGTTTTCCATATAAAGAAATACACATTAGTTTGATCAAAGAAAGAAGAGAGGGATACTTTTATGTCTTTTATGCCAGGACTTGTTACTGATCTAAAGATGACTTAAAATGCCATAATCATTGGTCGGGACCAACTGCAGATCTGCAAAACAATTACGTCCCCCCCCCCAACTTAATTGTTTTCTTTACACCATCTTCACCTTCAGAATTGTTTGGAGGTCGTGGGTAGGGGGGATAGGAGGGGATATATCACTTGAGTTCCCAAGACAGGTCACTTGAACAGACAGGTCATCTAGTCTTTCTTGACTCCACAAATGTATATGAGTAAGTAAACTCCACAACTTTTCTTCAGTCAGCATCCTGGAATCAAAAGCATATAGACTTAGTAATGTAAGGGATGGGCAAATGTTCCTTGGGAGGATCTCTGAATCTCAGTTGAAAATGTTGTGTTAAAGGGCCCTACTCCCAACAATCCTTAGAATATTTTATTTTTCAGATAGGGGAAGAAAGAGAAATTATAATTTGGGGAGTGGGACAAATGAATGTAGTTTAAATGTGTGGGTATATGTGTGTGTATATAGAAATATATGTATATATATGTTTATATATACGTGTACACATGCATATATGCGCACACACATGTGGTGCATGTAGGCACACACATGTTTACGTAGGTGTTTGTGTGTGCATGTATGTATTGCACACATATACATACCTATATGTATACATGCACATATGTGTTTGTGTTCACATGCACATTATTATTTGTCTCCTTGCCAAATGATAATACACAGTTATTTAATATACTAGATTAATTGCATTTTGTAGCCAGTAGCGCCCAGAGAATGAACTCAGCCTTCAATAGCTCGTCCAACCTTTAACCAATGCTATGAATGTCTTTGCTCAGTTAATTAATCCCTTAGAGATTTCCACTCCAAATCATTTTTTGTTGTTGTTTCTGAAAAGCCAAATGGCTGAAATAAACTAGTGACCTGCACACTTTTCAGATTCTTAACGTATCACTTGAGAGCAATGGTAGAGGGTAAATTAATCTATTTATCCCCTCATCATGAGCCAGAAGATGGAGAAAAATCGTACTTAAAATTTCTAATCAACAGCTGTGATTTAGTTAAAAATTTCTCCCACCTGGATCTTAAATCTATAATTGAGGTCCTTTCATGACTCAGGGAGGCCAGGATCCATGGACCAATAACGCCTGTCAGAAAGAGGTGCAAGGATAGGGAAATAAGAGGTTGCAGGGAAATTGGGGTGGTGTCAAGGACTCTGAGCCTCTCATTTAGAGCTTTAGTGCTGCCTGAGGAAAAGGAGAAGGCCTCAATCAGGATGTGTCATGTAAGGGGAGTACAGATGTATTTGGGGCAATGCTTTTCTTCCCTGGCAGGTGACCTTAGTGAAATCACTGACTAGGTTGTCTTTGGGAAATGGCCCAGTTCTTTTAATGGCTTAAAGCTTCTCCCTGAAATAGTCACCTCTTTTAAAATGCAAAATGTTATTGATATCTTTCATTTTTAAGATCACCCCCATCTCTCAAAGAAACCCTATTTATTTTCCCTCCCATAAAACCATCCTCAGTAACAAATTAAAAAATCCAGAAAATATATCCAATACTTTGAAAAACTCTTACTTTAAATGTAGTGTTGTTCCACATGCCCAGACTTCCACCTAGTGTGTGTGTGTGTGTGTGTGTGTGTGCATGCACACGTGCACAAGGGTGGGGGTGGGGGTGAGGGGCAGGGGAGGTTCATTCTCATACTTCTTCCCTGAGACCAAACCTGATCACTATAATTTCACAGCATTCAGCTTTAGTTGATTTGTTGCTGTTGACTGTGCTGTCTTTGTTGTAGTTATTGTTTATGTTTTTCTCTTCTTTTTTCTAACTTCATTCTATAACAGTTCATTTGTCTTTCCACACATCTTTGTTCATCACATCCACCTTTTTTTTCAGTGTAGAAATATTATCACATGCCTTTCTATCTATCATGTACCATACACACCACATTTATATCATGTACCACAATCTGTTCAGTTATCCTCAAATTAATGAGTATTTACTTAGTTTTTTGTTCTTTGATACCCTAAAAAATTGACCTCTTTTAAAAAAATATACTTTTAGCAGTGCTATATGGCTGCAAGTCATGAATTGCAAAATATTGTGACATCCAAAGAATTAAAGTTGAGGAACACCAAGAGGATATTGGAGTCATGAAACGGTGGGTGTGAGTATTGCATGATGAAATTGGCATTGTGTTGCCAGAGAGGTGTATCACCAAAAAATAACATGGGCCCATCATTCGGTAATTTAGGGATCACTGATGGACAGTCTGTTGGCTCCATCCTCATCCACAGAATATCAAGAAAACTAGAGAAATGGTGCCAATATGATGGGTGGGTCCCTTTTGGAGAATTTACAAGAAGACGTGGAAAAAAGTCATATGGGTTAAGAGAACATGGATAGTTTTCAATCTGCATCACTGGAGAAGAGACTCCTATCTTTCTTGGTCTCAGTTCACTTGGATTAGTGCTTTGTTACTATAGCAAAATAGAGGGAATCCAAAAGAATATTTCTCTTCTCCAAAAGTTTTGCTCCAACTCCCCTCCTCACACAGGCACATAACATTGACTCATCATTCTCCCCACCAATTAGGAGAATCTCATGAAAAAGCTCTGGGTTTGAAACTTGGGCTATATCTGTTTAACATATCTCCAAGTGCCATCTGCTTAATTAGGGTGAGGAGCTTTGCTTTGTCCCCTGAGGGGCAAGATTGGCACAAAATATCAAATAACCAAAAAGTTAACATATGAAGTGGATATGCTCCTGAAATGTTGACCATAAACATGTTCCATTATTTTAATATATTTACCTTATTACTCTGCCACAGCATCATGTTATAATAAAAAGAAACCAAAACCTAGTGGAAAAAGAAATGAACTTTCTTATTGAATTTACATTAAGAGTACTGGGAGGAAGGTAGTGTTACTAAACTTTTACTCCATCTAAATATTTACAGTTTTAAACTTTCTACAATTTTAAAATTTCTTTAGAGTTTCCATATCTGTGTGGTGAAGCATAGTGGGAAAGGTTAGTTTACACTTATCCCTTCCACTTCTTTTCCTTCCTTTAATCCCTTAACTGCCTTCATCTCTATAGATAATGCTATCTTTAAGGTCAACCATGGTCTTCCTCAACTGTCAAATCCAATGGCTTCTTTATAGTCCTCATTCACTCAGGCTTTTCTGTACCATTTGACACTATTTACCATCTTTTTTTGGATTGTCTCTCCTTTTATGCTTCTGTGACCCTGCTACCTACTTGATTGTGTCTTATGCCCTCACCACTCCTCTTTGACCTCTTTCCCTTGTTAATAGTCTCCTTACATCCTTGAGTGTCCCTCAAATCTCTGTCTTCTGCTCTCTTTTTATCTACTCTAATAATTTCAATTTGTACCTCCATGTGGATGACTCATATTATAGAAAGAATGATAAAACTTAAGCTTAAATCCTGGCTCCAGCAATTACTACTTGTGTCACCATCGGCAAGTTACCTCACCTCTCTGAGCCCCAGTTTTCTTATCTGCAAAATGGGTATAATTGCACTACCTTAGTGTGAATTATTATTATTAACCACAAATTCCCTAAGACCAAGGACTGTGTCCTTCTTCAAACTTCCGATATCTTATAGTACTGATTGCAGTGCTCTACAGATAGTAGTAGATATTTAATGTTTCTCCTGAAATTTAGGCCTAAATAGCCAACTACCTGGTGGATATAATCACACAAATGATCCCTACATTTTATGCTCCAAACAGAAATCATCTTTTCCATTAAAACTATCCCTTCTCATTTTGAAGAGAAATTTCTTATTTCTGCAGGTACTATCAATTTCTTCCCCCTTTCTTGAATTAGATTCATAGAGTCATCTCTATCTCCATCCTTTTAAGGATTGTACACCTCCGTTCTGTTGCCAGGTCATGTCAGTCTGACTTCCACATAATTCTTCTTCATTCTTATTGCTACCACCAATGCTCACGTATCATCATCCCTCACCTAGACTTCCTGCCTTCAATCTCTCCCACTTCCAATCTTCATAGTTGCCAAAATCATCATAGTATTCAAGTTTTTAGAATGGTGCAGTGGATAAAGTCTTAAGCCTGGAGTCAGGAAGACCTGAATTCAAATGCGGCCTCAGATGCTTATATTAGTAAGTAATGTGTGACCCTGGGCAAGTCTCTCAATGTTGTTTGCCTCAGTTTTGTCATCTGTAAAATAAGCTGGAGAAGGAAAAGGCAACCATTCTAGCACCTTTGCCAAGAAAACCCCAGATGGGGTCATAAAATGTTGGGTATGACTGAAACAACTAAACAAGTCTAACCCTATCATTGTGAATGAGGACACTGAAGCTCAAAAGTCATTGGTTTACTCCATATCACACAGATAGAAATTAGGAAGTAGCAGAGCAAACATTCAAATCCAGATCCTCAGAATGCAAATCTACTGCTCTTTCTGTTCTAATACTGACCTTCTAATATACACCTCACTATGGCACTCAATTGTTTACAAATATTCCAGTTCTCCCTTTGGCCAATAAGATAAAATTTTCTTCTTGTTAAGCCATTTCTAACTCTTTGTGACCCCATTGGGGGGGTTTTCTTGGCACAGATACTTCAGTGGTTTGCCATTTCCTTCTCTAACTCATTTCATAGGTGAGGAAGCTGAAATAAATAGTATTAAATAACTTGTCTAGGGTCACACAGTTACTAAGTGTCTGAGGTCAGATTTGAACTTAGAAAGATGAGTCTGACTGTCTCTAGGTCCAGCTTTCCATCCACTGCACCACCCAGCTGCCCTTTAACCTTATGTACAAGGCCTTCCCCTCTCTGTTTCAAGTCTACCTGTCTAACCTGATTTACTTTATATCTTATCATATATTTTGCATTTTAACTAAACTATTTGATCATCTATTCCCCAGTCTTTTATTCCTCTTCTTATCTACATGATTGCATAGGCTCTCCTGTCTGCCTGGAACACTTCTCAGCTCCATTTAGTCAAATCCCTTTAAGGTCTGACATGGGTGCCACCTCCTCCTTGGATATCTCCAATGACTAGAAAATAACCTTTACTTCTTCAAACTTTTGTAGAACACTTTGTCACTATCTTTTCTTTGCCTTAAGCTTTCATCACATACAATAGTTTTTTCTTCTTTTTTCCTCTCCCAGTTGACAAAGGCTCTCCAGCCTTTGTGTTAGGGACAGCATCTAGATTAAAAGCAGTTCTTTTACTTTCAATCATATCCAATGGAGTTGTGCTTTTAGACATATTGAGTAGGTAGGGAGAGTGACATTTTATATCTTTATAACTCAGGAACCGGGCACACTAACTCGTAGATTAGGCCTTTAACAAAATCTTAAATTGGACAAGACTATAATGATTTGGGGGATGTTTTTTAACTTTTAATTTTTGGACTGAATTTTACAAACATAAAAACAAAAAGAGAGACTATTTTTATACACAAAGAGAAAAAGAAACGATTGTTTGTGAAGTCACAGGTATCTTTTACATTGATTTCCTTTTAAAAAGAAAACAATAAATTCAGCATTGTATTTTCAGAACTGTTCTACTTATCCGTGTTTTCCCTGGGAATTTACTTTTGATATTTCTATGCATTTTCAAAATGCACTTTTGTTTTTGACCCTCTTTTCTTCTTCTTTTTTGCTATTTCTATTGTTAAATCTCTTCTCTCCTCAAAACCTATCTCCCACAAAAGAAGGGCAGAAACAAAATCCTTGCACAAAAAAACATGATTAATAAAACAAATCCACACATTTGCAGTGTACAAAAATATAACATAAAGTTTATTGTGTTTCAAAGTTGTTTTTCTTTATAATGTTACCACTTAATGGTTATTTTTTGTTCCCTTCAGGCTCAGAGTGAATGTAAATATTAACTTTCACTTTTGGTCAGAACCCTGAGGGTCTTCCCATCCCAGTTTGATTTTTTTTTAATTAAAGGAGCCATCCTTTTGAAGAGGTTACCCATAAAGAGGGTTAGGGTTGCTCTGGAGACCCCAAAATACCAACACGCAGGGTCCTGCAGAAGGAATTTGACTCAAGTCTTCTCAGCCAAAGAAAAGCAAAGTTTATTAAAAGTTCACTTGTATTAGATACAAAGTAAGTTTGTGCTAGACCATTCTATAGCACTCTATGGTGCTCTCAGAAACATGAAGACAGAATGGGGTCTTATATACAAAAGGTTGTGGGAGGAATCTAGGGGTGGTCTAGGGAAGGAGTTTGGGGAGGGTCTTCAGGAGGAGTTAATGAGGTCAATGAGTGATTAAGGGTGGGAAGTAGCTGGAGGCTATAGACTAAGGTAGTTAGGTAAGTAAGGTAGTAAAGTAGTTAGACTAGGCCAGTTCAAGGGTGTATTGATATTTTGATAGGCTCAAGGGTGGAAAGTAGATGAACAATGGAGGGCTAGGCTAGTAACTAGACTAGAGTTAGTAGTTAGTAGTTAGTAACTAGGCTAGAGGTCTGGGCCCAGTCACAATGTAAGGCTTATTGCCTCATGCAAATGCCTCATCAAATGAGATGATTTAATCAGAGTCCAAGGGAGGTTCCCAGAACCTGTACCTCAAGGACTCAAGTAGAGGTCAAGGGGCCTCCCAGAGCCCATACCTCATCACTTTGACTCACTTCTTAAAGAGGAGAACCTGAAAAGACTTTTACTTAAACGGGTCAAGGTCTCCCATTGCATCCTGGTCCATCTCCAATCTTCCTGATGGATATCTGTCACTGGACCCAGATGGCTCTGGAGGAGAAAGTGAGGCTGATGATTTTGCACAGCCCTCCCTTACTCAAATCAAAGTCAGTTGCAAGTCATGTCATCATCTCCCAAATGTCATGGTCCTCTTCAAGAATGAAGGACAGGCCACACAAAATTGTGACCTGAAACCTCAGATTTTCAAAATTTGCATTTTTCATATCATTAATTCTACAAACTGATTGTTGGTAATACTACCTACTGTAGACAGCCAAAGAACTCTTCATCATCAATGGGAATTCCAATTTAGATGACTGTGGTTTAGAATTTCTGTTGCCTCTGAAATTTTCTGATTTTTTTGAAAAAGTGTAGGGGATAGAAGAAATTCATTCCATTCTGAATCTTTTTATTATACAAAGGGATTGTACCAGTACCTTCTATATCATGTTAATTTTATTTTTAATAATGAAAATGATGACAGTTTTGATGTTAGATGCCCTCCCAGGACTATGTCAGGAAAGTAGGGCTTGTTTCTTTATATTTGTATCTCCAGTAACTGGTACTTGCAAAGTTAATGCATGTGGGTTGATCGATCAATTGATAGAATTTCATATTGTGTTCTAGGAATCCTAGATCAGTTGTTACCTTGAACCAGGTATGAAAAAAAATGCTCAGAAATTAAATGACCTGAACAATTTAAGCTAATAATCAACTTTCTGCATGAATTCTCTGCTCATAACAAATGCACTTTGAGGAGACATTTCATTGCTATTCCAGAAGGTAATCATTGTCATGTCAAACATTTTACAAAAAAAGAGATGGTAGGGGAGACATAAAAAGAGAGAAAATTAGCCCTACTAACTAGGGAAAATAATTATGGGGGAAGGTAAGATAGAGCTTCCAGAGCTGTTGCCATTGGTGTGACATGGGAGTTATTTATAATGGATTTCTATGGGATTGGATGGTATGATATTTACTTAGAAATTGTGGCCCTGGAAAATCTTTATTATCCATAATATCAAAGAATTCTTTTCTTGCACAGTTCTTTTGTGTAATTTTCCTGGGTTTCCCTGGTGTCCTGTGCTGCTGCTGCTATCCTCAGGGTAGATTACCTTATAGAGATGTAAGAAAGGAAGATGAGATTCCTTTACTTGGAGGCATATTTTTTTTGTGGGTAAATGGAGAACCCTGGTTCTATTCAGAGGTGTACATCTTCTTTTGGGAAGGGGTGATAGTAAAATGGGCCAGTAAGTGCTTGATGATGCAATTTTGAGTCTCTCTCACATATCTTCCCCATTTTGTACGTAGGGTCATTTCTGGGGAAGCAATGATTACCTTACAATTGTTACTTTATCTTGGTCACACTACATGCAGTATCTCCAGAAACTGTGTAAGGACTTTCTGGAAGCTCTATCTTATGGCATGGCCTTTGTTTCAATATTTAAGAAAAAAATATAATGGAGTACAGTACATTCTAAGCTATCTGGTAAAACCCACAAAAAGTACCCCTCCTCAACTCACACGTGTTCTTTTCTGTAGTAAATGATCAGGAAGACTTGGCAAGAATTCTTATTGGTTTTCCAGGACCATTCCAGAGGAAGCACTCCTCCACTGTGGAAAATCAGCTTGCAGTGTTTCAAGATTCATTGACAACTTTGATAATATAAATACAATGCCCATTTTACAGATGAGGACTTTTAACTGCACTGACCACAGTACTGCACAATTATTTTAAAATATGAATTGACATTTTCTTTTTTGACATTTATGATTAAATTTATTTTCAGTTTTAATTTCATTTATTTGCTTTGCTGTAGTTTACACAGGAAATTGCCAAGCATACAAGATGTTTTATAGTCACCATACGTTCCTGCAAATTTCCAGAGCTACTTGGAAAAACATTAAAATCCATGTGGTGAATTCTCATATGTGTGCAAGCTCTCAGAGATAATAAGTTGCCAGTGACAAGTATAAGCTTTCTACAAAATTAGTCTTAATTTTCTTTTCACCAAACACTTCTCAGATGATCATCCTACATTGACAAAACATATTTTACAATAGTGCACTGAGAGTAAACACTAGTTTTTATCTTTAGCACCCAGAAGATGAATGAGTGAATGAATGAATGAATGAGTGAATGAATGAATGAATGAAAACTCATTTTTAAAGCACTTACTGTTCATCAAGGATCATGCTAAGTGCTGGGGGCTACAAATAGAAAAAGAAGACAGTTGTTCCTCTCAATGAGCTCAGGTTCTAATTGCAGAAGAAGACACATATAAAGGACTTCAGCTAAAAGTTGGGTTGAAAGTTCCAGATGGTCTAATGACCTAGTTAGAGGGTAGATAACAAGGCCTGAGACCTACAACCTGCCAGACACTGTACTAAGTTCAACAGATGCAAAAAGAGGCAAAAGATAGTCCTTGATCTCAAGGAGATTACAATCTAATGAGGGAGAACACATGCAAACAAATATATATATATATATATATATATATATATATACATATAAAATAAGCTACATTTAGGATAATAGGAAATAAAGGGGTGAAGGTACTAGAATTAAGAAGGTTTGGAGATGGCTTCCCCCTGTAGAAGGTGGGATTTTAGTTGGGACTATAAGGAAACCAGGCCAGTCAGTATTCAGAGGGGAGGAGGGAGAACTTTCCAGGCATGGAGACAGTCAAAGAAAATACCCTGAGTTTAGAGATGAAGTGTCTTGTTCCTGGAAAAGCTAGGAGACCAACATTCCTGGATCAAAGAGCATATTTTGGGGAGTAAGGCCTAAGAAGACTGGAAAGGTAGGAGGGGGCCAGATTATGAAGGGTTTTGAATGCCAGACGGAACATTTTATATTTGATCCCAGAGGCAATAGGAAGTCACTGTAATTTTTTGAAAAGATGGAATGACAAGATTGGGCTTGTCCTTTAGGAAAATCACTTTAGTGATGAATTAGAGTGGAAAGAGGCTTGAGGCAGACAGACCCACCAATAAGTTATTGTAATAATCTAGGCCTTCCTTGGTGAGGAGATAAGGGTCTACATTAGAATAGTGGAAGTGACAAAGAAGAAAAAGGAGCATATAGAGGAGATGTTGTAAAGGTAAAATTGGTGGGCCATGGAAACATATTTGATATGAATTGTGAGAGATATCAAGTAATACAGCATGACTCATAGGTTGTGAGCCTGAGGGACTGGGAAAATAGTGTTGCCATCTATACTAATAGGGATGGTAGTAAGGGAAGAGGGTTTAAGGGGAAACATAATGAGTTCAGACTTAGGCATATTAAATTTAAGATGTCTACTAGAATCTAATTCAAGACATCTGAAAAGCAATTGGAGATGAGAGATTGGAAGTCTTCAGAGAGATTGGGGCAAGATAGGTAGATTTGAGAATCATCTACCTAGAGATGGTAACTAAATCCCTGGGAGTTTATTAGCTCATCAATCAAAGTAGTATAGAGGAAAAAGAGAAGAGAACCCACAACAGAATCCTGTTGGACCCCTATGATTGGAGGGCATGATGTGAAAAAGGGTACAGTAAAAGAGATGGGGAAAGAGTGGTCAGATAGGTAAGAAGAAAACCAGGATAAAGTGGTGACCAAAAAAATCCTAGAAAGAAGAGAATATCAAGGAAGACAGGGTGATCAACAGTGTCAAAGGCTGCAGATAGGTCAAGGAGAATAAGACAAGGAGACTAAGAAAAGACCATTTACAATGCCAATGCGATATTCACAGTGCCCACGGTGGCTATGAATATGCTGGTGTAGCTGTGAATCACAAAATGTAACAGGTTCTCCACATGGATGACAGAATGAAAGCATTTATTTAAATACCAGAACGGTGAATCCCAAAACCATAAAGTCAAATTCATCATAGTAACCATGAAGTTGGTACACATAATCAATGCAGCAAAAACCAACATTCCCAAGCCTTTGCTCTGTCAGGCTTCCAAGGAGAACAGGCTCCCTTAAGCAAAAATGTCCCTCTCTTACTTATACTCTCACTCTCTTACTAGCTGCTCAACCTCCATGCTGCTTGCTCCCAGCACTTCTGGCTCTCTCAACTGCCCCTTCCTGCTCCGCCCATCCTGTTCCACTCTTTCAGAAAGCTCCTCTCCCCCATAGGCTCTATGTGATTAGGTTTGGCCTATTAAGGGCAGAGGTCTTCAAATCCCCTTTACCATTACATTTGGCCCCAAGATCTTTCATGTCCCTTACATAGGTCAATGGGAGTTTAGGGGTAGCTGGTGTCAACAGAACTTTTTAGCAATATAATACAGAAAACAATATTTTAGGGTGGAGCTTGAACACAAGCTCCCCATTGAAAAAATAGGCCCCAAAATCTTGGGCTAAGGGGTGAAGGTCACTTTTTCCATGGATACTTGCTACTGAAATTGGACATAGAGCTGTCCCTGTCCCACGAGGTCACATTTGAGTGGCCAGTTCTTTAGACAGCATTCAGAGTGTGGTTGATGCCAGGTACAGGGGGGACATGTCACAGTTATGGACAAGGGGTGACATCCAGCTTAAACAATCAGGCATCTACAGGTAGAGGGTACCAAACCTGTGGGAAACAAATCTAGCAAACAAGGTGAAAAGACAAAAAGTCAAGAAGAAACAAGGAGACAATAACCAGAAATATACCCTATTTCTGGGTATATTCAGACATAGGGTCAGCTGTGCTTCTGGAGTCCATGAGCCCACTACTGTAGCCTCACTTGTGGTAGAATATATCAGTTAAGTGTACAATTTTGTAATCATCTTCTCCTGAATAAATAATAGTTACAGTGTTATCCCTCCCATGTGCTATAAATCTCTGTAGGCTTTGGAACATCATCTGGCTTCCATTTTACCCATACTTTAGCTCCCAGTTTTATTCTATCAGTAGAAGCAAATCCTTCAGTTTCTCAGATAGTTATTTCCAGAAGGAGGGTCAGTTTTTACAAGTGGTATTGTTTCACAAGGAATGATAATCACTTGAACTATTCTGTCATTTTTACAAAACTGTATGGGTTCTTCACCTAAATTATGGAATGTTACAAGAATTTCTTCTTGATAATTAGAATCTATTACTCCAGCCAATATATGTATTTCTCTAGCTGCTAATCCTAATTTAGGTAAAATCTGTCCAAAATGATTTTTAGGGATTCTTATACATATTCCAGTGGAAATTTTTCTTATTTTTTTTCTGTCCAATCAAACATCCTCTAAACAATGCAAATCCTATCCTGCTGAACCATGTGTTCCTGCATAAGGTGCTGGGACATCTGAACTCAAAGTCCAATACTCAACATTTTGGATCTTATATGTTTGTTGTTTTCTAATTTGCAGATTTGGGGTCATCATTCTGGCTAGGGGTGTACTTCCTCCCAATGTTCTATTATTCAAATTACATAAAGCCATGAACAAATTATCCTTCCAGTGTTGATACAAATTATTGGAACTTAACTTCCTTAACTGTTCTTTCAATAATCCATTCATTCTTTCAATTAACCTAGATGCTTGTGGATAATATGGAATACGATGTATCCATTCTATATTGTTTAGTAAACAATACCTCTTCATTTCATTACCTTTGAAATGTGACCCATTGTCCCTTTGAATATGCATTGGGGTTCCACAATATAGACTTATGAGATCTAGAGTTTTATAGGTGTTTTTCTGGGTTGCATTCTTATAAGGACAAGTCACTAAAATACCTGAATAGGTTTCAACACAAGTACATACAAATTTGCGTCCTTTATCTTGTGGTAGGGGTCCAACATAATCTATTTGCCAAATTTGGGCTGGGACCTTTCCTCTTCCTATTTCTCCAGTCACTACTCAAGGAACTGCTACCTGTTTTAAAAATGAAAGAGTGATGCTAATACCTCGATCTTGTGCCCACCAGTTTGTGGCCTGGACCCGTAAATGGCCAGCTGTTTGGTGGACCCATTTTGCCAGTACTGGATCATCAGTTGATGTCAAGGTAGGGAGAATACGTTGAGTAGCAATCTTTGCTAATCAATCAGCATGTGTGCTGTACTCACATTCTGGCGTGGTGAGGGCCATGTGAGCATCTATGTGGAAAACTGACAAATTAGTAGCCAAACACATGTCCCATACATCTTCCCATAATTCTTTAACCCAGGCTTGTTTACCATGAATTTCCCAACTTTTCTTTTTCAACATGGGCATCCATGTAGCTAACACTTTTAGCGACTACACATGAATCAGTGAATATATGACACTGTCCTCCTTGTTCTATTTTGATGGCTTGATGTACTGCCATAAGTTCAGCATGTTGACTACTTCCACCTATCCCAGTACTCTCCAAAGTCTGCCTAGTACATGAGTTATAGGCTACCACTTTCCAATGTTGTTTGTAGCCCAAATATATTTGCTGTCCCATTAGTAAACCACACATGTCTCTTTTGTTCTTCAGTTAATCCATCATATCCCTCATTCCATTTTACAAAGGACTGTACCAATTGTTGTTTTGATTCAGGGGGTGTGTCAATACCCTCCGTGTCTATGTTCACTATAGATTCATGTAGAGCAGAGACTTCACTTTTGCCTGTTTTAGCTCTATTTTGAATATACCAACTCCATTTGATTATGCTAGCCTCTTGGGTGTGTCCAATTCTGTGAGAAGCTGGGGTACTCATTACCCAGGTAATAATCAGGATCCCAGGTCTTAATATCACTTCATGGTCCAGAGTCAGTTGTTCAGTCTCTACCAAAGCCCCATATGCAGCTAACAATTGCTTTTCAAAAGGTGCATATTCAACTATAGATGAAAGGAGTTTCCTACACCAAAATCCCAAGGGTACATTTTGACTGTGTTGTTTTTGCAATAAACACCAGTTTGTGTAATCATCGTGTACAGTCACTTTTAATTTCACCAGGCCATTTTGCATAGGCCATAAATCTAGGGCCAATTGTATGGCAGTCTTGGGTTCTTCAAAAAATTTACTTTGCTCAAGTCCCCAGTTGAAATCATATTTCTTCTGAGTAACTTTATGTAAAGGTTTCAAAATCTGTCCCAGATGTAGAATGTGTTTCCTCCAATATCCAAATAATCTTATGAACTTTTGGGCTTCCTTCTTATTCTAGGGGTAGGAAAATCCTGAATCTTTTGTTGGGCTTGCATTAGAATCTCTTGCAGTCCCTTACTCCATTGTATACCCCCAAATTTTACATTTTGAGCTGGTCCTTGAATCTTTACTGAATTAATTTCCCACTCTTTGCTTTTCATATACTCAATTAAAAGGGTCAGATTCTTCTCCACTTCTTTTGCATCTTTTCCCTGTGTCATGATATCATCAATGTAATGGGTAAGCTGTATACACCAGGTAGCTTTAATTCATCCAACTGTTCAGCTACAATCCTATGAAAAATTGTGGGACTATGCAGATATCTTTGTTTCAAGTGGGTGAAAGTATATTGTCTGCCCTGCCAAGTGAAAGTAAACTGGTCCCATTGTTTAGAGTCTATTGGGAAGGTGAAGAAGGAATTTGCCAAGTCAATAACTGTGTACCAAGTCCATCATATTTCTGGATCCTTTCTATTAAGGCGACAGTATCTGGAACAGTGGCATACAAGGGAGGAGTCACCTTATTCAATTGTCTATAATACATAGTCATTTTCCACATCCCATCTGATTTTTGTACTGGCCAGACCAGATTATTCCATCATGTGGCTGTAGGGCCTAACACTCCTGCTTCAACATATTCCTTTATAGTATTGGTAATTTCCTCTTGCCCATCTGGCACACAATACTGCTTTAAAGTAATTACTTCAGAAGGTTCAGGGAAAGTGATTGGGTCCACTTTTATTTTTCCCACTAAAACTGTATTAGTTCCTATCTTCTTTACAGTGAATTGATATCTTCCTTCAGGTAAATTCAGTCATACTTCTCAATACCTCTATTCCAATGATGTATTCAGGAATGGGTACAATTACCACAGTATATTTTTTTCTTAGGTAATTGTGCAATTTTCATCGTTAGTTTAACTTGTCAGGCTGATATTTTAGCCCCTCCCAATTCTGTGATAGTAATAGGAGTTCCATGTTTAAACTTATCAGGGTTTCCATAGATAAGGGAGGCATCTGCCCCAATATCTATCAATGCCCTAGTTACAGTGGTTGATCCAATTTTTCCAATATATTGTTAAACCAATATGGGGTCTATAATCTTGTCTGTGTATTTCTTTAATCTGGTCTGGGGCTTGACCTGTTTCCTATTCTTCCTGAAGGTGTGGCAAAATTGGATACAATGATTCCGGGGTATCTGTAGGGGTGGTTCCTACTTCCCTATTTAGTCAAATATTAAGTAACTCTTCTTGGTACATCTTATGCAGTTCTTCAGTTGGAATACAGCTATTCTTCTAAAATCTACCCCTACTCTCACTAGAGCAGTAAACAATTCTTGTCAATCTATTTTGGTTTTGAATCTGCTGGTTATTTACTCTTCTCTCTTGAGGAAATTTTTCTTTTCCCCATTCCCCTAAATCACTTAATTGTGAAATTTTATCCAGCACCTCCAAAAGAGGGTGCCCTATTTCCCCAATTAGTAGATTCAGAATTAGGTGCTTATAAGCAGGAGTCATCATCTTCACTAAGATATTTTTATGAGAAACTGCTAAGGAGATATTGTGATATGTATTTGCATCTCCAACCATGATAGCAGTTTTCATTACTTCCTCCTTTAGCTTTCTCATATAGTCTCTAAGTGAGTACCAGAGTCTGTCTCCACCAGGCCACAAAGAGTTAGTAGGATATTGCTAATTGCATCCCCCTGTAGCTAAAGCTAACAGATTAGTTGTGTTGTTACCTCCTTGTATATGGTAATCCCTAAAAGCTTGGCATACAAAAGGATTCTGACTAATGTCTATGAATTTTAAGAAATCCACGCTATCTAGTGATACTCCTCTGGCTCCTTCATCACTGATTCTTACCATCCAAGACACTAAGGACTCGCCCATTCTCTAGGTGAATTGGCTTAATAGATCAGTAACCCCTTGTTAAGTGAAATACTCAATTATCTCCCTGAACTCTGTTTGACCCTGGTGGTTCTCCTGCTTTCTTCTTAGTATGGGGCAAACTTCTGCATTAGAAGACTCCTAGTCTAACTTTGTTCTATTCCTCCCACATATTCTCCTGGCATTTGTTGGGCAACTATGCCCAGCCTGTACAAAATCTAAATGCACATTCCTTCTGTTAGTTTTTTGCTTCTTTTTAGTTAAATGAACAGTGGCTTTTTCTACCACCTGAGACTTACTCTTCCAAAGGAGAGCCTTAATGCTGTGGCACAGACAAATTCTCATGTAATCCATTCAACTCCCTTGACATCTGAGGTTTCTCCTCTAGCAGCTTATCTCTACTTTTACACATAAGATGATAACTGGTTAGCAAGGCCCAGCCTCTCTTACACACCCCTGCCAGTTCTTTCCCTGGTTCTGTTAGTATTCCTTGCAAACATCTTTCCAAATCTCTGGGTTCTCCCTTCTGTAGCTTCAGTTCCCTGTTTTTACAGAGCCCTATGCTTTTAGCCCATTCTTTTGCTAAGAAGGAATAAGGCGAATGTTCCCATCCTGGGATAGCCATTTCTCTCTCTAAAACCCTCCTGCCTCCAAATAGAGGTCTGATATTTTGTGATCCCATCCTTGTCACCAAATATAATGCCAATGCTATATTCACAGTGCCCATGGCAGCTATGAATATGCTAGTGTAGTTGTGAATCACAAAAATATTAACAGGTTCTCCACATGGATGACAGAATCAAAGCATTTATTCAAATACCAGAAAGCTGAATCCCAAAACCAGAAAGCCAAATTCGTCATAGTAACCATGAAATTGGTACACGTAACCAATGTAGCAAACACCAACATTCCCAAGCCTTCCCTCTGCCAAGCCTTCAAAATAAAACATGCCCCCTTAAGCAAAAATGCCCCTCTCTCACTCAACCTAGCTGCTTAGACTCCATGCTGCTTGCACCTAGTAGTTCTGGCTCTGTCTCCTACTCCATCCTTCCTGTTCTACCCTTTCGGCAAGCTCCTCCCCCTGTGGACTCCATGTGATTACATTTGGTCTATTAAGGCCAGGGAAGGTCTTCCAATACTCATTACCGTTACACCATTGAATTTGGCAGCTTAGAGATCATTAGTGACCTTGGAGAGAGCAGTTTTTGGGGAATGATAAAGTCAGAATCCAAATTATAAGAAGCTAAGAAGAGAATGAGATGAAAGAAGTTGAGGCACTTATTGTGGATGGCTTTTTCAAGGAGTTTAGCTATGTAGAGAAGAGATATAGGGGATGGAAAGATCAAGTAAGGATTTTTTCATGTTCATAGAGATATGGGTATGTTTGCAATCAGTCAGAAATGAGCCACTAGACAGGGAAAGATTGGAAATAAGTGAAAGAGTGGGGATAACAGAGGGAACAATCTGTTGGAAGAGATGAGATGGAATGGGATAACTTGAAAAAGAAGAGAGTTAAGCTTCTGTAAGGAGTATGGCCACTTCATCACATGAGACAGGGGTGAAGGAGAGAAAGTGGTAGAAGGTTTTTAAGTATTGATGAGATATCACATGACATCTATTAGTTTGGCTAGCATTGTAACACAAATGCATTGTTGGTGGAGCTGTGAACTAATCCAACCATTCTGGGCTCTTGGGGTATGATTCCCACTGTATTTCTGCACTGTTACTACTTATGTTTGCCTTAGGACTACAGGGTTGAGGATCTCTGAGCTTGCATGCCTATGAGTAATAAACTGCCTGACTCTTGATTGTTTGAACTTTTGTGTTCTTTTTTGTCACTACACCCAAGATTTCCTCATAGAGTTGAATTGTAAGGAGCTTGAAATGCCAAATAGAGAAGTTTGTATTTTATTCCCAAGGCAAAAGAAATCAAAGAATTTTCTTAAGCATGGAAGTGATATTATCAGCCTTGTGTTTTGGGAATATCAATTTGCTTACTGTGTGAAAAATGAATTGGAGAGGAAAGGAACTGAAGGTTGTAAGTCCAATTAGGAAGTTATTTCACCAGTGATGGGTGATAATGGCCTAATCTAGGATGTTTGCTATGTAAATGGACAAATTAGAGACATTGTGGAGGTGGGATCAACCACTTAGTAAATACTGATAAATTGGTAACTGCATGCATATGCAGACTTTGGAGGAGAATTGTGGATGACTTGGGTTCCTGTTTAAAGCAACTGGCCAAGAATACTTGCCAGACACTTCCTGCTCATTATGCAACACCATATTCAGTAACATGATTCATTACTACTGAATTACCAAAGGAATGAAATTGCAATTGTTTCCATCTAGATAGAGATGAGGATTGATATTGACAATAAGAGTGCATTCTGGAAGTTTTTTTTTCCTGTCTCTGTACCTTATTAATTATTCTCATAAGTATTAGTCTGTGTGAGGAAACCTATTGTTGAAGCAAGGAAGATTCCTGACATTTTAATGGAGGTCATAGGCTGTATGTCATACAAGGTTCGGGGGTCAAATTGTATTTGTACCTTAAGTTTGTCACAGTTGTCAACAGGGAAATATTCTGAGGCTTCACAGCGGGAAATAAAGTCCTGGAACCATATAGTTAATATTTGTAGGACACACAGAATGCTTTCCTCACAATAATCTTGTGAGACAGGTTATACAGATATTATTTCCCTGGTTTAAAAATATGGAAACTGAGGCTCAGAGAGGTTGAGTGACTCGACCAGGAAAAACAATGAGCACATGTCAGATCTAGGATTAAATGCCATGTGTCTTGGTCCTTGGTGTAGTTCTTTTCTTGCTTGTGCTATGATGCCTGATTGTTTCAGTGTTGATATTGAGAGTTAGAAATGGGTACAAGTGTGCAGCAAGAGAGAAAAAAAATACATTTGGGGCCCAAGCTGGAATTGTCTATTGATGAAATGTCATCTCAGTTAGAGGGGGTACCCTAGAGAACAGCATGCTACATACTATATAGAGTGCTGGACTGGGATTTAATTCCTGCTATTCCTAACAGTTTTGCCATAGATAAGACACTTAACTTGTTGGAGTTTAGGTTTTTCTCTCTCTAGAACAGGTAACAAAATATGTGTTATAGTGCAACTCAAATGTGATTATGTATGTAAAACATTTTGAAAACTTTGAAGTACTATAGAAACGTCAGTGTTAGGAATGTCTCTACTGCTGGTGATCTGACTGGATACCCTTCTCAGCGTATAACACAGTATACTAACAGAGAGTTTATTCTTATAATTCTGCATGGTTATACAGTTGTTATAACATTGTCTGGGTTCCTCCCAGATTTGTTAAAAGATAGCACAATCCTTGGACTCAGTAGGTTCAGATATCAGCTCTAATACTTATTATGTCTGACCTTTATCTCTTTGGGGTTTAGTTTATCTGTAAAATGAGGGAGGGAGTTCGATTAGGCAATCTTTATTGTTCCTTCTAGTTCTAAATTCAATGATTATTTGGTTTAATTTGGGTCTAGATGAAAATAGAATGAGAAAAGATATAAAACTGAAATTTTATACATAGTCATGTCAACATTTCTTTAACAAATTATTTTCCTTTTAAAAAAAGGTTTTATGAATACATTTTGGGTTTCATATAACGATCATTTTCCAATATAGATCCAACTTCAGAGAACACTCCCTTATAGTAAAAATAACACAATTAAAAAAATAGGCACGAAAAATCAGTTGACATAGTAATTGCATCTATCTGTGCATGTGACATTCAAGATTCATAGTCAACTCTTCTCTATCAGTACATAGAGGGAGGCATGACTGAACTATTTTCTTCATCATAAATGATAAGATTATCCCATCTGGGTTCTAACATTTCAGTCCCTGATATAAAATATAAAGAAGTGGAGATGGCACACACACAAAAAAAAAGAAAATAAGAATTACAGGTAAATCAGACCAAATATAGAGTGGAAATCTAAACTGGAAGCAACCCAGTTTTAAAACTAGAGACACTAGGGGCGGCTAGGTGGTGCAGTGAGTAGAGTGCCAGTCCTGGAGTCAGGAGGACCCAAGTTCGGTTCCGGCCTCAGACACAACACCTACATAAAAAAAAAAAACAAAAAAAAAACTAGCCGTATAACATTGGGCAAATTACTTAACCCCAAAATCCCTCCAAAAGGCAAAAAAAACTATAGAGACTGGTATTTCAGATGTTTGAAACAGGGAGAAAATACTACCTAATTGAAGATCCCAAATCATATTTTTACCTAAAAACAGATGATTAAGGGAACATAAATAACTACAAAGGCATATGTCTACTTTATAGTCTCTGAAGTCTCTTAAGGATGAATGACTATACCTATAATGAAGGTATCCTTGATGAAAGTACAAGAAAGGTACGATCAGATTTTCACAGAAAGTTGCAGAGAATATAAGACCTCATATTATTTATTATTTTATAAAACAATCAACACTTCCTGAAAATATTTCACTCAGCAAAGCAAAATATATCCTTGAAGATTTTCTCCAGCAAGTTTTCCCTCATAATTTGCTAAGATTATACAAGATTCCTTAATAAATGTAAACATAGGCATCATTTTATTCAAAAGTCCTCCAATGATCCATATCAAAGGATATGTGAAAGAGGGACACATATGCTAGGCAATGTGCTTGGCACGTTCAATGGAGCATATCCTGGGAAGATTCCAAATGCATGATGGATTCCCTATTGATACTAAGATCCTACAGATGCTTTCATAAGGTAAGAACTTTGTGCTCATTTCAAAAAACCCTCGAATGCTATAAAGCCTCCTTAATGAAATCCATAAACACTCCAAAGAGTCTGGTCTGAAAATCTACGTACATTAAAATGAGTAAATTAAGACTAATGTCCGATAATCAAATACAGCTAGCTGGATAGTGCGTTAAGTTGGTCCATCAGAATATATACTGTGGATGGATAAGTAATTGGGTCCATAATAGAAAATGATTAAAAAAAAGTCAACTGGATATTATGCAGGAAAAAATTCAGTGCTTTTAATTAATCAGAATATCTTTTGAAACATACACACACACATACACACAAACTACACATCACACACATACACACTGCTCAACGTTGTGATGTATGGAAAAGAGCCCAACCCATGCATAAAATCATGAGACCTTGGTTCGAATTTCAAATCTGACGCTCACTGTGTGACTTTGGGCAAGGCATTTTTTATCTTAGAGCCTCAGTTTTCCAAGCTTCATAATGAAGGAATAAGATGAAATGATCTCTAACTTTCTGGAATTTTATAAATAAATTGTTAATTAAAGGGATATTTTATACTCTAATTTTTGTGGTTTCACTAGTAATCCTTCTAGACCTTGCTCATATTCGATTCAATTCAATTACATTTATTAATTGCTTACTGTGTGCAGAACTAATTCAAATGGTAGATGAGAAATGTATTGGTAGAAGTTATTTACTCACTGAGAATTCCTTACAAAAAGACAATTGCACATTCAGTCCAAAAACACATTGGAGTGACCAGCAGTGAGGAAAATTCAAAGCAACCAAACTATTTTACCTGCCCCCTAATTACTTTGCTTCTAAAATCTGTCCTTTCCTCATAGATTAATGGACTCATTATCCTTTTAGAATAATTTTTCTGTATGGTATTCAAGAGACTGTAGACAGAAGAAATGAATGGACTTGTATGCATATGAATATCTGGTCATGAGAAAAAGTATTAGGTGGGCTCAGACTAGGTATGTTTCCTCTCAAGCAAACATACCTCCCTATTCTGGTCTGCTGTAGTATAAAATTCCTTCCAATACCATATCTCGTTAAATTCCAGCTTTATGCTGTTTAATACCAAGCAATATGCACCATTAATCAAATTTAAGGCACTGAGTCTGGAATCTGGGAGTTGTAACCTGAGAAACTTCTCCTCAGGTAACTAGGAATATGTTTTTCTATGAATCATCCTGAACTACCCTGGGATTTCTCTAATCCAATCATAAGAAATGATGGCCTGTAGCTAGCTTGACGGGACCATGTTGGTACATCTTTTCTTTTCTTCTATTATAGTTTCCCCCAGATAATAGGGATCCACAGGCTGTGGATTATTACCCCCCCCCAAAAAAAAAACCTCATTGCTTTCCTAAGGGGGTAGGGGCTCATAGAAAGCATAGGACAAACCTTTGCATTTCATCACTCAGCAGGTGCCAGGCTCATTGGTTGAATATGCTGAGGATGCCTGTGTGGAAAATTCAGCTCCAGCTCCAGGGACTTCAGCTTCTGATAAACAGGGAATTCTCAGTGGCCTGATAGACCAAGGTTACTCTCAAGGGCTCAGATGCATTTGGGAGTAGGGTGTGTGGAATTCCTGAGTACTTCACTGGTAAATAGCACAGAGATATGCTGAATCCACATAAACCTCCTTGGGGCTGACAGACTTCTGAAAGAGAGAGTAAGCCCTGCACAGTGTAATTTCAACCAGTAAATCACAACAACTGCACACATATACACACATATGTAAATATGTATGCATGTGAATATATACATATATATATGTCTACACACACATCTGTGTGCAGGAGACCCATTTTCTCTACCCACAATCTGTCAAAGGCATCAGAATTCTGTTTATCAAGTATGTTATTTTTATTTTTACCTATTCCTCTTTAGCTATTAGTGATGCATAAGCAGGTCTTGGGTTTCTACTTGATGATTTATCTCTTTACTCTTTATATTTTTCCAGAATGAAAATTTATCAAAGTTTCCTTGCTAATCCATTGTTCTTTGCCTTGAATGCTTCCTGCCAGATATTCATCTCTGAGGTTTTAAGCCCTGTTAAAAACAAATAAACACGATTTTGATCTCTCTTCACCTTAATGCAGTGTACCTAGCTATATGCCTCCTAGTAGAACATCCTAGTTGTTTTCACAATGGGGAGAACTCAGTCAAAACGTGCACAACAATGGCTATAAAGGATGAAGGTCTGGGGTGGGGGAGGCATTGATGCCAACTTCCCAATACCCTCAGCAAAGTAGCCTCTGGAAATAGACACATCCCCAGTCTTCTCAAAGGTATTTAGAAGAGCACATTTTCTGGGTCTCCCATCTTTACTTATCTGCAGCAGGGCTGAGTTGCCCAATCCCATTCACTGACAGCAAATCCATCCTACATTCCTTTTCCTGTTTTATATTTGCTGGGATAGTCATTGGGAAGATATGTTTGAATTCCCCTAAATTCAGCTGATGTCCACCATGTACCTCAGCTGCCTGATGTCAAAATGAACAAGTGTGTTTTTCTACAGTTGCATAAATATAGGAGATGTGCTATTCCTCACATTGACATTCTCCATCACATTCCATTCGGCTTAAGAGCTCTCTGCCAACCAGATGAGGCCAACTTCCTTTTTTAATGCTTCTGCTAGACATTTTCTACCTTGTACTCATAGATTCATCTTTTACCTTTAAAAAAATTGTCATTTTCATCATGCAATTTATATGCTACTTCACATCTTAGCCTGATATATACACACACACACATACACACATACATATGCACAAAATATCAGACTAACACAATATATGTGTGTATGCACATGTATGCACATTTGTGTATATTATATATACACGCATGCATACATGTGTGTGTGTATAGTTCTAATGGGTTTATTCAACCACCCACTAATTGAGTATAGTTCATTGTATTCCTTACTACCTAGATTCTACACTGGTCACCTGGTAGAAGACCTTTTATTGATAGCCCTGTTATGCTTGATCAGGAATCTAGCTGAGAAGCATCCTGGCATAGTAGGAAGTATCCTATAGGAGTTCAGGTTTCAAATCTTGGCTCTGATACTTACTAGTTATATGATCTCAGACATTTAAGACTGGCTAAAAATTTCCCCTCAGAAGTAATTTTTGAATTCTAATGTCTAAGGTCTAAAGTCTGATGTTGGAGATGCAGTGCAATGTAGTGGGGAACAAAAAAACTGCCAGCACTCAATTTGGAGTTAAAGCCTGACTTTACTACCTGCTACTTAGACAGCTTTGGCCAAGAGATTTTCTCTTTGGCTAAATTTCCTCATCCATAAAATGAAGGGATTAGCCTAAATTTTCTCTAAGGTACCTTTTAGATCTAAACTCTGTGATTGTAAGCTCCTCAATTTGTAAAATGCATGCATACAGCTTCCTCATTTGTAAAATGCATATAATAATATTTGCTCTATCTATATCACAGAGTTACTGTGGGGAAAGAACATCAACGCTTTTGATAAGTGAGTTACTGTGAATCACAGTGGCTTGAGCACAGTAGGTGCTTATAAAAAGTGTTTGCTGCATGACCACATCTGCAAAACTGAGCTAACACTAGCTTTGCTATCAATATCCCAGGGCTTCTGTATGTTTGATATTCATTGCTTTCAATCTAATTGCCTGAACTAATGTTCTCTTATATCCAACATTCACAGTAGTAAAACCGTGCAGTCATTCTCACCCTCTGCAACTCTCTATAAGCAGTTGTCTAAACACAGGGATGAGAATGGGAATGAGTAGCAGATTTAACTATGTGATCTACTTAAAGAGTTGAGTCATTAGAAAGGGGAAAGGGCACAGAAATAATGTTGTTATAGCAGAAACATAGAACAAAAACATTTGCTTCTTGAGCTCCTAGACAAAGGTAATATACTGTTGCTGGAGAACAATAGGTCTCTCTGGTTAGTACATGGTAGTATATTCAAATCATGACACACGCCGCCTGTGCCAGATTCATATCCTGTTTACTACAGCTGGGAAATACTACTACAATGTTCTGAGAAGATGCTTATCAGTCATTGCAGTATTGTAGGACCAGATGGTTTCAGCATGCAGCTCTCCATACCCAAATTATGTTCACCTACAGCTTTGCTTCGAATATAAATTAAAGCATCACTCAACAATAAACTATACATGTTTGGTGATCAATAAGGAACTCTAATTTTCTCCAGTTAATGTCTTTTAATGACAGCTTCCCAATGCTTGTTACAGACAGTTACATGCAAGATTATAAGTCATGGTGATGTTTCACCTCAGACTTATTAATCTTCACTTCCCTCAGCATGACATAATTGGTAATGACTGTATTGACAACTCTGAGAGGGCTCCTGAGATGGATTTGTGCAGAGGAAGGAAAAGGTTTACGGCTGTAGAGTGTGGGCAGAACAAAAATGACATGGTGTGTATTCTAGTAAGTGTGGCTCCTCTAACTCTTGGATGTTCTCTGGAGTTTGGGGAAGCATTTCCACCCCCTTGCTTGGTTGAGGTTGTCCGAAAGTGACTGTATAAAAATGCCATTTTCCTGCCACGTCGCTCTGTTCCCTGTGAATCTTCAAGTCATTCTGGATGACTTTAACTGACAGAAAAATGCATTTCATCTCCCATTAGGGCCCAAAGATCCAATATAGCTACATGAGAGAGAGCTGTAGTTTATTCTTCCCAGAAGATCAGCAATAGGAAATAGCCACATTCTTTATGGATTTATTCTGTTTGGTAGAAAATGGAAAGCAGAAGAAAGGGTAAACAAGACAATTTAGGGCAGAGGAGATGCCCAGAGGCTTGCCATGGCTTAGAGGTTTTTAAAATGTGCATCCTCCTCAGAATGGGCATTTTATTCATTTACAAAGGAACTTTTAGCCCCCGTGAGTATGGTTGCCTTCCTCTGACAAAAAGGATAAATGGAAATTAGTTCACAGTTTTACTTCGGACAAGAGCCTGGTCTTCAGGGAACAATCTCCTTGCATGTGATGAATCATGAAGCATATGGACAATACGTGCACATTTCGTAAGTAGTTAGCATTATGACATTTTCTCCATGTCAGTAGAGTACTCCAAGTAGAAATATGAATTTCACCAGCTCACTGTACATGGAATAGAGCTGTTATTCCCACTGATGTTATCATTTCTTATTCAGCTGTATTTGGCCTCCTTGTGTCCAGGAAGGTGCCTCCTGATAAAGTAGAGATCAGTGAAACATCCTGTGCTAACATCTGGGTGCAGGACAGCCAGCTGTGCACCCAAGGTTCAGGCAGCTGTGAGGTACAGATGGCTACTATTTATTTCAAAATGATTGTAGCTTGCCAAGTCTCAGGTGAATGGTGTAAGTCTCCAAACACCTAGCGCAGTGCCTTAGACTGCACACAGTAGGGGCTTAAAATTGTTTGTTGACTTGACAGAGGCACACCTGCAGTTCAGTCAAAATGACTTCTCACTCCACTTTTGTATCCCTTGCTATTCAGGCAGGACAAGGACAGGGAAATGCCATGGACCCCTACTGGTGTCCACATTGCAAATTGGGCCTGAGACAATGCAGGGCCATTGAATGAATGATATCCTCAGTGCCAGCTTGGAGCAAATGAATGAGAGCAAGACCAGAAAGCATTGGAATTCATTTGCAGAATGAAGTGTCATATCAAAGGGGACAAGCAGACAGGAGCAATTCTACTGTAAAACAAAGGCTGATAAGAAGTAAGCCAAGGAGCTGGATAGAAGGTGTGCTTCTGTTTAGAGAGAGGCAAGCAACTCAAGATGGAGGTTAGGGATCAAAATTCAAGCAGCAAACTGTTTCTAAGGGAAATAAAGTGAGTTGGATCCAACACAGAACGGGTTGATATTATAAAGTGCAGACATCCAAAATAACACTTTGGCTTAGTGTTTCCCTTATGGTGGCCAGAAGGAAGCATTAATTTTGCTGTTTCATTCACTTTCTTATTTAATGAATTGCAGCTGTGAATTGCAAATGACTCCAAGATGATTTCTCCCCCAGTGTTGTTTCCCAGATTTCAGCTTGGTGGGTTACTAAGGGTGGAACACTTAACACTAGTTTGGGGATATATGGTTGATGGAGAGTTCCCAGAATCCTCCCAGTCTACCAGGCTCCAGTGTCTACAGGCAACTTGACCACTATTATTGTAAGCATGGGGGGGTGTGGTGTATAGAGATTTGGTTCCAGGTATGCTGGCTGAAGAAGGGATCAATGAGAAACAGTATGGATCTGGAGGGTGGCACAATATTTTCCTCAATCAGGATGTGACCTATCACCCAGTTGACCCATTTCCTTTAGGAGTAGGCAGGGGAGGATTCCCCTTTGGTAGATCAGATCTGGTTCCTAACCTGCAGAACCTCCCCAGATGAGGAGTGGCAATTAATCATTAGCCTGTGTGAAACATCCACCCTATAGAGAATATTGATATTTCAGAATGGGTAATTTTTAATTGTCACTTCAGAGCAAGGATCATATCTGTTTCTTTCAATCCCCAGTCTTCAACACAGAGCCTAGAACACAGTAAGTGCTTAAGGAATGCTTGTTGATGATGATATCTTATAGAATTATCAACCATCAGGATTATGGTAGGATATATTAGATGAATATTATGTTGTTATTCAGTCATTTTCCAACTCTTTGTGACCTCATTTAGGGTTTTCTTGGCAAAGATACTGGAGTCATGTGCCATTTCCTTTTCCAGTTCATTTTATAGATGAGGAAACTAAGGCAAACATGGTTAAGTGATTTGCCCAGGGTCACACAGAGAGTAAGTGTTTGAGGTCAGATTTGAACTCAGGAAGAAGAATCTTCCAGGTTCCAGATCTGGCACTCTATCTACTGTGTCACCTAGGTGCCCCAAGGTAAATATTACAACTCTTATGAAATGCATGCTGATACAAGCAAAGAGAGTCATAGCAAAATTATTTGGATAATAATTTCACTTAAAATTTTAAGTGATTTAGTTTTGAAGGTACTAATCTAAGATATAGTTTGTTATTCTATATGCTTGCAAGATTGGGAGTGATTGGTGGAGGCAGAATGATCAAGAGTATTGCAATAGTTCAGAGATTTTATGAAAGACTTAACTAAGATGATTCTGTGAGGGAGAAGGAGGAGATAAAACCAAAAGATGTCCTGGAGGTAGAACTGGCAAAATTTGACAACTAATAGGACTGAGAGAGACAGAGGAATCAGGGATGATTCTGAGTTTGCCAACTTGGGTGATTAGAAGGATAGGAGTAACTTCAACAGAATAGAAAATTAGGAAAAGGCTATGATGGGAAAAGATAATGAGATGTTTTGAACATATTGTGTTTGAGATATCTACAGGATACAAAATATCCAGATAGAAATACTCAGTAGACAGTTGGTGGTACAGGACTAGAATTCAAGAAAGAAACTAGGGCTGGATATTAAGCTCCAGGAGCTATCAGCCAGAGATGATCATTAAACCCATGAAAGCTGATGAAATTGCTGAGAGAGAGAATATAGAGAGAAAAAGAGAAGGTCTGAGACAGAGGTGTGGAGGCAGGAATGAATGAATGAAAAAAAACAAAACAAAAACCAACCACTTATTAAGTGTTTGCTCTGTGCCAAGAACTGTGCTAATCAGTGGGGATACAAATTAGAAAACGTTGAAAAAGTCCTTTCTTTCAAGGAACTCATGCTCTAATTACAGAGAGACAACACTTGAAAGTTCATCTCCAGGACACATGGAAAGATTGAAAAATGCTGGGGTACAGTGGCTGTGCTGTAGACAAGGCCAGAGGTCCTTGCATTATATAAGTAGTCAGATGACAGTTCCATGGGACTATAAGGCATAGAGGTATGGAAAGATACTAAAGTTTGGTGTTCCTCCATGTCACCAGAAGGATTGGAGTTGTTGACTGCCATTTAATATAAGCCATGTGAGCAGTTGAACAGCAAAAGGGGTGAGGGTTACCCTGGTGGTAGAAGAGGGCATGGATGGACATGCCACAAAGGAAATTAAGGAATGGATAGATGGGTAGAAGGAAAACCAAGATAAACTTAAGTCACAAAGCCAGGATATCCAGTTGTAAATGAGTGGAATTTTCCTGTTAAGTATTTATTCAGAACTGACACATGTTCTCAGGGACTTTATGGGTCATTTGCATGAGCTGGGCATGATCTCTAGAATCATTCATAGTACAAAAAAGGAAACATTATGCCTCAATTCCCTCAGATCCTGAAAAATGTGATTAATAGTGTGATTCAAGACAAATCATTGGTAAAATGGGGGAGCATTATGCAGCCCAAAGGGCATAATCATGTCTGTGTGTCAAAAATATCTATAAAAGCTGGTTATCCCTCATCACCCTCTGAAATCCTTACTGGTTTGTAGACCTCTTGCTCATCCAACTTTATGAACAAGGAATGCTGAAATAATTCAAGCATCCAATAGGCAGTTCTCACTCAGGCAATGCTAAGCATCAAGTTGGTCATAAATATGAGTATATTGGCATAGGACAGAAAGCTGGGTGCCCAAGCTTTGGAAAAAAAATGCAGGCAGTTGTCTATGGGTTATCTAAGGGTTACAGGAAGGGTCCTCAAGGCTAGTTTTTACCATCTTGCTCTTTATAAACTGATTTGGGAACCATGAAGGAAGAAGGGAGGATAGAAGGTTAGAAGTACACTGCAATGAAAAGCTCCCTTGAAGTTGCTACTCCCTCCCTAAATCTTGGTCTCTTTGTGCCTTCCTAGGGCATCTTTTCCCAACAAAGAACTAGAAGAGCTTAGAAAACAACTGATTCAGAGAAGTAACAGATGACAACAATCAATCCTGGTTAGGTACCTTATCTCATACACACATATGTATATTGCCTATATATGTATGCTTATAAGATAGTAAACTCATGAGAGGGCATGTACAGGTTTTGATCTGGAGGGAATGTCAAAATCAATGAGATCTATTGAAGAACTGAAATGAAGAGATTTGGGCACTAGGACCCAGATTCTTACTTGTGGTTTAATATTTTTCATGGACAGACCAACTCCTCCTATTGGATTTCCATTCAAGAATGCTGAAATGCTCAACCAATTACAGAATTTGAGGGTTGGAAGAGACCTCAGTGATTATCTAGTTCAATATATGATAGAAAAGAATCTTTACTATAATATAGTTGAGAAGTGGTCAAGTATACTCCACTAGAAGATATTCAAGGAGCAGGAATCCACCACTTCTGAGGAAGCCATTCCACTTTGGGACAACTCTAATGATCAGGAAGGTGGTTAGGTGCCTCAGATACTTACTAGCTGTGTGACCCTGGTCAAGTCACTTGAAGCTGTTTGCCTCAGTTTCTTCATCTATAAAATGAGCTGGAGAAGGAAATGCCAAACCACTGTAGTATCTTTGCCAAAACAAAAACCAAACCAAAACCAAACCAAATGGGGTCACAAAGAAATAAGATACAACTAAAATGACTGATCAAGGACAAGAATCATTAAAAAGGTTTTCCTGACATCAAGATCAATTTTCCTCATTTTGAAATGTTTATACATTGTTCCTTGTACTTTCCTCTCAGACAAAAGAGAATAACTCTAACCTGTCTTCTACTTAACAGTCCTTTAAATACATCTACACAGCTATCCTGTGCTCCCTGAGTCTTCTCTTCTCCATTTTTGAACATTCCAAGTTCTTTCAACTGACCATTGAATGAAACAAGCTTAAGGCTCTTCCCAATTTTGTTGTTCATCCTCTGGATGCTACAGAAACTCTGCACAAACACTCTCAGCTATGGAGATTTTTGAGGCTTATTCCACCAAAAATAGCTCTTCTAACTGACATTCCTTCCTTTACTACATTTGCTAAGTTTTATGACCAAGAAACCCAGCACCAACCCTCATGTCATTTCTTTTCAATAAATCCAGGAAATTAGGTATGACCAGCAAATCTTAAGAGTATAGTTATCCATTCTTTGTAGCATCTCTTATTGTCTTATAGCTTAAAATCTGGCATTTCCTCAAGTCTAACTTGCCCCAGGATTACACATGTATGTAAACGAGCACACAATATCCCAAAGGTCCCTTACTATTAATCTTACCATTCAATGAGTAGTCTTATCTAACAACTGTGGCAACCAATCCTCTCTACCTTCTTTAATTAATTTAATTAAATGAATCACTGCAAAGTTGCTTGTATACTCAACCTATACTTACTTTGTAATTGTTTGACTGTGCACTAGTATGTACTTTGTCACTAGAACTAAGACTAGTGAATTCAATTCATTTGAAGGTATATTAGTGATCAACATAAGAAAGAACTTGGGCATAATTGGGTCATATTTTTAAAAAGATTTATAAAGTATTTTCCTCACAATGATGTGTGTGGTCATTGATAGTATAAGCATTACCATCTTTTATGGATGAAGACACTGAGACTCAGAGATACTGTGACTTGCTTAAGGTCATAGGATAAGTATATGAGATAGAACAAGCAAATCTCTGACACTGATGAATGAGTCTAGTCCTTGTGAGCATGTGTAGACTGCCTCAAGATCTCATTCTGCACATGGTAGAGACTGGAGAGCTTGCTTCTGGAAGAATGATGAAATGTAATGGATATTTCTTAGAGAAATTTTGGAACATGTATAGACATGCTGTAACTAGTTTTAGCCTACAAACCATGTGTTGAGAGATGACTTTTGACTGACAGCAATAGCAGAACTTTGGAAGAATTTATCAGTGCATAATTTGGCCTCTGACCTCTCCTGATTGGGCTTCTGCTCTCGGTTCTCTCCAACTGCTGTTTTTTCTTCTAGATATCATCTTGTGAGAGACAGTGTTATAAGGTGCAAGGCCTTGGATCTTCTTCTTGTCCAAGGCCAATTTGTGGCCCTGTTAATATAGGCCTTAATTCTTTGAATTTCTCAATATTTTTTCTGTTGTTTTAGGTAAATTAATTTGGAAGCTACAACCTTGCAGGTTTTGAAAGGTCAGGAGAACAAGCCATATAGAACATTCTGGGAATCCAGGAGTCCATCTAAAGTTCAGGAAATCTAATCTATGCCAGTTTAAATAGCCGACCCTGGATTGATACACAGATCCTATGCTAAGTCTGAGTCCACTCTCCCCAGAAACTGTAGTGGTATAGGGAAGAGTCTACCCCCACCAAGGTGTTTGGGGAAATTTTTGTGCTTTTGTTCTTCTTTCTTTAAAGTAAATCCTTTTATAAAAGATAATTGACATTAACTAGTTAAACGTAACAGGGGTACTAGTCATTGGTGGCTAATAGGTGGGGGAACATAGCTGGAATAGGGAATCAAAGTGATAAATTTAACACCCCCAAGCCTTCAGGGGTACCTCTAGATCCCTAGAAGGAGATGTAGCACAGTGACTCTGGGATAGTGTACTCAGAGAGCATACTGTCTATACATGCTTTGTCTGCAGTTGAAAATGGTGAGTTTCCCATAATTGGAGGTATTCAAGGAAATAGTAGATTACTTGTCAGAGGTGTTGTAAATTGTAGTCATGCTTTAGAGATAGAAGTTGAATTATATGATTCCTCCAACACAAAGAGCTTTGTCTTGGTCTCTAATCATTTTCTACTTATCTTATTCCCCCAAACTGTCACAGGAGCTTTCTTCTATACTTCTTTGATAATACATAATGCCTTGTATGGCTCTGAGCCCCAGATAGACACTCAATAAATATATGGTGATTGATGCTTCCCCCTCTTCTGAATTATATTATTACTCCTCATATTTAGCTAGGAAAGAATATGTTCTGATGTTACAATCTCTGACTATGTCTCAGATGAGAGTGGCTTGACTGAACCCTCTTGGGTGCAATCAGTGTTCAGTAAAGAATACACATTTCCTTCTTTCCTTTGCCAGAAATAAGTTCCTGTTCAAACTGAATCTGTGGCCTCTATGAATGTGTGAATCTAATATTTATGGCAAGAATATGTGCTGCTTTTTAAGACATAATTTCCCATTTCAAGTCATCTAAAATGGCATTTTTGTCTTTAGAGATTTTTTTTCCTCAAGCATTAAGGAATTAATGTTCCTTGTTTTTATGAATACATCAATCCTCTAATGTTCATGCATGCTACAGCTTGGGATATATTTAAACTATACTGAGATCACTTCCAAATCAATTCCAATTGTGTAATCAACTTATAGAAAGCAGATTGACTTTAGGTTATTTTTTTTTAAGATCCTCCATTTTGTAGATGAACCAGAACACTTATGCTAATAGTTAGTGGGAAATTAGTTTTTGCCATTAAGTTATTAGAGAATCACATTAATTCTATTACCTAGCACTGCCCTCCATTAAGAATGTGGTAATATATACTTCTCTTCAATGCATCTCTTTCCTTTATATGCACTTTTTGTTACCAATTACTGATGTGGTTTCTTGATTTCTAGTGGGGAATATGGTGTCCACTTATCTCAAATATAATTCTCTCTGAAAAGGGCTATTTGGAATAACTTTCATAAGATCATAGATTTAGAGATTAAAGTGACTTCATAGATCATATTTTCTAATTCCCTAGATTAAAAAAAACGATTCTTCTCTCTTCTCAACACAGAATTTCAGCCAAAAGCATTTTTTGAGTGGCTACTACATGTCAGACACTATGCTAAGCCTTGGGGATAAAAACAAAGACAAAAGGCAGTTCTTGGTCTTGGGGAGCTCATAGCCTAACGGGAAAACCATATGAAATAAGATATATGTGGAATAAAGTGGAAATAACAAAGTGAAGGCATTGGCCTTAATGGGGGAATCAGGAAAGCCACCTTGTGGAAGATGGGATTTTTAGATTAGACTTGAAGGAAGCCAGGATAGCCAGGAGATGAAGAGGAGGAAAAAGAGTATTCCAGGTATGGAGAACAGCCTGTGAGAATGCCTGGAGTCTAGAAATGGAGTGTCTTGTATCAGGAACAATAGGAGGATCAGTGTGTCATTAGGTCACAGAAGTAAATGTATGTGTGTGTGTGTGTGTGGGGGGGGGGTAGTATAAAGGATAAAGAAACTGGAAAGGTAGGAGGGAAACAAGGTTGTGAAGGTGTTTGAACACCAAAGTTTATATTTGATACTAGAAGTCATAGGAATCCACTGGAGTTGTTGAATGTGTGTTGTGTGTGTGTGCGAAAGAGACAGAGAGACAGAGACAAACACATACACAGAGTGAGACACAGAGACAGAGACACAGAGAGAGACAGGGACACAGAGAGAGAGACAGAGACACACACACACAGAATCAGATTTGCATTTCAGCAAGATTAATTTAAGAGATGAGTGGAGGACAGAGGGGAGTGGGAAAGCGACTTGAGTCAAGGAGAGTAACCAGTAGGCTATTGCAATAGTCCAGGCTGGTGATGATGGCCCGTTGCATTGTAGCAATGGTGTCAGAAAAGAGAGTGGGGTGCATATGTGAGATGTTATGATGGTAAAATTAACAGGACTTGCCAACATATTAGTTGTGGGGTGTGAGGAGTCAAGGATGACACCTAGGATTCCATCCTAGTGATTTGGAGGACAGTGGTTCTTTTAACAATAATGAGAAATTTCAAAAGGGCAGGGAAGGTTTTTGGGGAAGATAATGAGTTCAGTTTTGGACATGTTTAGTTTGTCTGTGTGACATCTCAGTGTGAGATATCTAATAGGCAGTTGAAGAAGTGAGTCTGGCAATTAAGAGTGACATTACAGCTCCTTAAGTAAATTGTTATGATAATTAAAACTATGGAAGCTGATGAGATTATGTCTCTTATTTTCCATCTCATTTTCAAGATGAAGAACCTCAGGCTCAGAGTGGTTAAATGACTTGTTTAAGGTCACCTAGGTAGCAAGGACAGGGCAGCTAGGTGACACAGCTGGATAGAGTGGAATCAGGAAGACTCATCTTTCTGACTTCAAATTTGGCGTCAGATATTTATTAGCTGTGTGACTCTGGGCAAGTCACTTAACCTTGTTTGTCTCAGTTTCCTCATCTATAAAATCAGCCAAGAAGAAAATGGCAAAGCACTCTAGAATCTTGGACAAGAAAACCCAAAATGGGGTCACAGACAGTTGGACATGACTGAAATGACCGAACAACAATAAAAAGGTAGCAAAGGACAAGATTGGAATTTGAACCTAGGTCCTTTGATTCCAGATCCAGTGCTCTTTGCACTGGTAATTTGCTTTGTTAAAATCAGTGACCCAAACCAGATTTGAAATCTCAATCACAAATTAATGGTACTAAGCCATATGGTAACAAATTATCCAGCCTAATACTAAATGAATGTCAGTGCAGATAACCTCATGCTACACTCAGTCTGTCACTGTAAAGTCAGTGGTCAAGACTCTATTGCTGTGAAATAAGATTATTCAATTCTGTAGCATCTTCCAATCCAACTGGATTTTAGCCCACTTCAATCCTTCTTTAAAATGAGTAGGGAATACAGCTAGGTAGTCTCAATTTAATTTTTAGTACACTTGCTTTCAGGCATATGTAGAGATAGAAATATATATATGTACTGGGCTCAGTTCTCAAACTGGATCACGTGTTTCAAGTCTGAATTATTTGGTCAAATTGTATAAGATGACCTTTCTTTCTTTGTTCCTGTGATTACGAATCAGGAACCCAAGGCATCTACGGTGTTATGAGAATAGCACTCATTTTGGAGTCTGGGTTTTTCTTTTGCTTTTCTTTTCTTTGCTACTCAAGACCATTGGGCAAGTAAGTGACGTCACCTCTCTAGGCCTTCATTTTCTCATCTGTAGAATGAAGAGGTTGGGCTAGACCAGAGGATCTTGAAAGTTTCTTCTAGTTTGGAGTTCTAGGTAATTTAGATTTGATCTAGTCTGGAACTGAGTACATACTTGTTAGAAATTCTAACCTAAACTTAAGAAATTTACTTAAGTCAAGTTCCTGTGAGTTACCCAGAGGAGCAAGGAATGAGTGCTCCTTAAGCAAATGAAAATAATGAATTTACTGGATTCAGTAAAGGTAGAAATTGAATGGTCCTTGTTATTCAGAAGAGTCCAGACTAATTTTAATGGATCTCCTCTTCTTTCTCCCCCTTCCCCCCCCTCTTTTTTTTTTTTTACTATTGATTTGGGATGATTGTATTCATGTAGACATGGCCTAAAATTAGCCAAATTATATGGCCTTACTCTTAGGAATTCCTTATTTTATCTTTTTAAGTAATGGTAGCTCCTTCTTTACTGCCAATTCAAAGTGTATATTCTGTGCTGTACCAAAAATGTCTTGTATTCCTTCTGAAAAGATTGATAATTGATTTTTGGGGAGGTTTTGGATAAGACAATATTTTGTTGGTGATTCTTTTTCATTGAACTGAATGGGGGCAAAAACTGACAGTAGCCTCAGTTAGATTAGGATCCCCTTTCATCTCTCCTTCCAATGCCCTGAACAATATTGAAGGATTGAGGGGAAAGAGTGGCTAACAAATTGGACTTATTAATATCTCTGGTGCTATCATTAATCTAATACTGCTCCTCAGTGTTTTGTGGCTGTTATATTTAGTAATGTCAAAATAACCTTGTTAAAGAAAAATGCTTATCTTGACCTTCAAAATTCTTGTCCTTTTCAGTAATTCTTCCTGTTTTATTAATAAATTTGTCCCCCGAACTGGCATAAATAAGAATTATACTGTTAAAAAACTACATATATATGTATGTATAGATATACACACACATACAGAGAGACACACAGAGAGACTACATTTATTTACACGTTGTATTTTTTTTTAATTTCAAATCCTACAAGTCAATCAGAGACAGATGTCAGAAAAGACAATTTCTTCCTATGCTCATATACCAGTTTCTGAAAGTCAACCTAATTTTTCTAAAATTTTAAATGTTATTTGGAACTATTTCAGTGGCCAGGTTGTCAACATGCTATGTAAAAATCATAAAACATGTGTGAAAGGAAAATGCATCCTAGAATCTTAGATTTGGAGCAAGAGAAGAACATGCAGATAAGTTATTCCCACTCCTTAATTTTACAAATAAGAAAACAGAGACCTGGCAAGTTTAAGTACTGACCATGCCCAAGATCAAATCCTAGTAAAATAGGATTTGAACACAGGTTTTCTGAATTCAAATCCAATGATCTTCCTACTACCAATATGCCTCTAAAGGTGGATTCTGATAATTCAGTGGTCACCATGTTATTTAAGCCATTCAGCGATAGAATCCACTGACTTCATCCTCGTTTTTGAAGTTTTAGCAGTCTGAGTAGTCTTTCTGCCCAGTGCCATAACCCAACCCCACCTTGAACCTTAGGTTAATTTATTGTGATTAATACTAAAAGTGATTTCTAGATATGAGTACAGATATTATGTTTGGCTCCCTGGTGGAAGCTTTTTGTAAACTGAATTCATGGCTCCCTAGACCTAAGCTACACGTGTAGACTAAAATACTATTGAAAGGAAAAACACAAGTTGGAAAATTAATTATTTAAGATTATTATAATTAAATATATATACATATACACAGACATATATACACTAGTGAACTTTTTCCCAACTAAAATAAGGTATTTTATGTATTTTTATTATCATGTCTAGTACCTACAAAATTAAAGTATGAAAGCATGAAAGGACTAGGTGGAAAATTTCTCTGCTTGGTCCTTGCAAATGTGATGGGTCCCAAATCAATCCAAATGAAACCTTCACACATAGAACCCTCTTTGTGGCCAATTCTCCAACTCCTACTTTCTTTTTTTTTTAAATTTTTTAAAGCAATTGGGGTTAAATAACTTGCTCAAGGTTACATGGCCAGGTGTTTCTGGGTGGGTGCTAAGTGTCTGAGCCCAGGATTCGATCTCCAGGTCATCCTGACACTGGAGCCAGTGCTCTTACTCGCTGTGCTACCTGGCCGCCCCTCCAACTCCCACTTTCATTGAAATAACCTAGGTGATGCAGCAGATAGAGAGCCAGATGTAGAGTCAGAAAGACCTGAGTTGAAATCTAGCCTCAGATATTTACTAGCCATGTGATCCTAGGCAAAAATCACGTAACCTCTGTCTGCCTTACTTTTCTCATCTTTAATATGACAATATTGATAACGTCTACCTCCCAGGGTTGTTGGGGAGGATAAAATGAGACAATATTTGCTTAAAACTCTGCAGAAATGTTAGCTAGTTATCAGTTATACTGAAAGCAGAAGGTGACTGACCTTCAGGGTTCCTGTGAAGTTTTGTTAGGTCTGACATAAAGGTTCTTACTAGTACATTTTTGGTTATGTAGGGCTGGATTCTCATGTGGGATGATTGCTTGCTTGTGACAAATACAGAGGATAGGGCTCCAACATGTTGGATCTAGTGGAGGTCTCTACATGTAATAGAACATTTGGAGAGGCAATGAGGCAGCCAATTGTGCAGCACAGTAGTTTCCAATTAGTGCGATAATAAATCCCCTAAAGTGGTCACATTATTCAAATTTGTATTGCATATTTTCACTGGTCTGGAACAAATGGCCCTATTTTGCATAAACGTAACTTTGAATACTGCTAATTCAAATACATGGTATCATTTCATGGGATTCATGATTTGCTCTAAATGGTACCTACCCATGTTTTATCAGGGGATTGATACCCTCCTATCAAGTTTAAACAGGAAGAAGCCCATTCACATTCAAGAGCCAGTAGAGAATCTGAAAGAGACCCATGTATAAAGTATACATATATGAGCAAAGAGATAAACAAACAGGGTACTGGAAGTTCTTTTTACCCTTTTGCGGAATCTTCGTGGGGTTCATGGTTGAGGCATTGTATTACTGATGAATAAGAAATTCTATTACTTTGGGATGGCTCTTCATAGCAACCCTACTGAATGAGTTAATCTGGTGCTGGTCTTGGCTAGTCTTCTCCTGGACCTAGATGCTTCATTGTTGGTGGTATTAATTCCTTTGTCCCTCCACTCTGCTATTGGGGAAGGGAAAGATTTCAGCTGTTCTTCTGCAATTTCCTTAGTTTTTGCAATGCTCAAAAGATCACCTTCTTGGCACACTCATCTTAAGGTTGGTGCTTGGTCACGTGCTCAGGGAAGCAAGCAAAGACAAACAGGGGGCCATATGTTCATAGCCACTATGGCTGGGGCAAGGGTTGGATCAGCATAGTACTACCTGGCTCACTAGAGACAGGAAAAAGTAGCTCTGTCTCCTTAAAGCCACAAAGGAAAGACAGAAAGGGGTGACTCATCCCCTTTTAATACCTATTTAGTTCTGTCTTAGCAGATCTTTTAATCATCAGTTTTGGCTCTGCAACCAAAATGAAGAAGGTTTCATTTTCATATAGTACCGGTCTCTTAGTCACACATGGCTGGAAACCCAATACCCTTAATTTTTCACATGATTTCTTAGACTAAAACTGAGAGGGTAATATCTATGTGTACTTCAAGGATGAGTACCCTATTGGCCAGTCCACTCCTATTAGAAACAGACAAATGTTAGGATATGTGAAATAAAAAAATAAAGTATTAAAAAATTCTCATTTTCCTTAAACTCTCCATGTTGTTGGACACTATATTTCACACTAATCATCCTTTTTGATATTCTATCTTATATTGCTTGATGTAACTCTTACAATATCTTTTTTTCTCTTCTTAACCTCATTTTCATTTATTTCCTCTTCTTTTTTTCTTGTTCTTTTATACTCTCTCCTTCAGAGATCCTTTCTATATTCATAATGTTAACTATCATCTCTATGCAAAAGATTGTCAAATATATAAATCTTAAGTGCAAACTTTTCTTTGAATTGAAGTACCACATTCCTGGTTTCCTACTGGGACATTTCTATTTAGAGAACCACAAGTTCAGAATATGTAACTATTTCTCCTCCCAAACCAGTTCCCTATCTAGACTTTCCTATTTTATGGTCATTCTCTGAGGTAAGAAATCCAGGAGTCAGCTGTTGTTTTTTTTTTAATATTTATTTTTAGTTTCAACATTCACCTTTACAAGATTTTGAATTTTAAATTTTCTCCCCCTCCTTCTGCAACCTCTACCCTCCCCAGGACAGAATGTATTCTGACATAGACTATATGAGTACAATCATATTAAACACATTTCCACATTAGAAGAAGAATTAGAACGAAAGGGAAAAACCATGAGAAAGAAAAACAAAAACAAAAAAAGGAAAAAAAAAGTATGCTTTGATCTGCATTCAGACTCCATAGTTCTTTCTCTGGATGTGGATGGCATTTTCCATCATGAGACTTTTGAATTTGTCTTAGATCGTTCCATTGCTGAGAAGAGCTAAGTCTATCAAAGTTGGTCATCATGCAGTGTTGCTGTTATTGTGCACAGTGCTCTCCTGGTTCTGCTCACTTCACTCAGCATCAGTTCATGCAGGTCTTTCCAGGTTTTTCTGAAGTCTGCCTGCTTGACATTTCTTATGGAACAATAGTATTCTATTACATTCATATATCACAACTTGTTGAGCCATTCCCCAACTGATGGGCATTCCCTCAATTTCCAATTCTTGGCTACCACTAAAAGAGCTGCTACAAATATTTTTTGTCCAGGTGGGTCCTTTTCCCTTTTTCATGATTTCATTGGGATACAGATCCAGAAGTGGTATTTCAGGATCACAGCTTTACAGTCTTTTGGGCATAGTTCCAAATTGCTCTCCAGAATGACTAGGTTAGTTCACAACTCCACCAGCAATGCGTCAGTGTTCCAATTTTCCCACATCTTCTCCAATATTATTATTTTCCTTTTCTTTTCATGTTAGCCAATCTAATAGGTATGATGTGATACCTCAGAGTTATTTTAATTTTCATCTCTCTAATCAGTAGTGATTTAGAACCTTTTTTTGTATGACTATAGACAGCTTTGTTTTCTTCATCTGAAAACTGCCTCAATATCTTTTGACCATTTCTCAATTTGGGGGGAATGACTTGTATTTCTTATACATTTGACTTAGTTCCCTATATATTTTGGAAATGAGGCCTATATCAGAGATACTGGCTGTAAAAATTGTTTCCAAGCTTTCTGTTTCCCTCCTAATCTTGTTGCATTGACTTTGTTTCCACAAAAACTTTTTAGTTTAATACAATCAAAATTATCCATTTTACATTTCATAATGTTCTCTGTCTCTTGTTTGATCATAAATTGTACTATTCTCCACAGATTTCACAGGTAAACTATTCCTTGCTCTCCCAGTTTGCTTATTGAATCAGCCTTTATATCTAAATTGTTTACTTATTTTGACGTTATCTTGGTCTAAGTTGTAAGACTTTGGTCTGTGCCTAGTTTCTGCCATACCATTTTCCAGTCTTCTCAGCAATTTTTGTCAAATACTCAGTTCTTATCCCAGAAGCTGGAATCTTTGCATTTATCAAGCAGTAGATTACTATAGTTATTGACTACTGTGACTTATGTTACCTAGCATATTCCACTGATCCACCACTCTATTTCTTAGACAGTATCAAGTAGTTTTGATGATTGCTGCTTTATAATACAATTTTAGATCTAGTGTGGCTAGGCCACTTTCCCTTGAATTACTTTTGATTAATTCCCTTGATATTTTGGAACTTTTATTCTTCTAGATGAATTTTGTTACATTTTTTCTAGTTCTATAAAATAATTTTTGTTAGTTTGATTGGTATGACACTAAATGAATGAAGTATTTTAGGCAGAATTGTCATTTTTATTATATTACCTCAGTCTCCCCAAGAGCAACTGATGTTTCTCCAATTAATTAGATCTGACTTTGTGTGAAAAATGTTTTGTAATTGTGTTCATATAGTTCCTGGGTTTTTCTTGGTAGGTAAATTCCCAAATATTTTCAACGTCTACAGTTACTTTAAATAGAATTTCCCTTTCTATCTCTTGCTGTTGGATTTTGTTAGTAATATATAGAAATGCTGATGATTTGTGTGAGTTTATCTTAATATCCTACAACTTTGCTAAAATTGTTAATTATTTCAAGTAATTTTTTAGTTGAATCTCTAAGTATACAATCATATCATCTTCAAAGAGTGATAGCTTTCTTTTTTTCATTGCTTATTTTAATTCCTTCAATTTCTTTTTCCTCTCTTATTGCTAAAGCTAACACTTCTAGTGCAATATTGAATAGCATTGGTGATAATGGACATCATTGTTTCATCCCTGATCTTACTGGAAACGCTTCTAGCTTATTCTTATTACTTATAATGCTTGCTGATGGTTTAAGATAGATGCTACTTATTTTAAGGAAAACTCTATTTATTCCTATACTCTCTAGTGTTTTTAACAGGAATGGGTGTGATATTTTTTCAAATACTTTTTCTGTGTCTATTGAGATAATTATATGATTTCTGTTTATTTTGTTACTGATATGTTCAATCATGCTGATAGCTTTCCTAATATTTGACCAGTCTTGCATTTTGGTATAAATCCCACCTGGGCATAGTGTATTATCCTCATGATAAATTTCTGTAATCTCTACTAATATTTTATTTAAAATTTTTGCACCCATATTCATTAGGGAGATTGGTTTATAATTTTTTTATGTTTTGGCTCTTCCTGGTTTAGGTATAAGCACTGTATTTGAGTGATAAAAGAAATTTGGTAGGACTATACCTATTTTCAGGAGTTATTTTTGACTCCTCTCTTTCCCTTGATCCCCACAGTTGATCCAACACAAGTTCTCTTAATTTTTCCTTCTTAATATCTCTCTGACCTGGTGTGATGATAGACACTTGTAATACAAACTACCAAGAGACTGGAGCTGGAGTGTCTTTTGAGCTTGGGAATTCTAAGCTGCAGAGGGTTATGCCAATTGGATGTCCTTTCTATGTTTGGACCACTATTGATGTGGTGAGCCCCTAGGAATTTGTGTGGGGGAACTAGGTTGCCCAAAGAGGTATGACCCAGCTCATGTCATAAATGAAGTAGGTCAAAGTTCTTGTGCTAATTAGTGGTGGAATTAGGCTTGTGAATAGCTCTTATACTTCCATTCTGGTCAAGATAGGGAGCCTCAGTCTAAAAAATAAGCAAACAGCTCTTTAATCCATTCATAGATGTTCCTGTTGAAATCAACTTTGTCTAGGTCATTAACAGCCTATGGCTAGACTATGAAATAATCTTTAACTTAAGCATTTTTTCTGTTCTCCAATCCATCCTATACATGTGGGCTAGTTTTTTATACTCCTTTTTCGGAGGTTTTTGAATAAGGGAATTATACACAAAAGGTGGTGCTTTTGCAGTTTTAAGCCCAAACTCAATTAGGTTGGCCTTTAATGTTCTCTGCAACCTTAGTCTTCCCTTTGCCTCTTGCTCCATTTATATGTCCCAGTACTTGGCTCCAGGTGAACAGGTTTATTAATTGTCTCAGAATTAATCTATGTTTTTCCATCTTCATACCTTTTCTCATATTGTTATTCCTTGTCTGTGGTGCCTTATTTATTCTTCCCCTTGGTCTGGTTCATTCCTCCTCAAGCAGTGTCATAACCTTCTGTTCCTAGGGGTTCACAATATTGCTGCCTGACTCAGTGTGGACACCATTTAGTCCCACAGAAATACTGGGCTCAAACAACCTACCAGCTTCTGCTTCCTTAGCAGCAAGGACTACAGGCATGTGGCACCTTCCTCAACTCAATGAGGCATTTTTGCTTGATAAAGCTATCCTCTATTTATCCATCTTTCCAATTATATTAATTGGTGTTTGAATCAAGGAGTGCTGCTTTTTTGTAATTTGTTGGGATATGGTGGGTCTTATCCTTGTATAAATAGTATCCTGTTTTTTGTTTGATGAGAGAGTTAAGGATCAGAGAAGTATGGCACAATGAAATGAACTCTGAATTTGGAATCAGAGGACCTCCATTTGTACCCTGGTTCTGACACAAATCATGTGACTTTGGACAATGAGTTTGCCTTTCTGGATTTCAATTTCTTTATATGTAAAATATGTGGGAGTATAGATTCTATGACTGCAAGTAATGGAAAACAAGGCTCATATTGGAGCCAGATTGTGGATGTTCTTACATGATGAAGGAGTTCTTTTTTAGCTTTCACTATTTCAGTAGTCTCCCAGCTTCCAGTCTCTTCTCTCAAAGACAATTCTCTACACTACCCCCAAATTTATGACACATTTTAAGACCATGTCATTTCTGTACTTAAAAATCTTCAGTGGAATCTTACTCCTTATTGCCTTTAGAATTAAATATAAACTTCTCAGTATGACCATCCCCACTCTGGATCCCATCTATCTTTCCTACTTATTTCATAATATTTTTCCTTATACATTCCACATTTCATCCAAAATGGTGAACTAGTTATTTTCAAAACTTGGCCTCCAATCTACATTTTTTTTGTACTCTCCCTTATGCTCTTTCATTACAACCACTTCTAAGAATCCTCAGCTTCCTTCCAAGGTCAACTCAAGGGTTATCTATTATGTTAAACTTTTCCTGTTCCTACCACATTTTCAGACCTCACTATGCCTTCCCACTCAGTTGTTGGTGTTCTCTCCTTAATTATCTTGCATTTGTACATATGTGTACATGTCATCTCTTTCCAGCAGATTATAAGCTTCCTAAATGCAGGGACTTTTTTTGCCTTTCTATTCCTGATGCCAGTACGATACTATGTTGATATCTAGCACATAGAAAACTTTTAATAAATGTGTGTTGAATTCTGTAGGCAATAGGAATGACTGGAAGTTTTTGAGTAAATGAATGATACAGTGAGACAGATGCCTTAGGTGGATTATTTTGGCAGCCGTATGAAGGATGAGTTGGTGAGAGGAGAGACCTGAGTTAGGAAGACCAATTAAGGAACTATTGCACTATTCTAGGTGAGAGATGATGAAGCCCAGAACTAGAGAAGTTCCAGTGGGAATAAAAAATTGATGACAGATGTGAGGGATATTATGGAGGTGGAATGGACAAGGCTGGGAGGGAAGAGTCAAGGTATGAAACTCTTTGATTGGGAGGATGGTGATGCTCTCAACAGAAATATTAAAGTTAGGAGGAAGGGAAGATGCAGGGGCTAGGGAGGGAGGGAAGATGTTGATTTAAGTTTTGTACATTTTGGGCTTAACATGCCAGCAGAAAATCCATGTTGGTGGTATCTAGCAAGTGAATTTCAAAACTCTCTCAAGGTGGAAAAAAAATTCTACAATGTAGCAAATCAAAACAGTGTTGAACTCTATAGAATATTAAGACCATATTCTGATTTGATGTATGCATTTGACTCCACAGTACCTTATAGAACTTTCTTACCTTAACACAATCAAATCAATAGCTCAAGTTATATTAACTTGATGGCTTAAAGTCAGCAATTCAACTGACAGGAGATATCATAAGTTCAAAGTAATGAATCAATAAATTTTGACTGGCTAACTTCTGAGCCAATTTGTTTTTCCCCATTATTATTAGTAATTTTTTATCATAAGCAGCATGAATCTGATAACTACTTCATTTTCTTTCCTGCATCGCACCTCCACAATCAGATAGATTCTATTTCACTTTAATCAATCGTTATTGATAATCATAATCAGAAGATTCCTGCAGAGCCCATCCAGTGTTAAGTACTAACTGCATCAATGGATGCCTAATAGGAAATGGCTGAGCTGTTGATTGGTATGTGCTAAGGGAATTTAAAAAAAAGGAGATGATGAACAGCGTTTACTTAGCTGAGTGTAACAGACTCCACATCCATCACAAGAGCCTCATGTCTGACCTACTTCCTTCCTTAACTGCCACAGTCTTTGTCCACTTCTCCTCTCGTACCGCTTCATTTGTAGGCCTGCTTGCTCTATAAAATCCCTAACTTGTGCTGCCTCCACTCACTGTCAGAGGTATCCATCCTTAGTTCCAACCCTGTTTGGGAAGCCCATATCAATAAGATATTGTTATATGACTGTCATTTTTGCCCTACAACAAATCTCACTGTAGCAAAGTGTCTTGTGGCTGCAGATGCTATTAATACTTTCCCTGCTCTGTCAATTGATTTCAAGGCTGCTTCCCCAATTGGGCTGTGTGCGCCTTCAAAAGGTGGATGAGCCAGGCTGAAGGAAGGGATCATAAAAGAACCTGACAATCCCACATCATCTTCACACAACCTGTCATTGCTGGATAAATTTGTCCCACGTGAATCTTTCATAGCAGTTTCCTCAATTCTCCACTTATCCTTCCTTTCCCCCTGAATGTGAAAGCTTTTCATGGAAATAGAGAGGGAGGGATCCTTGGGAGCTCTCATTTCAGCTCTGGGTACCATGCTTTCAAAACAATAGAGCAGAGATGAAGCTGGAGCTTGATTTCTCTTATTTCCTAAAATACACATCTATCCTCTTTGCCAGTGGTTGTCAGGGTTTCTCAGTCAAAGACTCATTGGGGATCTAACTGCATTTCATCGGTCTCTCTTACCTCAGGTTTTGTGTCCAATATTCACTGTCTCTTGCATTCCGCATCAGTGAATCACTTTCTTATCTTTATTATGCATATTTGTCAGTAGTGGGGATTGATTATTTATGTTCTGTATTCTGACCAGTGAAAAACCTCTGTCTCCCTATATTCTTCCCCTGATAGAGAAATTTCAGTCCTCTGGAATACATATGTATGCTCACAGGTGTTGATCTCAAGCTACATAAATTAACATGTACCATCAAACTGCATAGTACAATGCACACACAGATATTTAACACATAATATCCACACTAGAAATTCATATTGTTAGAATTAGAATATATGACAAAATGATGTATTTTAAAATATGATCAGGGCAGGTAGGTGGCATAGTGGATAGAGTTCCAAGACTGGATTCAGGAAGACTCATTTTTCTGAGTTCAGACCTGGCCTCAGACACTAACTGTGTGACCCTGGGCAAGTCATTTAACCCTGATTATGTCAGTTTTCTCATCTGTAAAATGAGCTGGAGAAAGAAATGGCAAACCACTCTAGTATCTTTGCCAAATTGTAAAGAATCAGATTTGACTGAAAAATGACTGAACAAAAAAAAAATATGGACACAGATATCAATATAGAGAAACATATAGCATCACATAAGAAAATTACAATTAGTTACCATCAGAGATGGAATATACAGTTCACATGCAGAAATGTACAACATATACTATAGCAGTACTAAAGGCATAATGTTGCATGAAAATCTATAAAGCAATAATGCTTGATACGTTAATAGGAACATATTACCTAACAAACATGTACGTCAAATGCAGCCCATAATAACACATGTTGCAGTTGCACCCAAAAGCAAACAATTTGTCAGTCATTTAGTTTCATGGGTCATGACTTCCATGTTTCCTAAGTGAACATATTTAAATTTGGTCACCTACCAAATAGCCCTGACACTTCCCCCATAATCTCCTCAGCTTGTGGATGCTTCTGATCGTTTGTCAGCAGGCTCAGACCTACTAACATACAGTGCGAATTCTGAGCCCGTCAATGATTCAGGTTGATTATCACGTACTTTATGAGTGTCCTTTGCTCACTGAATATTTGTGCCACTGGAGTATTAGGCAAGAAAGAGGGTACCTCTTGCCCAGGTTCATTGTGAGTATCCTCAGCCTTCCTGACTTACAATCCCAGTCCTGACTTTATGGATGACTCAGGCTGACTCTTGTTGCCATGTTCTGCGGCTTACTTCTGTTACCTAGATTTCTCCATTACTTTAGAAATAGGCAAGAAATGGGCTACGTCTATATTGATATATTCTCTCCTATCTGAATAGAAGTCTACCTAGGGCCATGACATATTTGAATGATTTCCCTTGTGCATGTGTCAAGACTAAATTTCTTCCTTATCTAATCTTATTTGCTGATATAATTTACATTCTGTAACTTGCAAGAGGATTCTTTGAGTTCATTTGCCTAATTCTTTTATTTTTTTCCTGCTACTCAAAAAGTGGTCTGACAAACTGCCCAAAAGGTAATGGTTGGGTCGTGATATATTGTATTTGCAAGGCCCTAACCTTCCCTGGGTTGTGTGGTAGAGCAGTAACTTGTATGATCTTTCAACTACTTGGCCTGAGAACTTCCTATTTTGTCTTTTGTGTTTTCTGTGTAGGAAGATTTCTGGAGTGCTTCATTAAAGATCTTGACAAAGAATTCAAGTATCCTATCACACTGACACATTTCTAACAGAGTTTTTTGAAGTGAGACCATGGATAGTCTGTAAGCCTTTCAGATGTACTGATTGTGGGCTCCTTTATCTTCTCCATCTTCTGAGATTCCAAAGCACAAGTCCATATGCCTACATTGACCATGTCTCCACATCAACAAATATATTATAAAACCTGTGGCATCATTTCTGGAAATATTGCATTCATGCACTAGGAATGTAAGATGCTGAATCAGTCAACTACAGAAACTATTAAATTCCCGATCAATTATGCTTATACATATTGGGTGAAATGACAACTCAATCTTAGCATGCTGCTTATATTTTTTCCCATATCCCTCCAGAGATAAAACATTCATACACACAAGTTGTAATGCTTGTTGACCGCTTTAACAATCTAAGTGTGCAGCCTGATTTGGTGGCATTTTCCTTTGATCACATCATAACGTATATAGATATCAGCATCAAGTTGGTGCAGGAGAATCTCCTGTCCAGCTCAAGTGTCTTCTCTTGGCTCAAGTGTCTAAAAATCATTCTGTACTATAGTTAGAGCCACAAAGTGAATGCCTTAATATTTCTATGTAATACAATTAATTCTTGGTACTATGTGTGTGAATAGGTAAAGATTAATATAGCTTTCTAGTACACCACTGCAAAAATCTGCCACCGTCTCAACAGAAAGGGCCACCCAAGGAACAATGTTAGAACAATTTCATTTGCATTTCATAGTGTTTAATGTACGGTAGGTGTCTAATTAGTGTTTTTTTCCTTCCTTCTTTCCTTCCTTACCTCATGTTTTTATAGTTCTGTTTCTCCACTTTGTGTCATGTATATTTGAGAATATTCAATGATTTTATTTCCATTCACACATTTCACAGGAAAAAAAGAATAGAGAGCATTTCCATGGTATATGAAAAAACAAGTCTGAACAGATTCCTCTATTTACGAGCATAGGGAAAGAGGAACATCAGTGACAGCAGGTACATTTGTCAGTCTGAGGGGCTTTGCAGACACAGCTATGGGCACACTTTGTACATTCCACTGGACAACAGGGCCAGTAGTTTTTTTCTTTCAGGATATATGGTAGCAGAATTTAGGAGCCTGCAAAGGGACATGAACCACCATGTATGCAGTCACAATTGGGGAGTCCATTATTGGCAAGCAAATGTTGGATAAGTAGTTCTTATGGGGAAAGAATAGCTGGAGGGCCAGAAGGAGTTGTTTCTGCATCAATTTACATGAGATATATTCTTATGCTTCTGGGTATTAGTCATATTTACCATTTCTTATGGTGCAATAATGCCCTATTGCATTTACAAACTACAGTTTGTTTTGCCATTCACTATTCAATGGGCACCCACTTTTTTCTAGGTTTTTCTCCCCTACCACAAAATAATTTACAATATATAAAGACTTTATTTTTGTTATTAATTTTTTGGGCCAGAAGTTCAGTAGCAGGTTTGATAGATCAAAAGATATGCACAGTGTAAGGGACATTTCTCTAACAATTTCAATTATTTTTCAGAATGGTTATTTCAAATTGCAGCACTACCAACAGTGCTTTAGTGTACCCACATTGTTATAATCACTCCACCATTGACTATGTATTTCTTTTATCATTTTAAACAATTGAATAGATATGAGGTGAAACCAGAGTTGTTTTAATTTGTGTTTCTCTAAAATCATTGAGCTCATCATTTCTTATAGTGCAGTAGTATCCCATCATAATCATATACCATGATTTGTTTAGCCATTCTCCAATAGACTGGCATTCCTGCAATTTCCAGTTCTTTACTACCACAAAGAGACCAGTTATAAACATTTTAGAACATATATACTCTTTTCATTTTTCCTGCATCATCTTTGGAAATAGAACAAATAGTCATATTGCTGGACCAAAAGGCAAGAGTTTAACAACTCTTTGGGCATAATTTACAATTCTACCAACAATGAGTGTCCCAATTTTTCTACATCTTCTCCAACATTTGTCACTTTCTCCTTCTATGATTCCAGTAAATCTATTAGATGTAAAATGATATCTCAAGGTTGTTTTAATCTACATCTCTCTAATCAATAATGATTTAGAGCATTTTTATATAACTCTAAATTAACTATAAAGGACATATAAAGAAAAAATACTATCTGTATCCAGAAGAAGAATGGATAAATAGAAGTAGGCAAAGATTAATTTTACATATATATAATATGCATTACATATTATATCTATATCTATCAATCTATCTTTCTATCTATCTATACTTACCTATATGTGACTAATGGTAGCCATCTCTAGGGTGGTAGTGGGTAGGGAAGAAAAAAAGAAAAAATTACATGGATAATTTTGTTGTGCATCTGAAAGGAATAGTAAATTGTGCATAGTAGATTTACGGTTTTATGTACAATCATCTTTTTAATTGTACTGTTATAGAAATACTTGTTTTATTCCACAAATTAAAAATGAAATTAAGAAATAAAATTTGTATTTCTCTGATTAGTAGTAATCCAAAACATTTTCCCCCATATGGTTAGTAATCATTTACAATTCTTCCTTTGAAAACAACTATTCTTCTTTGATTACTTACTTATTGGGAATTCCACTTTGTTTTTTTTTTTTTGTCAATTCTATATCTCTGTAATGTAATGCCAAGGAAAGGCAACTTCCCAAGGTTCAAAATACCAGCATAGGTGCTCTCCATTTTATTCAGTGACAAACCAAGAACAGAGAAGATCAAAACATGACATCATACAAAATACAGCATTTACTAAGGGGGATTAAATAATCTCCAAATACTACCCCACCCCAGGACCTTCCAATCATTCAATCAATTACAAAGTCCCTGTTCTAAATACTACTCCACCCCTAGGCTGTACCTTCATTTAGTCTACCACAAAGCCCCACTTCTCAAATGGAGATTAGTTTCCAAACATAAGTAAAATACCTTCATTTGTTCAATCACAGAGCACAAAAAGTTCAAAAGTTCCCCACCCCTGGATCACATTGAATCTACCCCAGAGTTACATCAAGTTTAAGCACAGCACTTAATACCCAAATGGAGGTCTTTTCTTCATCTTGACACTAGGTAAGTTCTCAGTAATCTTAGTTCCTGTAATGGGAATGCAAATTTGGAAGATCTTCCCTGCCCCTAGGCTAAAGTGCACCAGAAGCCTGGGGAGGGAGGCTTGTTTTTCAGTAGATACTTTTTGATTGGCCAGTGGGTCAATAAGGTTGTTACATTTTCTGAGCCAGAAGAAGGCTATATAAGCCCTGATGTGTAGCTTTGTTTTGGGACTCACTTTGAGAAGTGTTCTGTGATTAGATCTGAATTCTGGGAAGCCGTTGTTGAGAGTCCCCCGGCTTTGAAAAACCCAGATGTGGAAACCCAGATGTTGACTGGGTATGAATGTAATGGTTGGACAGTTTGGAAATCTGTCTACTTGATCTGTTTCTGTCTTGATAATTCTAATTCTGCCTGTATACTTTGAAGTTCAGGGTGCTGACCTATTTCCCCTGAACAAGGTAAACAATATATGGTCTGACTGATTAAAGTAAGCTTGTTAACCCATTTTGAGTTGCTTTCCTTTATCAAAGCAGATCCAAGAACCTGTGTTGGCAGACACCCTGGGGACGCCGGGGTGCTTGCCGCTACACTTCCTGGGGAGACAAGGCTTAGCAAGGCCACAAGATACATTGCCAGTCCCTTCATTAATTCATCCTCTGTCTGTAGAACAGTCCTAGAATCCCTGAAAACATTAGCAAAACCCTCTCCCAGGATTTCTGTAAACATACAACAAGAAAATCCTTCTTCAGGGCTTCTGAACCAACAGAAAGGTTCCCAGACCCCTGCAACAACAGCACTGTCCTTCAGCAGTGGACAGTATTCACTCTGTCTGCAGGACAGTCTCCAGACCCCTGCAACAACAGCACTGTCCTTCACCAGTGGACAGTATTCACTCTCTGTCTGCAGGACAGTCTCAGGAACTCTTAGCCAACAGCCAGGTTCCAGGACTTCTTCAACAAAAGGACTGTCTTTCACCAGTGGACAAATCTGGCAAAACAACATCAAAACAGACAGACAAAGTACCAGCAAAACAGCCATGTCTCCTCAGTCCTTGGCAGCTCCAGGGGCAGGTCTCAAAAGTCCAGGGCGATTCAAAGTGGTCCTCAGCAATCCTCTCAGTCTCTCTCTCTGCCTCCAGGAGCTGCTGCTTCCAAAAAGTTCTTCTGCCTCTCTCTTGTGTCTCTCCAAATCTAAGTCACCAGCTCCTCCCAGTTCAGGACTTTCTTTTCACATCAACAAGTCCATCCCACAGGTGGGATTAACAATTAGCTCTGGGTTTTAACACAATCAATTTGAAAACCAAGCCAATACAGGGGGATCTTTATGTTCCATTACTATCACAATCTCAGATATCAAACTTTTTTCAGAGAAATTGATATAAATACCTTTCTTTCAACCACAGTTTCTTTTATTCTACCTCATTTATTTTGTTTACATGATAGCTTTTAAATGTTATATATTTTAAGTCTGTTTGCCTTCTTTAAGATTTCTCCCTATAATAATCATGGATGTAAAAGGAATTCTTTCTTTTCTCCTCTATTTATTTTTATCTGCAATGTGACCTTTTATATTTAGGTCATGTATCCATTTGGAGAATATTGAGTTATATATTACATCCATCCTTCAAGGCCCAATGCACGTCCTACCACCTCCAGGCTGTCTTTTCCAATGACTCCAATACATATTAATCTCTTCCTTCTCTGACTTGATATTGCAGCACTTTAAGTTTCTCTCATGTAATTTAGTACTTCATTGTTCTCTGATCATTTCATTTGCATTTACTTTTGGCTAGCATGAATACAACAAATATTTATTAAGCACCTTGTATGTGTTTCGTCCTCTCAATGCCCAGATTAGAGTCTTTGAAGATAGGGACCATTTAAAAAAAATTCCTTTAGGATCTAGCATAGTGAAGCTATAAAATCAATGACACCAGAGTCAGGAAAACCTAGTTTCCAATCCCACTTCTAAACTTAATTAGCTGTGGGATATGGGCAAGTCACTTAACCTTTCTAACATTCTATTTCCTCACTGCTACAATGAAGGGGTTGGTCTCAATAACCTCCAAGATCCTATCCAACTCTCTCTGTATGACTCTATGACCTTCTAAATTTCTGAGCTGGAAGGCACCTCATCAGTCAGCCAGTGCAAATAGCATGTGAACCAAACTCTTCGAAAACAAATTCAACAGGTAGTCATCAACTTCTACTGGAAGACCCCTGTTGAGCAGAACATTTTGTTTTACATATTTGTGTCAATTGCCCATATATCCTGAAGAATCCTATTCTACTTGAAGATATCTCCAACTGTTAGTAGGTTTTGTTTTCAGTTCTAAATGAGACTCCTGGAAATTTCTATCCATTGTTCCTAATTGTACAGTTTGAAGCCAAGCGGGAATAAGTCTGAGTCCTTTTCCAACATGACAACCTTACACATATTTAAAGTCAGTTATGTCTCACCTATGTCTTCTCTTCATCAGACTAATATCTCTAGGTCCTACAGATGATCACCTTCCTCTGGATGTTTGGCATTTTAATGATTTTTTTTACATGTTTTACTCAGAATTAAATGATATTCTAGATATAGTCTAAGCAGGGCACAGTAAGAGGAATGATTATTTTTATAGTCTGTACTCTGATATTAGGCAGCTAGGGCATAGTGGACATAGAGCTGACCTCAGGACTGGGAAGATCTGGTTTCAAGAATGATCTTTGATATTTTTTTTATATATGTGTATATATACCGATGACCACACATGTATACATATGCATACACATGTGTGTCTATATGTGTGTATGTATACATATACATGCACACACATATACAATACATGAGTGTGTGTCTATGTGGGTATTCTGTGTGACTCTAGGCAAGTCACTTAACTTCTCAGTGGCCCCAGGCAACTCTCTGCCTATAGATTGTAGAACAGAGTCCAATTTGTTTTGTTAGAGGGAATTTTTTCATTGGAAATTCCGCATACCAATAAAAATATAGATAGCTGTCTCCAATCTTCAAGTCCTACAAAATAATTGTCATCTTGTCCATTGAGCTTATAAGACTGTCACCTTCAGTGTCTTCTGCAAGATCATAAGCTTAACATCTGTGCCTTTATCCAAGTCAATTCAATCTAATTCAAGGAACAGTTATTAAACATCTACTATATGTCAAACACTATGCTAGGTGCTGGGGATAGAAATAATTTATACATACACACATATACACACACACACACACATATATATATATATTCATACACACATACATAAAATGTGTTTGCATACATACTTTACATATAATATATATATACATAAGCTAAAACACATCTCTAATTAGATACATGTTTGTATCTAATATCTTTCTTTTTTACTTACGTTTGAATCCTTAGCACTTAGCACAGTGCTTGACACATAGTAAATGCTTAATAAATACTTGTGACTATTTGCTTTAAGGTTTTCAAACTGTTTTCCATTGATTACTACATGTGATCCTCACATTGACTCTGTGAGATAGATGCTATGATATTTCCATTTCATAAATGAGGGAATTGAGGTTCAGAGAGGTTATAAGATTTATTTAAAGTTATTTACTTAATAAGTATTTGAGGTAGGATTGAACTCCAGTATTTCCTTCTTCCAAGTCCAGCATTTAGTCCATTATGCCTCCTGGCAGTCTCATGATGAAATCATGAAATAAAAAAAGATCTCAATGGGCAAAAATCAGGAGGTCAAACATAAACAAATAAATTTTCATATGTGTAAATATAAAAGTATCCTTTTGGTTTAAATTTTATAAAAACAAGATGGGGAGGTATGGTTAACTAGCAGCTTATCTTAGATCTGGGGGTTTTAGTGGGTGCCAAGTTCTAGTGTGGTCAGTGTAATATGGCAAATAAATATGTTAATATAATTTTAGATTACATTAAGAGAGGCAGTGTTTGGGATTAGAAAGCTTGTATTGTATCGATTGCGGACTTTAAGAATCTTACATTTTAGGGATGGCTAGGTTGCACAGTGAATAGAGCACTGGCCCTGGAGTCAGGAGGACCTGAGTTCAAATGTGGCCTTAGACACTTACAACTTATTAGCTGTGTGACTTTGGGCAAGTCACTTAACCCCAATTGCTCTACTTTCCCCCCTCTAAAAAAGCAAAAAAAAAAAAAAAAGGAATCTTAGATTTTATTGGGAAGAGGGAGAAACATTTGAAATGAATAAAAACCAAGTAATTTAGGAGAGAATACACTTAGGAATGAGTGGCATTAGAAAAACTCTTATGTAGAAGTTAAGACTTGGGATGAATTGTCAAGGAATATTGGGTTTCCAGGAGGTGGAAGTAAGAAACAATAATCATCCCCTCATGGTGAGCAGTATGCTTGTGCAAAGATTTAGAGGTTAGATATGGAATTTTATTTTATTTATTTATTTTTTGCTTTTTGGAGGGAAGTTGGGGTTAAGTGACTTGCCTAAGGTCACACGGCTAGTGAGTGTTAAGTGTCTGAGGCTGGATTTGAAATCAGGTCCTCCTGACTTCAGGGCCGGTACTCTATTCACTGCGCCACCTAGCCGCCCCAAGATAGGGAATTTTAGATGCAAGAAACACCAAATATGTTGCTTCCAAACCAAGTTTGTTTGAAACACAAAGTGTGCAAAGTGGAATAAAATATAAGTTGAACTTAGATTATGAAAGTCTTCTAAATGCCAACCAAAAGAGTTTGCATATTGTCCCACATATAATAAGGAGACTCTAAAGCTTATTGAATAGGTAAATGATGTGGTCATACCTGTGCTTTAGGGATAACAATTTGATCAGTGTGAAGTATTGCTGGGAAAGAGGAGAAGCTGGAGGCAATAAAAACTATGAGAGCTATTGGAATGTTCCTAGTAAGAGGTGATGAAGGTCTGAATGAGGGTTTTGGCTGGGTGATTGTAGATGAGATAGTTACCAGAGGCATAGTTGATAAGATGTGATAACTAATTGAATGGTGGTGGATGGAGTGAGGGAGAATGAAGATTCAAAGGTGAGATTGAAAATCTTGGTCATTATTATAGCAAATAATAATTCAAAGACAATAGTAAATGTATAAACATCCCCCCCCCATTTCCTCAGGGCTATACTCTTCCCTACTTCACCTTAATCTCTGGGGGAGTAGGTTTGAAACTTAGCTCAGCTCCTACAGAGCATTTTTACGTCAAAGTGAAGAGAACAAACATTTATTAAATGCTTAGTATGTCCAGAGGCAGCATGACTACTACTGGATGAATACTTATGCTGGACTGTAGTGACCAAGGTTGCTCCATGCTCTCCAGGGCATTAATACTTTGCTGGATGAGAAATCTGACCTACCCTTTGACTTCTGGATTCCTGTGGCTCACTGTCCCAATATTTCAAACCTACCAAGCCTGGAGATTACATTTCCTGATCTAGATGCCAAGAGGAAAGAAGTGAATGAGGCAAAGAGGAGGGATATGAAGTTTCTAGGCCTTTTTGAATGCCTCGTAGTCAAGCAAAGCACCTCCTTTTAACACATAGTTAACCGACCAGAAAAATTACAGGATGTCTCCTTAGCTCCTCAGCTGTTCCAATGTACTTCCTTTTCCTCTTCATGAATCTTCTAGAAAGAAGCTTCTCAGGCCCTCAATATGGAAAGATGCTCTGCCCATGTTGCTCTGCCCATGTACTAGACTCTCATGTTCCCTTTTTCCCTTGAGAATAGAAGATGATAAGTCCCTGTGTTCTTCTTTAAATGGCAACTGAACTTTTTTTTAAAACATGAATTATGAAAAGGAATCCTTGGGGATGTATTGAAGGAATGGATGTGGGGCTTTGTTTTGAGAAGTGATATGATTTATCTTTCAGAGTTTGACCTAGTTTTAAGGGTTATATGCTTCAAAAAATGATAAAAAAAAATAACACCCATCAACTTTGTGAGATTAGTAGCCTTCTGTTCTTCTCTGTGACCAAATGTGCCAGCATTCTAGCTACAGAAACTGCCACTTGTTTTTATGGAAGTTCAAGGTGTAAACAGAAATGATCTCTCCTATTGCCAAGGAGCTGTTAGCAGTGTGATCTGGGGTTAAATTTATTTTTGTGAGTGTGACTGTCTGGCTCCAGTGGTCACTGAACAAGGCTATTCATTATTTCCCTGTGAATTTTACACAGGTGAAAAATCCAGATGGTTGAATCTCTTTATCCACTGAATGTTTACAGTATCAGTACAAACTCCTGTCTTTTGTCACTTTATGTATAAGTGGTAGTAGGAAGGACTGTCTCTAAGGAGAAAACACTATCTCCAAATGAAATAATGAAGAGGGCAAGGGAGACAGATGCTAACAATGGTGTATGTGATGTGGAAGTGACCATTTGGAAACACTACCTTACACTTCTAAATTCTTAACTCTCATCACATCTCTCAGGCAGATCGACAACAGAGACAGATGGAGCTATCATTTGAGAAAGACAGAACTAAAATAGACCAAAAGAAATAATGGTTTGCCACCTGTCTGACAGGAACTGAGATGAGGTGCCCACATGATAATGAACTCAGGCAGTTATCAGTCTTGAAATGAGAGGCTTAGTTTCCCATTATGACTCTCTCAAACTCCCCAGTCTCATTGGGCACATTGAAATTAAATGAATAAGCTATAATGAAGGACATAGCGAAATACTGGGACAAGGGGGAAAAATAGACAAACCAACCAGTAAAAATACATCTTTCATCATTTCCTCTCTATCCCTTTTATGTGCTCATACATGCTTATTTCTCTACCAATTCATCCTCCAATACTTGTCTAGACTATAGAGGTGACTGGGTTCTCATAAGCTCTGTTAGCAGAGTACAAAGTCTAGATGCTTCTACTAAGCTAGCAAGATTTCAGGGTAGGCCTAATATGTTCTGTGTCCAATGTTTAATTTTTTTGTCTGCATGCCTGGCACTTAGCATGGTGCCAGATACATAGTAGGTAATTAATAAATGATTATTATTTGAGAAATATCTGCCTAACTATATTTCAAGAGACTCATCAATAAATTGGCTGCACTCTCCTTGCCACAAGTCTCTCCCCACTCCAGTCCAGCCTCCATTCAGCTGCTGAAGGGATTTTTTTCTAAAGCAATGAACTCACCCTGTCACTCCCATACACAACAAACTTGAGAAACTACTTATAACCTCAAGGATCAAATACAAAATGCTCTGTGTTCAAGGTCTTTCATAACATCCCCTATCCACCCACGCATTTCAAGTCTTCTTGGACCTTATACTCTTCCATATTCTCTGATTCAGTGATACTGGTTTTCTTGCTATTCTATGAATAAGATACACCATCTCTTCAAGACTCGGCTAAAATTCCACCTTCTACAGGAAACCTTTACCAATCTCTCTTTATTCTAGTGCCTTTCTTTCGCTAATTATTCCTAATTTATCTTATATATAGCTTGTTTGTAAATATTTTTTTTGTTGTTGCTTACCTCATTAATCTGTGTGATTTTTGAGGATAGGACTGTTCCTTTTTGCCTGTCTTTGTATCCCCGGTGCTAAGCAAGTGTCTGGCATATTGTGGGTACCCAATAAATGCTTATTGGTCTACTAACTTTATGCTCTAGTCCAGCTAACTTACTCAGTATTCCCCAGCCATAATCCATTTCTCAAGCCCATGCCTTTACATGAATCATCTCCCATGTTTAGAATACACTCCCTTCTTACCTCTACCTCACAGAATTCACTATCTTCCTTCAAAATGCAATTTAATGATACTATCTTCAAGAGATCTTTCCTCACTCCCCTAATTATTAACACTCTTTCTTTGAATTTACTTCATATTACTTTGCATATATATTGTATTTGCTTATATGTTATCTCCTCTGCAACTGAACACAAGCTCCTTGAGGGCAGAGGGTATTTTCTCTCTTTATTTGTTCCCCCAAGCCTAATACAGTGACTTCCACATAGTGGGAACTTAATAAACCTTTTTCCACCTTGGTTTGATGAATTTTTAGCCAAATCAGCTCTCAAAGACCATCTATTCAGATCTAGAAGGGATGACATATCAATGAAGGCATACAGATGAAAAAAATGAAACATTGAACACAGCACATATTAGGCCTACCCTGAAATCTTGCTAGCTTAGTAGAAGCATCTAGACCTTGTATGCTACTAACAGAGCTTTTGAGAACCCAATCACCTCCATGGATCAATTTATTATCAAGGGACAACAAATCAATGAGTTTACTCATGGTAGAAGAGTGTGTTCAATAAGGTCATAGGATACTAAAAGTTTACAGCAGGAAAATACCTTTGTGATTATTCAGTTCTTCCTCTTTTTACAGATGGGAAAACTGAGACCCAGAGAGGATTAATTATTTCCACAAATCTCAAAATGTCAAAGTTGGAAGGGATGTTGAAGGCTATAGCTATGGTGCTCCAAAATTCTTTTTTTTCCCCCAAATGCTTTATTAACATCTGATTTACATCATTGATTTCTGCCAGATTTTGAGTTACAAATTTTCTCCATGTTTTTTCCCCTACCCACCACCCCAAAATAGCAGTCCCACAGGATATCCCTTCCTACAGGCTGCTCTCTCTCATATCTTCTCCCATACTCCCATTGACTTTTCCAGTATGGCATGGTGGACCTCTATGCCCCAGTGACTGTATATCTCATTTCCCAATTTCATGTAAAATTGTATTAATAATAGTATATATATATATATATATATATATGTATATTTAAACATTTGATTTTAAAACTTTTAATTCCAGATTCATTCCCTTCCTTCCTTGTCACCCACCCTTACTGGGAAGATAAACAATTCAGTATAGGTTGTACATGTGTAGCTATGCAAAACATTACCATAGTAGATATATTGTAGAAAACTGACTATATTTCCCTCCCTCCTATCGCAGCTCCCACTTGTTCTCTTCTTTACTTTGATCCTGTCCCTTTTCAAAAGTGGGTGCTTCTAACTTCCCTACCCCCCAGCTTGCCCTCCCTTGCATCATCCCCCCTTTCATCCCCTTCTCCCCTACTCTCTGGTAGGGTGAGATACCTTATTTAGTGTGTATGTCATTCCCTCCCTAAGCCAAATTCAATGAGAATAAGGTTGACCCATTCCCTTTTGCCTTCCCATTCTTCCCCTCCATTGCAACCATTTTCCCCCTCCTCTTCTATACGAGATAGTCTACCCCATTCTGTCTCTCCCCATCTCTTCTCACTATATTCCTTTCTCACCTCCCAATTTCACCTTTTAAGAATCATCCCTTCCTATTAAATTGGTCCTGTGCCCTCTATCTATGTATACCTGTAAACATATATATATACATATACACACACATTCACATATGTATTCATATGCACATATACCCTCCTACATATATATACATATATATTTCTATTCCCTTCAACTATTTTCATACTGAGAAAAGTTTCATCAGTTACAATTATCATTTTTCCATGTAGGAATGTAAATAGTTCAACTTTGATAAGTTTCTTATTTCTTTTCCCTGTTTACCTTCTCATGCTTCTCTTGCTTCTTGTATCTGAATGTCGAATTTTCTATTCAACTCTGGTTTTTTCATCAAGAATGCTTGAAAGTCCTCTATTCTACTGAATGACCACATTTTCCCCTGAAACATGATACTCAGTTTTGCTGGGTAGGTGATTTTAATCCCAGCCCCTTTGACCTCTGGAATATCATATTCCAAGCCCTTCGATCCCTCAATGTAGAGCCAGATCCTGAGTTATCCTGATTGTGTTTCCACAATATTCATATTGTTTCTGCCTGGCTGATTGCAATATTCTCTCCTTGATCTGGGAATTTCAGAACCTGGCTATAATATTCCTAAGAGTTTTCTTTTTGGGACCAAAATTCTTAATGTAGGCAAAACTGCACTTAGATATGTGGGACATCCTGTAGTTCAATTCATAACTCCTTAAATAAGAAACCTTCCCACATTACTCTGACAAGTTCAAATGCATAGTAAGTGGCAGGGCCAGGATTTGAACACATCTCTTTCTATTATTAATCCAGTGAATGTTGCACATATGACTTAGAAAAAGAAACAACTGCTTATTCTAATTCCCATTCCAACAGTCCTGTGTTAGTAATGTTATCTTCTTGTGGACTGACCTATTCAACCCTGTCAAGTAAGTTCTTTCACAACGCATATTAATCAAGACACAGAGTTGAAAGAAAGAGCTGATAAGTCCATCTTCAAGATCTGATAAGTATAAAGCATTTCTAATGAATGGGCATTATGCTGAATAACTTCAGTATCATAGGAACTAGGGAATATTTAATGAAAAATACATACACACCAAGAAGAAAAAGTTCAGGAAGGGAGACAAGGGCTGTATGTGTGAGTATTTCTAGTTTCTAAAAGTCAACCATCTTTTACTGTATTGTTGTTAATTAAATATCTTGTCAAAGCTGACACTGTGATCTTTAAAGAAAGAGTCTAGCAAAGCACATCTTATATTCTACCCAGCATCTCTTTTCCACTTAATAAGCTGAAACAATTCAGGCATTAAGATAGCCATAGAATCCTATAAATATAAGATGCCAGAAAGCTATGCAGGACTTAAGAGATCATCACAGCATTGCTACCTGCCAGCTATGGGAACTTGAGCTAGAGGTTTTGTTTCTCTGGACCTCAGTTTCCTCCTCTGTAAAAATATGAATATTAGACTAGGTGAACTTTAAGGATCCTTTCCAGTCTAAATCCTATTATCTCATCCAACCCACTCATTATCATTTGGTAGAGTGGGGAACAGAGTCACAGAAATATGAAATTCTTGTCCAAGACAGATCTGGAATTATGCCTTTTTGTTTAAAAAAAACATTCTCCAAATCTAGGCCTCTTTTCAGAGCATTGTCTTCTGACTTGAAGTTGAAGAATATAATGTGGAAGCTGGTTCTCTGAGTTAAGTTCCTTGAAAAGTCCCCCATTGCTGGAGGGGAAAAACTGAGTGGCTTGGGATAAAAATTGAGAAAGATAAAACACATATGTCTTCAAAAACACTCCCTTAAACTGTACAATGAGGCTAAATTGTGAAGCTGAAAGCAATCATCCAAGAACAAAGGGGATTATGTAGCAAAGACTCCAGTTGAGGACTTCCTTAAAAAGAATTTTTCAAGGCTACTGCCCTGTACGGTAAGTATGAAAGATTACAAGTTTTCTCCCTCCCTTTAGAGGCTACAATTTACACTTTGAGGTCTATTTCCTTTTGTATCTCCACTGCAGATTTACTATCTTCAACTGCTTAAGAAGTAGAGTGATTCAGGAAAGAGATATAGAGTCTCTACTATTGGAAATTAGAGTATCCTCTGGTGCCGTGGGGACTGTCAGGCTTCTCATCTCCTTCCTCTTAGTTGGTGCTAAAAACCTTTCTTGCCCTTTTCAAAGGTCAGGGTCAGCAGATATTTTTGTAAGGGGCACATGAGAGCTGAAGAGATGAGTTAGTGAGCTGACAGTAAGAAACGATTGTAAAGAGTTGGAGAGCAACTCAGGAAAGAATGCTGTACTGGAATTTTTCCTCAGGGTAGAGGTTCCATTCAGATAGATAGGAAATTAGAACTCAAGGGTAGTGTGATAGAATGATGGAGGAGACCACCTTAGGTCAGGTTATCAGAACCCCAGAAGGATGAGCAGAGCGAAAGAGGAAGAAAGAAGAGCACCATGAGAGATGAAGCCCTGTAGCAATAAGAATAAGAGGACATAAGTAAGAATAGCATTGGATTTGGGGGGCAGAGGACCTGGGTTTGAATCCCAGCTCTGCTGCTGTTTTATCCCTGTGACCCTGGTCATGTCACCTCTCTCTGGACCTTGATTTTATCCTCTTTTAAATGTTGAGGCAACAGTAGAGGATCTCTGAAGCCCTCCAGCCATGTGTCTTATAATCCTGTTGGAACCTATGATACAGTTGCACTTCTACTCCCCTATTCTTGGCTCACATGATGGGGTTCAGTCCTATGGTCCAACCCCAATTCTAGAATTGCAGCATCTCCCTTTGACTCTGCTCCACTTTATGTCAAACCTCCTGGGACATCTCTCAAATGAAGCTTGGGTGTGGCTTGTCAAGTGTGGGTAACAGGGTTTCTTCCTTCAGAGGAAGGTATTCAATGCTCAATAGGGTAATTGTATGTAGCAATTTTATTTTACCCACCATGGAAAATGGATAAAATATAAAGAACACCAAAGCATTCATGAACAAATATGGAATATAAAGTACTCAAATATCTCTTTACACTCATTATACTCCTTTTTCAAAATAAATACTTTTTGTTGGTTTGCTGAATATATATTTCCTATTCATCTTGAACCTTCATTATCTGAACAACTCATTACAGTATCATGGAGGGTGGCCAAAGCCCAGATCTTCTATCTCCTCATAGCTTAGCTTTAGTGCCTTTGCTGTAAGAGCTTTCATTTGGAAGTCCTCTCCTCAGAGAAGCAATCTTTTCCAAGTGGCATAAGGGAACTCAGGAACTACCCTTCCTAGGTTCTCAGATTGAGGACCACAAGACTGAATCCACAAGACTGAAAATGGCCTTTCTCAGGATCACTAGTCTCCAGTCTGCGCTAAAAAAAGAAATAGGGAGAAGAAGGCAGTCCAGAATTTGAGGTTTAAGAAATCCAATCTCAAGCTCACCTGAACAAGTACAGACTGGGGGCCACTACCTTGTCCTCCTGAGAGCCCTCATTTTCTGCTCTAAGGGAGCAGGAAGGAGAAATTACCTTCTTTCTTGCTGCACTCAGGTCCAAGGGAGATATATGGCTTGCAGAAAAGGGGAAAGGAAGAAATGATGTTTCATAGCTCACTTTTATGCAATAGGGGTGGGGAACCTGAGACCTTGAGAGAACATGTGGCTTTTTTGATCCTTAAGCGCCACCCTTTGATCAAATCTAAACTTCACAGAACAAATCCTTTAAGGTGCCCACACTTGAATGCCTAGGGGGCCACATGTAGCCTTGAGGCCGCAGGTTCCCCACCAAAGTGTTTCCTTTAAGAGTCCATCTTCCTGGACTGTAATCACCTAATTATTAGGAGGCAACTCCAATTACTGAACAATGTTATCCGCAGAGGTCTATGGCACATGGTTCTCAGGTATTATATATATGTTCTCACAGTGGGCCGAGCTCCATTGGGCATCTCCCACTCCCAACCCCTTCTGATAATGACCTATTTCTATAATCTTATTAAGTTGGGGAGAGAGTGGCTTGTCATATTGATAAATCTTATTAAACAGTAAAAAAAGAAAGAAAATAAGAGAGGGAGCCAGTGGGAAATTTAAAAAAGTGAAGAAAAGATGAACCATTCTTATTTGCCAGGAATTATGGTCTGTATTAGGGATAAAAAAGTGATGGATAAACAGTTACTTCACACTAGGAATTTATATTCTATAATATGCTTACAGGTAGGTATATATCTATCTTTGTATAATATACATGTTTTGTATAAACATTTTAATTGTTCAGTCATTTCAGACACTTCATGACCCAATTTGGAGTTTTCTTGGCAAAGATATTGGAGTGGTTTGCCATTTCCTTTTCCAGCTCATTTTATAACTGAGGAAACTGAGGGTTAAGTGACTTGCCCAGGGTCACACAGCTAATAAGTGTCTGAGGCTGGATTTGAACTCAGGTCTTCCTGACTCCAGGCCAGGGGCTCTATCTAGCTGTCCCTATATAAACATACAAACCTTATAAAAGATAACACCTTGGAAAGGAAGGCAGAGGTGGGGGAGGGGGGAGGAGAGGGAGGGACCAGGAAAGACTTCACAGAGAAAGTAGAAAGAAGGATTTTTAAAATAAGAAAAGAGGGGGAAAGAAGAAAAAAAAATAAGCCTACAGCATGATCTCATCCAGGACTTCTGCTGATCCCTAGATATCTTCACTGTCATGTTCCTGATCTCCTGACTCTACATCTGTTGTCCTAGGCTTCTGAAATTGAGCCTTGACCATTTGTAACCCCACCCAATCCTTCTTGCTGCTTTCCTCTGGTCATCTTTAAGCCATTCTCATGCATTCTAATTCTTCCTCTAGACTCATTTTCTCCTCTTGCTCTGGGAACGATAATGGAATCAACATTACCATAGATGGAAAGGACAAGTCAAACTCTTTCTCTGTTTCATCGCTATCCAGCCCTGTGAGTTCTCTGATGAAACACCACTCCTAGCTCCCTTATCCATATGGACTTCCTGTATGTGATATAAGTTCCCCAATGACAGGGACCATCTTTTTATTATTTTACTTTTTATTGTTCATTGCTTTTTATTGTTTCTGTCCTCAGTAATTAGCACAATGCCTAGAATATAATAAACAATAAATACTTTCTTTTTTCATTCATTCATAGAAAGAATTTGATTGAGTCAAGAACTTCACCAAACATATCCTCCAAACCACTCATTTTACAAATGTGGAGACTGAGAACCAGAAAGATGAAGCAACAACCCCAAATGGCCCAGTTTATAACAAGTTAAGCCTGGATTTGAAGACAATTGTTCCTGCTACAAATCCAATAGTTTTTTTTAGCACTCTATGCTACATGATTTTTAAAATAGCAATATAGGTAACCTAATATGTGACATTACTTTGTAGATTTGAGGGTTCTTTGCTAAGAATTTTTTTTTTTACCTTATGGGTACATGTCATAAAATTAAGATGCATTGCCAATGGTTCCCTTGTTTTACCTAGATTATGGTCTTTTATTGCATATAGCTAGGCTTCCCATAGTCCTTTTATATGCTTTTATTTTAATATAAATAGAATTATTAAAATAATACAAACATTGAATAACACAATTTTCTATGCTTTAAAAGGAATATGCACAGAAATATTTATGAATCTTTTAAAATATATTTTAAGGAAAATTTAAAGAAATACAAATATCTAGAAACACTAATAGGGTAGCCAGTAAGATATTTAACTACTTTGAGTCTCTTCTTAACCTAACCATGATTTAGAACCACATGCTGTTAGAACTAAAGGAGATTGAATGGTAGCATGGGGATAGTTTCAAAGAGTAATGGATTTGTAATCAGAAAATGTGGGCGAGAGTCCTTTCTTTCCCACTTGCTCCTAACAAGAACTAAGAGAAACATATTTGCTCAGAGTTTTGAAAATTGAACCAAAAAGATAACTAAAAAGGCAGAGGACAAGAAGAAAATTGGTTATATACATATAGCCCAAGGTAGACACCTTTGCCAACAGATGCATTGTAGAAAGAATTGAAGAGAGACACCATCAAGTCCATAGGAGACAAATCTGGGAAAGGAGTCAGTCAAAAAAACCTGTGGTCTTAGATGGTTCTAAATGAACACAATTTGATTTGCAAGCAGGATGAATAAGAGATTCTAATGGGAGCAGTTAAATTCTATGTCACAATTATCACTGAAAATTAGTGAGGTAGGAACCACAATTAGAATAAAGATATAGCTTACTCTAAAGGAAAATGATAAATAAAAGCTTAAAGGGGGACAAGAGGAAAATTGTATATTAAGATAATATATTCAATTTTAGAAATCTAGGAACTAGACATCAAAAACACAGTGGAGAATATTTGAGCAAAGATAATGGAGAAGGAACCAAAATGGATCTTTTTTGTGGAGCATATTTACAGACCAGCTAAACAGAAGGAAGGAGTAATTGAGGATTTCAGAAAGAGATCACATTCCAGATAGAATCTGATAAAGTTGTAATAAGGGTCAATTGTCTAGAACTTTGGTAGTAATTTTTACCCTATAACAAAACAAAGTGACATACATATACTTATGTGTTTAATATATGTAGTGCATGGGGTGGCCAGGTAGCCCAGAGACTAAGAGCACCAGCTCCAGTGTCAGGATGACCTGGGATTGAATCCAGGCTCAGATACTTAGCACCACAACCAGAAATAACTGGCCATGTAACCTTGAGCAAGTTACTAAACTCCAATTGCTTTAAAAAAAAATATATATATATATATATATATATATATGTAGTGCATGTATGTGTATATGGATACAAACAGGTACACCCTGACAATATATGTATTTGTTCATACATATGTGTATAGGTATATGTCCCTATATGTATATACACACATGCAAACATGTCTGTGTATATATTTATTTGTATATATATGTATATATCCCTATATGTATAGTCACATGTGCAAATATATATGTACATATATTTGCATGTCTGTATATAGATGTACATATATATATATAGACACACATATATGTGTCTATAGAGAAATATATGTATTACTCAATGAAAATGACATCATTCAAAAGATAAAAAAAACCAACAAAAGAAAGTTATATTTACAGTAAAAAGAATGAATTGGAAGCTTGCTTGAAAATAATGGAAACTTTCTGGGCAAGAGAAGTAATGATTACATTTTAGAATTTGTGACAGGAAAGGAGAGGAAGTCAGTTATAGTCTGACATAAATCCTAGATTTGGGCAAAGCAGATTTCAAGAGGATCAGAGGAAGGGTAGATTGGATTTAATGGATTAAATTCTTTCAGAGGAAGTTAGCCCAAGGGAGAGGGGAAGTTCCTGAAAATTAAATTTTGAAGAAAGAAAAAAGAAACAACTCTGATGAAGAAAAAAAGGGGGAGGTGAACAGCAGATTTCATTTGGATACATGGGACACAATGCTCCCCAATCAACTTAAATTGAAAAAAAATAAACAAACAGAAGATGGAAGAAAATATAGGTAATGGACAATGAAAACAGAATATAACACAATCCTGTTAGAATATTGTTAGTATTACTAATGGTCAGAATACAATGAGTCTGGAAGGGAAAGTTAAGAATAATAATGAATATAACACAAAAACATTATTTTTTTTAAAATTATAGTAGGGCACTTTTTGACTCTTATGGTGAAAGTGCAACTTCTTTTGGTCGATCTGACACCAGCAGCCACTTGGCAACATCCAGTCCGAGTCTCCACTTCTGTTTGCCTCCATGCCACCAAGTTTGACCATAATGAAATGAAAGTCATATTTTAAGGTGTACTGCTGGTGAAAATACTGTCACATCTACTATGCTCCCCAAAATTAGCCTCTTGGGTTTGTCTCCCAAAAAGGTTGGTGATGACAATGCCAAAGCAATTGATGACTGAACATGGTCAAAGATCACACTGAAACTTAACATTCAGAACAAACAGGTCAACATTGCATATATTTTTTTAAAGTTATTCTGGGGCAAATAAGAAAGTTTAAAGAGGGATAAAATCACAACTTAGGGCACTTAGAACAATGATACAGGATAATAAAGAAAAGGTAAAGCTGCTCAATTCTTATTTTGATTCATCTCTGGACTGAAAAGAAAAGAAGAAACATTGAAAATGGGGAATTGACATGCAAAATAATTGAAGAAAGTGAAAAATCACCTAAACTGCCTTTGATGAGTTTAAGTAATCTGACCCATATGAACTACCTCCTAAGCTGATGACTATTATTGAGTTACTTTGAGGAATTGCTGAAAGATCATGGAGAAGCGGAGAGGTATTAAGCACTGGAGAACAGCAGATGCCTTGATTTTTTTTTTTAACGGAGGAAGAAGTAAATGCCATTTGCCAGTGAATTTAGCTTTGGTTTGTCTTAATCCTGAACAGAAAACTGATCACAATCAATATCATCACAAGCAATACTAATTTTTATTTGCTTTTTTTGTGACAAAGTAATCAATTTGGTAGATTAAAGTATGATCTAAATGTAGTTTGTTTAGATTTTAGTGTAAGAACTCAGAGCTTCCTAAGAATGGTCTCCAAACAGGGGCTTGATCCCTCTAGGTTATTTTTTGGGAGGCTTATGTCCTTATCAATATTTAAAATAAAACTTAAGTATGACTCATGCTTGTGTTTCTTGAAATGTGTCATAGTCTCTACTATTTTCAGATATGTACCCAATATGTAATATAGGTTTTACATACGAATGTGGGATGACTTTCTTTTTTCACCCATGTAATGGTAATGGGAATTTGAGGATCTTCCTTGCCCTTTAATAGGCCTAAGGGAATCTGAATACCTTCCCTGCTTTGATAATATATCCTGCCCACGATAGGCTAAATGTAATCACATGGAGCCTGTGGTGGGAGGAGTTTGCTGAAGGGTAGAGCAGAGCCCACAAGAAGCTGGCAGGGGATCAGAGCAGCTGGACAATGGGAGAGAGAGGACACACCCCAGAGAGACAGTTAGGCTGGTGAGTAAGTGTTGGTTTGTGAGAAGGCTAAAGGATGCTGTGGCTCTCTGTGCTGTTATGGCTTATTAACTTCTTTGCTACTATGATAGAATCAGCTTACTAGTTTTGGGATTTGGTTTTCTGGTGTCTGAATAAATGTTTTACTTCTGTCTTCTATATGGAAGGTCTTATATTTTGTGATTAAGCACTATGGTGGCATATTTACAGTGACCCTCAGCACTGTGCATATTGCATCGGTGCTACAACCCACCACAGAAGAGATGTAAAATGATAAGGACTTGCAAAAAACATGAGAAAAGTGAAAATATGAAGTGCTCAGACAATCCTTTAGACTTTTCCTGGAATATAGATCCTATTGAGGCCAAAGCCAAAAATCCACATTCACCTCAGATATGCAGTGTCTGGGCAACTCACTGAAATTGGCTGGAAAGATTTGGAAAGTAGGGCAGGTTTCCTGGCCCACCATGGTGAGTTGCTATGCTTTAGTTGTGAAGAATATGTGGCAGAACCCTTCTTTCTCCAGGGACCATGTCATTAAGGAAATTTTTTTTCCCTTAAGATATCCAGTGGCTAAATTTTCAAACCCAGATACTCTTGGATTTGGAATTTCCTATAAAGTCTCCTACAGTGTGGGAGAAAGAGTACATTCTCAGGAAACCCTTTGTTCAGGGAAATAAACAAAGGCAAAAGAAAGTAGGAAAGGACTGAACATGCTGCAATTCCCTTCCCAATCTCTACACATTTGTCTTGAAGGTCATGGTTTTCTCTCCCTGGTTGGGGAAGAGTAGTGAGGCAGGGAAGTGAATAATTTGAATCTAAAAAATCATCTTAGATTTTCTCTTAGACAACTGGGGAATAGGTAAGCAAATTGTGGTATGTAAATATAAGGAAATATTATTGAACTATAAAAAAGATGAAAGAGAATCCTAGGTAGTAGGTTTGAATGATGCAAAGTGAATCAAACAGAACCCCCAAAATAATTTATATAAAGATAACATTGGGGCATCCAGGTGGCTCAGCGAGTAAGAGTACCGGCTCCAGTGTCGGATGACCTGGGGATCAAATCTGGGCTCAGATACTTAGCACCACACCCAGAAATAACTGGCCTTGTAACCTTGAGCAAGTTACTTAACCCCTATTACTTAAAAAAAAAGATAACATGGTAAGAAGAAACAATTTTGAAAGGCTTAAATACTGATCAGGCTTATTAAAGAGACTCATTAAATTGTTCATGGTCTTCCCCCATTTGTACCTCCCTTATACAAACAAAGCACTGGACGATGCCTCTCATTCTATTTTTAGGGAAAATAGGGAAATGGGTCTGTGCAAGACTACACTTAACTGGATTTGGAACTGACTTAATAGGTAGACTCATAGAGGATTCAGTAATAGTTCATTTTCACCTTGGAAGTAGATTTGCTCCAAGGATCTATACCTCTCCCTGTGTTGTTTAATATTATTATTAATAACTAGCATAAAGGCATAGTTTTCAGGCTTATCAAATTTGCAGGTGGAATAAAATTAAGAGGGATGGCTAACAAAGGATTAAAAATGTTTTGCTTGACTTCATATTTATAATGAGTGTTGTATTTTTTGCTTTCTCAATTAGAGAGAGAGAGAAGTAAAGAGAGGGAGAGAATTTGGAACTGAAAATAAAAATAAATTTAAAATATAATAAAGTATTTTAAAAAGTTTGCTATATTATAATGCTAGCCCAAATTGTATACAATCAAATTTAGTAGGGATAAATGTAAGACCTTATACCTGGGCTCCAAAATATACTTTACAAGAACAAAGGTCAGAGTCTGACTAGATAGTAGTTTATCTATACAAGATATAGAGATTTTAAAGTTCTGTGAGATTACCATAAATCAGTGGGGTGATATGACAGCCATGAGAATTAATAATAATAAAAGCTACAATTATGCAGCACTTTAAGGTTTGTAGGTTTCTTTAAAAATATCATCTCATTTTAATCTCACAACAAACCTAAGAAGTTCTGTTATTATTATTATTATTTGCATTTCATGAATGAAGAAACTGAGTTAAACAATGTCAATTGGCTTTCCTAAAATCAAATTTTAAGTATCTAAGGTTGGATTTGAACTCATGTCAACAACCTTACTACAGGTTCAATGCTCTACCAGAGCTGGTATCAGCCCATTGCAATGAACTTGTAAGCTGTGATTAGAAGAGAGGTAGTGTTCAGGACTTGTGAGGTAATTGTCTCTGTCCTGGTCAGCCATAACTTTAATATATTGTTCAGTTCTGGATATCACATTTTACAAAGGTCATTGATAAATTGGACAATTGTACAGAGGTCAACCACGATTATAAAAAAGCCTTGAGTTTGTGCCATTTGAGGACTGGTCAAAAGTTCTGGGTGTATGTATGTTAAAGAAGTGATGATTTGGTGGGGGTGGGGGGGGGAGGAAGGGAGCAGGCATTAATGCGGAACTTAATACAAACCAGGGACTGTATCAAGCACTTAACAAACATCTCATTTGATCCTTACAACACCCTGTGAGGTTGGTACTATTTTTGTTTCAATTTTTTACAGTAAAGTTAATAGGGCAAACAAGGGTTAGGTGACTTGCCTAGGGTCACACAGATAGTAAATATTTGAGGATTTAACGCAGGTCTTTCTGAATCCAGGCACAGTGCTCTATCCATTTGCCACCTAGCTTGCCTCATAGTTTGGGGGGTAGGGAGAAGAGGAGGGAATGAGGTTATTGTCAAGTATCTGAAAGGCTATCATATCAAAGAAATAATAAAAATAACTATATGTACAAATAATATATGTAATAGTAGTAACCCCAAATGAAAAATTAAGGAAGTGCTCAGTGATTGGGGAATGTCTAAAAACTTAAGATATGTAAGTATAATAGAATATTATTGTGCTCAATGAAATATCAAAATGACCAGTTTAAGAGAAAACTGGAAAGATCTAGATGAACTGATGCAGAGTGAAGTGAGCAGAACTAGGAGATTAATTTACATAAAGACAACAACATTATAAAGAACAGCAAGACTGAAGTTAGAAAGGACTTTAGGTAAAGGCTGGATGACTTGTTCATTAAAATGAAGAGAGGAATCTTATTCAGGTATAGATCAACTTGTAGTATCTTTCTAAAACTAAGATTCTGCAATGCTTTAATTGGGTCTCTTTACCTCTCAGTAGCCTCAATACCCTCATGAGGGTGTTTAAATAGATGCTTTTTAATATCCCTTCCAACTCTAGACTCATACAATATTGAAGATCATTTTGTCTAATTCTCCTATTTTATGAATGAGGAATCAAGTCCCAGAAGTGATAATGACTCGTTCAAAGTCGTGAAATCAGATTTTGGTAGAAGGAGAACTACAAGACAAATTTCCTTACTCAAAATCCAAGGGCTCTTCCAACAATCATGAGGTTTCTTTGCTTTGAATAGGTTCTTACCTCTTTATAACTCAGTTCCAAGCTTGCTCAGCTAAGGCTCTTGACCTCCCTAGTCAGATTAAAAAAAGATCTGCTACAGGATTCAATTTATCCTGTTCCTCAATCTAGCAGGAGAAATCTATCTGCATAGCATTATGGGATCATAACTAGAGAGCTAGAAGAGCTCTTAGAGGCCATGAAATCCAACCCTTTCATTTTATACAGGTAGCTTGATATCATGGTGATGTTGCCAGACTTGGAGTCAGAATACCTGTGTTCATGTCTTGATTTGCTATTTACAAGTAATCTTGCCCTTATAATTCAGTTAACTTCTCTAATTCATTGTTTCCTTGGGTGGGGAATGAGACAGAGAAATTAAGTGATTTGCCCAGGGCCATTGGACTTGTCCAGTTGGATCTGAACCAGCACTTCCTCACTTCAAGTCCAGTACCGTACCTGCTACAAAAGCCTCTCCTTTCATAATCCTTGCTTTTTAATTGAGACATAGGCAAGAGAGGTGATGTACTTTTTATTCTACCATATCCTACTACTTTCAGAATATAGTAAAGAAATAGGTCAGAAAAATGCTTGAAGTTGACAGGCAAGGGTTTTTCAGAGACAAACTAAGTTCACTTGGGGAATTCTGAGGTCTTATACCCCAGCCAGCCTGACTTGTCTATTGGGGGAGGAGTGAGAATCCTCCCCAGCATATTGAAAAAACATCTGGGGATCGACTACACCTGGTCAGAGCCTTTGTAGTGACTGTGGATCATTGTAAGCCTTCATTTTTTTATTCAATTTTAAAATGATAATAATTCAAATATCTATAACATTTTAAAGTTTATAATGTATTTTTCTCCCAACCTCAAAAAAAGAAAAGAAACCAAATAAACCCAGGGAGGGTATATTGGTCAAACATCATTTTCTAGATAAAGAGACCTAGGCACAGAAAAGTTAAGTGGTTGGTCCATGGTCACACAGCTAATCAGAATCAAAGTTGAAATTGGATCTCAAGTCTGTTGATCTCACTACTAGTGCTTTTTTTCAGTAAACTAAAGCTTTCATAGAACAAACAGTAACCAAAGATTGCAATGTGTCTCATAGTAACAGTAAACTTATTCTTGTTATCCAGTAAATAGACCTTATGTTTTTTGTATCCTTCCTTCTGATTGATATTTCCCTTGATGAAGAGCTTTGTTTTAATAAACTCCCTTTTCTTCTCTGTTGAAAGAATTTGAAGCACAGTCAGTTCAGTTTTAAAAAATAGCTACTTATTTATATATCACTGAATACTGGAGATGTTTAGAGCTCATCTGGTCCAACCTCTTAATTTTAACGATAAGCAAACTGAGGTCCCAGAGCAGAAAATAATTTTTCCAAAATCATACAAATAGAAATGGTAGGATTTGAACAAAGCTCCTATTGACTTTAAACCTTATCTTCTTTTAATAAGCCTTATTTTCCCTGCTTCTAGAAACTCTTTATCTAAAAAAACAAATGAGTTTGTGGGAAGTGTTTCACCGAATCACTGAAATTTTAGAATTCAGTGGTGGTGACCTCAGTGGCTTTTTAGTTGAACCCAAATCTGAAGAAAGAACCCATTTTACAACATACCTGATATGTGGCCATCTAACATCTATTCAAAGGTCTTGAAAGAGGAGAAACCTATTTCTTCTCTTGGGAACCCACTCTGCTTTTCAATAATTCTGATTGCATGGATTTTTTTTTCTTTCCAGCAAGCATAAGTTTGTCTTTTTGTAATCTTCAAATATTGCTACTAGTTTTCTCCCCTCTGGGAACAAACAAAAGAGGCCTTATTCCTCTTCCATATGGCAGTCCTTCTAGTGCTTGAAGACAGTTATCGCGTTCTCTCCAAATATTCCCTTCTCCATTGCAAACAATTCTAATTACTTCAAACAATCCCTAAATCTCATGAACTCAAGGCCTTTTACCACCCTATTTGTCCTCTTCTGAATACAATCTAGTTTACCAATGTCCTCCTGAAGCTGTTTTTTATAGTCACCCTAAAAATCCACTAGGGCTCCTATTCTTTTTTTCCCCTACCCAAAGAAATCATAATACAAATAACTCACATTTTATAACACCAATAACTCACACCTCTCTAATCCACTTTCCACATGACAATCCTGTAAGCAGAAGTTATACTTTCTAACAACTAGTACAATAATGAAGTGGTCTGTACTGAGAGGTGGTAACCTTCTCCCCTCTTCCCCAATCCTTGATAGAAGCTAATATACAAGCAGAGAATGAATGATCACCTACCGCGGTGCTGTAGAAAATATTATTGTATTACATAAAAGGTTAGACTAAATTATCACTAAGATTCTTTTTAATTCTAGCATTCCATTCTATTATCTTTACTTTATACACAATGGAACTATGGATTAGAGGGGTAAACTGACTTCTAAGGGTTAAGATCACTAGTACATGTCAGAGTAAGGGCTTGAATACCTACAAGTCTCATGATACCAAGTTCAATGCTTTTGCCACCAAATCATACTACCTCTGAGAATCCCATGCCTCACTTCAGCCTGCTCATTGACATACTGATACTAAATTGTAAGCTTCAGGAGAATATGGACAGAAAGAATTCTTATGCAGGATTATTGTTTACTGATGGATATTCCTCTGGTTTACTGTGTTGGACAGAGTTTTTTTTTTTTTTTATCACATAGCAGCCTGTACTTGAAGCTAATGGGGCCTCAGCTCCTTTGTTTACATTATAAATTGTACCCATGACATTTGCTTACTTTTGCTATAAATCCATCCTTATTATCCCTCTATATCTACCATGATTTAGTCAATCCATTTCTTACACAGCAGTATGCATTTGTAGCTTTGGGGCATGTTGTTTTAGTCCTTCATTTCTGATGCAGGCCACCGTTTCTGCATCATTTAAACATCCTAACGATGAGGTCTATTGGTAAGCATTGGAATCCAGGAATGAAAGATGCCACTTAAGTCTCAAAGATCATTATTTTATCCCAAACTGAGGGCCATCTCAGATCAGTGCCGTAATACCATGTCGAATTTATTGTTCTTGTCCTAATGACACACACATTATATTGTCAATTCCAAGTTACCGGGCAACTCTGTTCCAAAGTGTTTGCATTCATCATATTGACAGTGATGTTAATCAAATTGACTATCCTTAACAAAAAGCGCTGCTTCATTTGTGCTATATTGCTTTTCTGCCTACAGGGAACATTTACACAATTAACAAAAGCAGATCGAATGCTAATAAAGAAAACAAATGAAGATTTATTCATAATCCACAAAAGAACTGCAATAATTTAATTAAGGTATATGGTACTTCAGGAAGCAGCAGTGATAAGAAAAAAAAGAAGAAAATTCTTTGTGTGAAGGTGAAAGGAGGGGCTGAAGGAGCTCATTAAAAAACCCTACTGCCACCTGAACTTCACAGCCTTTGGAATTTTCATTGATTTTACCTCAAAGAACAATGGACAGGAATTCATTGAAGAAGGGAGTTAGCACCTGGGTGGGGGAGTATCAGTCAAATCCTGAAGCTTGCCAAGTAGATGAAGGATGCGGAGACACTAAGGAGGAAGAACACCTTTCTAGAATGTTAGAAGAGAATGAAAGTAGGGTATTTTAATGGGATGAAACTGAGCAAAAGGAAAAAAAAATCCAGTTGATAATCGAAAAATGTTTCCTGGCAGCCCAAATTTATTCATTCCTAAGCAATGTTGTTAGACATCCTGTGGAGCTGCCTCCTTTTTTATTTTTAAAGTTTTATTCTCAACTCTTAACAAGGAAATGAAAGCCCTCCAATTATGCTTTGGAGGGAACTTTCTGAAGATTGCTGGCTAGCTTAATTGTATTAGCAGGGTAATGATATTGAGGAGGCAATGATGCTTTAATGTAGGCTAAAAGAGGAAGTCAGGCCCATGTGATTTAAATTCTACCTCCAATAATTATTAGCTGTGGACCACAAGTTACAACCTTCCTGAGCCTCAGTCTTCTCATCTGTAAAATGGAAATAGTATCTGTAGTCTCTAATTCATAAGGCAGTAAATGGAGCAGCATAGGGAAAGTGCTTTTCAAACTGTTTATTGCCAGTTGTTTATTATAGAACTCAAGTACACAATAAAGGTGGAAAAAGGCAGATCTTTGGGTCACAACTTCGGTGCTGAATCACACCAAACACTTCACTTTAGGACCTCTCTTCATTGACTTTAGGAGTTGCTTCTAGATTCCTGTTAAGGAAGGCTGCACAATTCATTAACACATACTTATTGAGCACATTCTATGCCTTCAGTTCTGTGTTCTGTACCTCCACGGTGATACTATGAAGTAAGAAGCTTATAATCTAGTTGGAGAGACAATGCAGGGTCATATCATTTAATGCTAAATCATGTGAAGTTCTATTGGAATTTAGAGAAAGGGGGTGTGAGAAATGCTAGTAGTTTGGCTTCTACAGATTCTATAGGAACAATGGATGTTCCAAAAACAGATGTTGCACAGGATGTACAGAAAGATGAAAATCAGGATGAGGGGAGGAAGGTCAGTGAGAACCTATTCAATGATATAGGTGGAAGAAATCTATAAGTTTACCCTTGGAAGAGGCCTGGGCTTAGCTGACTCAAATCTGTTAGGGTCACCAACTTTTCATTAATATGCATTCTTAATTAGCCTCATACATATTAGCTGACACACCCCGCATAGAATTAGAGCCTCATTATCTGATCATGCATTCCATGATAGCTCATGTTGGGAGGAGGGAACATATGAAGGAGTAAATATGTAATGGGTCTATCAGAAAGCTTGTAACTCAGAAGAGCTGGAACCAGTTCTGAAGGGAGGAACAATGCAGGAAATTTGAATGGAAGCAACATAAAAGGGCTTGCATTTGTCTGATTCTCTGTAGTCTTTTGAAGAGGCTACCCATTTATTCAGGAAAGAATAAATAAATAAATAAAAGTAATGAAAACCTTCCTGGCTTTCCAAGTAACATTATTCCTAGACTAAATATATTTCTAATGGGGGGGGGGTGGTGGTGGTGGAATGTTTAAGGGCTGCAGGGAATAATGCCAGTGATGATGATGGCTATTCACATGAGCCTTATTAGAGTCCAAAGCCCTTTGCATCTATTCTCTTATTTGATTTTTGTAACCACCCACTAAGAGAGGCAGTCATCATATCATTATTGCCCAATTTGCAGATAAGAGAGCTGAAATTCAAAAAGGCCCTATTCTTTCATTTTGTATGTGGAGAGACTGAGGCCCAGAGAACTTTCCCAGTATCACACAGGTGGCAGATCTAGGTGCTCTGATGTGATTGTTTTCTTTCCATTTTACCATAAGACTTTTCCTTATTTAATTGCAGTTCCTTCTACTTCTATTTTAGCTACTAAACTTTAGAGCAGTCACACCATTGGAATCATGGCCACTGGAATTTGATTTACTTTCAAGATTTTGAATGTATCCTCCCCTGGAAATTACTATGTTTATAGTTTGCTTTTAGTTTTTTCTGTATACATACTATTTCATCCCAATAGAATGCAAGCTCCTTGTGGGCAAGAACAGTTTCATTTTTGCCTTTTATACTAGCATCTAGCAAAATGTCTGGCACATAGTGTGTACTTAATGATTATTGCTTAATAACAATGATGCTTATTAAATTTACCACTACTACTTCCAGCTCTATCACTCCTGTACTTGTTCTTCATCCTTATCTTGATGTAGAATGCTTGATGCCCTCCTTTTCGTACTATTCTAAGTTCATTTTCTTGAATATCCAACCATGGCTCACCATCAGGATGAGCCACTTCAATGCTGGACTCATTTCTTGAAAGTTCTTGCTCCATTAATAACTTCAATAACTTGCTTCCATTAATAACTTAGTCATCTTACTGTTATCCAACCCTGGCCAATTCCCATCATCTGTTTTCTTTTCCTCCACATCCTCAAACCATTCTGACTCTCATTGACTAACAACAGGTCCCAGGCCAAGCCCTGTTTGGTCATCTTTTGGTCTCTCATTTGCTCTGAATGATTGTAAATAGCAATTGTTTCTGTTTTGGCCAGAAATCCTGAGGGTCTTCCCCTCCCAGACTATATTTTTTTTAACTACGTAAAGAGGCCATTCTAGGTCTCTTTTCTTATTAAACCTTAATCACTGAATAGGCCTTGCCTCAGTCAACCTGAGACTTGTTAAAGGCCAAGGTCCGCCACTGGATCCTGGGTCATCTTCAGTTGTCCTGATCTATATCTGACCTCTGGATCTAGATGGCACCAGAGGAGAAAGTGAGGCTAGTAACTTTGCACAGTCTTCCCTTACTAAATCCACTTCACCTGCATGTCATAGCATCGCCTCCCTGAGGTCATATTCCTCTTCTAGAACTAAGGACAAACAGCAGCAGCCAAGATAAGGTCACCAGGATTCAGCCATAGAGTGAAGTCTGTACCTGGACATTGATAGGTAAGTCCTGTTTCTGGACTTTAAAGAATGGAAAGGATTCAGAGAGACAGATGCAAGGAAGGACAACACAAGGAATTGCATTTTTAAAAAATGATCATCCTGTTACTCCATGTGGTCACATAAAGATAAAACTGGTTTTAAATTCAGTTAATTTAATTTCTCAAAACACAGAGGTCATTGCCAGGAAATTATTTCCACACTGGTGGAACCTAGTTTATTAGTCTTTTTTTTTCTTTAACTATTCAGTTCAATTCAACAGGCATTTATGAAATACCTTCTGTAGGATTTAAATACAGGTCTAGTGACTTCAGATCCAGTGCTCTTTTTACATTTAACAAATATTAAGTATTTACTACATATCAGACACTATGCTGGGTGCTGGGTATGTAAAGGGAAAAGGAAAATATATACTTTATCTCTAGGAAAACACATTCTGCTGGGGCATATAATAAGGATGTATTTTTACCTTTGTGATAAGTGCCGATGAATAAACAGAGTAATTTCAGGAAAGAGAAAGAACTCAAAAGTAGTAGGATTAAGGAAGATATCATGAAGAAGGTGATCCTTGAAATATAATTTGAGGTAAGTCAAGGATTCTTTAAAGTGGGGATGAGGCATGAATATGTTCCAGGCATGAGAGACAGTTGAGCAAAGACAAAAAGGCAAGGGACGGAGAGCCAAGGGCAGTGATCAGTAGTAAGTCAACCACTCAGGCAAGATCATAGAAGGAAAATAGTGCAAAATGCCCAGAAAGGTTGAGTGGAGCTAGATTGTGAAAATCCTTAAAAACCGAGTCTGAAGTCTGTATATTGTGCTTGGCTCTAGAAGCATAAGAACCACAAAAAAATTATTGCACAGGGGAGTGACAAGGTCAGAACAATGTTTTAGGAAGATTATTTTGGCAGCTGTCATGGTGAGTGCAGAGCCTGGAAATAGGAAGACTAATGAAGAGGCTATTACAATAGTCTAAATCAGAAGTGTAAAACTTGTGGTTTGTGTACTGCAACAGGAGTGTGGCTCAACCAGATTAAAATGGAATTGGAAAATATTTAGCAAAACAAACAAACAAAATAGAATATAGATAATGTTTATATGTGGTTTTCTAAGTCAATATGCTGCTTAGGGATCTACATATGGCCTAGTGACTGATTTCTATTTGAGTTTAATACCACTGGTTTAAATGAAAGGAGTTAAATATATGAACTAGGTTGGCAGCTACATGGTAGAAGAGTATGGGTCTGGGTACAGGAAATACTGGGAAGATAGAATCAACAGGAACTGACAAACTAATTGAATGTGGCACGTGAGGAAGAAGGACGAGTAAAGAATGGCTCTAGGGTTATGAACCAGGTTTAATAGAAGGGAGCTGGTGCCCTCAAAAGAAATGGGAAATTTTTGAAGAAGCAGTCAGTTTAGTGGGGAACACTAGTTCTATTCTTGATATGATGAGTTTAGATTCTAACAATACATCCAGTGGAGATATCAAAGAGGTTTTTGGGAATGTGGGATTAGAACTCAGAAAAGAGATTAGGGCTGGATATATAAATTTAGGAATTACATACTAAGGAATGATGATTGAACCCATGAGAGCCTAATCCATTATGTCCCAGAGAGAAGGTATACAGAGAGGAGAGGAGAAAATGACATTTAGAGGGTATCTACCCTTCAGTGAGTGAGTCACTTATAATGATTCTGGAATTGGAGACTGAGAAAAAATGGTCAGAAAAAAAAGAAGGGATCTCTTTCAGACAGTGGTTTGCAGTTTCATGTGCAATCATCTTTTAAAAAATTTTACTGTGTTATGGAAATGCTTATTTTGTTCCCTGAATTGAATACAAAATAAATAAAAAAAAAAAAAAGAAAGACAAGAGGAGAATGAGGAAAGGGCAGGATAAAATAAGTTGAGGGAGGACACCGTATCCAGGAGAAGGGACTGGTCAACAGTGTTAAAAACTGCAGAGATATTAAGAAAGATAATTCAAATAAATTCATTTATTTAAGAAAACATTTAGAAAAACATTAAGAAAACATTTATTTAAGAAACATGCCTACTGAGTGCAGAGTACTGTGACCAGCCCTGGGAAAAATGCTATTATCATGCACAATGCATTCCTTGCCCTTGAGCAGTAGGATGGTATGACACCAACACGGATATGTAAAATAACAAATAATGTATGATAAATGCATGGGAGCTACAAAAAGGAGGCATTTTAGTGTAAGGGGAAAAAGCACCATATTTCATCTTAGGACATGGATTCTAGAATTCACATCAGTAATTAGCTCTGTGATCTAGGTGAAGTCACTTCTCTTAGTCTCAGCTCCTTTTCTCTAAAATGAAGGGTTTAAACTCTGAACTATTAGTTTTCATCCATCTCTTAAGCCTTTGAGTTTATAAATGCTTAGGCTGGGCCTAATACAGAGGGACATCATGGAGTTGTAGTCTCAATAAATGAGGGATTAGTCATTTCTGAAAAGGAATTTGGTCCCTTTTCTCTTTTCAGTCTATTCCTTATTCTCTGCCATCCCTGAACAGTGTCAAGACCTAACCTTGATTTTTCCTGACGCTGATGTTAGACTGATGCATACAGAATGTCCACACAGTAATTGGCTACATAGGAGAATTTTTTTTTTTTACAATTTCTTGCTGTTATGGTCTGCATTTTCCATGCCACTGTGAATGAAAGAAAACTGCTGTCCAGCCCCAGAAGGTCTTATCCTGCTGGTTTGATATGTGGACTGTGCAGCATCTACTATGGACAGGATGCTCATTCATTTCAGAGAGACGCAATGTCTGAAGCACAAGGCCCCAATGGACTCCCTTTCTCATATAACACAGACAGAGGTGCAAACATACAGAAATGAGTTGTAAAATTCCATTTGATGCAGGACACATATTCACACACAGAGAAAATGAATAAATCAGATGCTGGTACCTCTAGCTTCTCAAACACACACAAGCTGTCAATATCTGCTTCCCTATTTCATCTAGATCCTATTTTGATGGAATGATGTTCCATGCAAAAAAGTGATGCTACATTTCTCACTTCCTCTTTGACCTCACCCCTCATCCCATTTCATATAGATAAATTTGTTATCCAATTTTCCAATAGAGTCTGACTCTTTATGGCCCCATTTGAGGTTTCGCTGGCAAAGATACTGGAGTGGTTTGCTAGTTCCTTCTCCAGCTCGTTTTACAGATGAGGAAACTGAGGCAAGCAGGGTTTGGTAACTTGCTCAGGGTCACATATATAGTAAGTATTTGCGGCTGGATTTGAACTCAAGTCTTCTTGATTCCAGGCCCAGTGCTCTATCTACTGCTTTAACTACCTTTCCCTAGTTAGATAAATAGATATCTGTAGATAGAAATATCTACAGATACACAATGACCTCTGTGCTTTTTAGAAATTGAATTAAATTTAAAACCAGTTTTATGTCTATAGACATAAACACATAGACATCTCTAGATAGATATCTCTAGATGTATATCTAGATAGATTATATTTCTCTGTAGATTATTTATAGCCACATATATAGAATATATATTATAAGCATAGATATGCACAAATATACAATATAAACATACAGATATATAATATATGTACATATTCAATCCTAGTGCTAGCTATGTGACCCTGGGTCAATTACTTAGCGTCTGACCCTGGGTAACTTAGCCTCTCTGAGACTCAATTTCTTCCTCTGTAAAATGGGCATAATAATATGTACACTGCTTGTCTCACAAGGTTGTTATGAGGAAAGTAGTTTGAAAATTTTTAAGCCTATGGAAATGAGAGTTGTTATATTTCATGATGTTCTTGTGGATAATGCCAAAAGGAATTTTTGGGGAGGTGAGGGGGCTGGGAGATTAAATGCTTTAAGTTTAAAGCAATTTGTCCCTTCAATTTGGCACAATAAATTAAACATAAGCCATTAGGCAGGAGATAGGACTTAAAGCAAACCCATGTCAAGGGAGGCTTAAGATATAAAGCCCCATGTATTAGAATGTTTAGCCTGTTTTACATAATGCATCTCTATATAGAGATTCACCGCTCCAGTTTGTGGCACTGATTAATGCTTATACAGATGGAGGCTTCTTGTGAAAAATTATTCAAATAATAAAATGGAGTCTGAGTAGATTTATTGTCAAAGTAAGAAGTCTGAGTAACTAGTTGTAGAAAGTGTGCTAGGTCTCCCTCCCTTCTTAGACCCTTGGAGATCTACTCATCCTAAGAGTGAAGCCTTTACCTCTACAGATTGAAAATTTCTTAAGGTTGTTCTTTGAGGTTGTCTTTGGTCCTATCCTCCTTTTGTTAATCTCATACACTCCCATGGTTTTACAGAGAACTGCAGATTTAGAATCGAAAACGATCTGAGAGTTTAATCTGTTTTGCTCATTTTACCAAAAAGGGAATTAAATCCTGAATAAAGTGAGGCCTGAAAAAGCCTTCGTTCCCCCAAGGTCAACACAGGTAATAAGAGGTGGAAAGAAGTTTTGAACTTGGGTTCCCTGATTTTAAATTTGACACTTTTTCCATTCTACCCAAGTGCTTTAAGTATGACCTTTCTAGAAGCTCATGACTCCTAACTCTTCATTTCTAGACCTGACTTTTCTCTCAAGCTCCACTGCCACATCTGTACTTTCTTCTCTCATCTAAGTGTCCCAGTCACCTCCTGACCTCAAATACAACATGTCCAAAATTCGACTCAACTTCCTCCTACCCAAACCAGCTCTTCTTTCTAACATGTTCAATTCTGCAAATTAATACCATGTATCTCCCCATTATTTGTGCTTAAAAACTTGGGATCATCTTTTATTCTTTCTTTTCCTTAATCTGTACATCTACGGTTATCAAATACAGATGCTACCTCTACAATATCCTTACATCTGTCCCTTCTTTTCCATTCAATTAAACAAACATTTACCAAATGACTATTCCAAGTCACCCTCCTAGTTTACACTCTTGTTACCTTTTTTTTTTTGGCCTATTGTGATAGCTTCCAAATTAGTATTTATGTCTCCAGTCTCGTGTCCTATGACATTCTGAATACTGCTGCCTGATGTATCTGTCTAAAGTCATCATCTCTAGAAATAGCACTCCCCGGGAAAAAAAAAAAATTATTTCTCTATTCCTGACAAATTAAGTCCATTCAAACACCACTGCAATAGTGCCTCAGCCTTTCTTTCCAGCCCTATTTGCCATTGATCCCACCACCATTTATTGGTATCTCCAGCTACTTTGAACTGCTAGATGAACATAGCTTGTGCTTCTCAGTGTCTAGGCCTTTGAAGTGGACACATCTGTCTGAAGTGTCTTCCTGTTGAATCTCTACCTTCCCAAATTCTACCCATGATTTAAATTGCAGCTCAAGTCTCACCTCCTCCAAAAAACCTTAGATCCCCGAACCAGATGCTCTCCTCCTATTCTAAAATAATGAGGATTTACCTCACTTCCAACACCTATATTCTGACTTGTACTGTAGTTACATATATTTATTCTACTAGGTTATAAGCTCCCTGAAGGAAGGGACTATATAATCATCATAACTATTTTTTAATCCCTAAATGTTAACACTTGAAGGTGTTAACTTTAACTATTATTTAGTTCAATTTCTTCCTCTGAGTAAAAAAGAAAGTGAGGCCAGACAGGCTGAGTGATTTGCTGAAGGTCATTCCTCTGGGTAGCTCTTTATCCAAATCTCAAAGTTATGTTTCTGATTCGTATGTCTATTAATTCCCATGTCTATATACTGAATTGGATAAGGAAGCATCTTGGGAAGTCTCTAAATGGGTTAATATTGTTCCACAGGGAACACATCAATAAGCTAAAAAAATGTACAAAGAATTTAAAAGAGGGCAGCTAAGAGGACAAATACAAAGGATGGAAGGGTCTTGTAAGAATGTTGGGAAGGCTAAAGCTCCATATGAAATAAATCTTTCAAATAAATGTTAAGGACGATGAAAAGAGGTTTTAAAACCATGTTGGGGTCAAGGAAAAAGAACAAAGAAAGACTGGGAGGGATGCTTGGTCGTGAATAGCGTGGGGATAAAGACATGAAGAAGATGGAACACAGTTTGCCTTTATTTTCTCAGAATAATCTTTGAACTGGAAAAGATAGAATAAGGTTACTATTTATTTTTAGGTTCCTTCTCATGTGTTGATATGGTAAGTAACAAGGCCAGGAGAAATAAGATTCCAGATATCTGAAAAAAAAATGATGGATGTGATCACCACCCACGTTGTGATCTCTGAAAAATCATAGAAAAGAGGAGACACCCATACAAGACAGGAAACAGGAAAATGTTGTCCCAATTTTCAAAAAGGGGAAAAAGCTGGATTTTTCAAATTATAGACTGGTGAGCTTGATGTTTATTCCTGGCAAATTCTAGAATGGTTTCTGAGAAATCCAAAAGCATTGATCACCACCAAGTCAGCTTAGGTTCATTAAGAACTGGATATTCCAGACAAAAGTAATTTCCTTTTTTGATTATGCACCAATATTTGATGAATCTATGATCTCATTCATTTGGATATTCCATCTACCACAGGGGAAAGGGTAAGGAAGGAAATAAACATTTAGATACTCATGCCAGGCATGATTTTAAGTCCATTGTTGTTATTATCCCCTTATTTGAAGAAACTAAGGCAAACAGAGAAACAGAGGTTAAGTGACTTGCCCAGCACTATCCCACTGATAAGTATCTGAGGTGGGATCTGAGCTCGAGTCTTTCTGACTGTGGGCCCAGTGCCCTAACCATTGCTCCATCTGCTTGCCAAAGAGATATGCAACTCATCTGTGCCTTCTCATTCTGTGTAATGCTTATCTATGTCTTATTCTAAATCCTCCACAGAAGATTTTTCAGTACCCTGGAGTACCTTCTTTAGGTTGTCTGATATTTTGTGGCTACTAGTGAAAAACAAAGGCTTTCTATCCAACATTCAAGTGACTTATTACTACATGAATTGTTCATGTGTTTTATGGTCATAGATACTTCTATGCTGTCATTTTATACTACTTTTCAAAGGTATGTCACCTCTGGTAATATGTTGCAGCCTATTTATATGTACTGTGTCTTTCCTCATTGTACTTTGGAGCACTCATAATTTTGATCACCCTCAACACGGAACCAATAGCAATAGCAACATGTGGAATTTACAAAATGGTAAATTCCATCTTAAATAAAGGAAAACAAACAAACAAAAACTTCCTAACAATTAATTATTCCAAAATGGAATAGGAAGGCTGAAGGTGTAATAGGTTATTACTGAGGGCATTTTGGTAATTGAGAGAATCACACTGACTTAATTTTTTTTTTTTTTTTGCTTTTTGGAGGGGAAAGGTAGGGCAATTGGGGTTAAATGACTTGCCCAAGGTCCCACGACTAGTTTTGTGTTAAGTGTCTGAGGTCGGATTTGAACTCAGGTCTGCCTGACTCCAGGGCCGGTGCTCTATTCACTGTGCCACCTAGCTACCCCTCACTGACTTCATCTTGTAACTCAATTCTGGAGCGAACTCAGTTCCCTTTCTATTCAATTACGGGTCTAGGGCAATTTTTGTCTTGTAATAACACTTTATTCAAGTAGGGGAATTGTAAGAAATATTTATTAGATTGTTTGTTTGAATTTAACCCTGAATGGCTGGGAAACTGGACCACCTCTATCTCTCTCTTAAAGACCCTTAAATAAGGATCTAGATTGTGTTGACCAGGAACCCAGTCAAATCTGATGATTGATGAAACGAGTTTTCTTTCTCACAACTATCTATCTCAAATAACCCATGTGTCTTATCTGAAAATTCGCCTCATGCTGGTTAAGTAGGTATTATTTCCATGTTCCTTCGATTGGATACAAACACTTGGGGGGAGTACGACATCTCTTTTTCTGATTTCAGGAAATTGCATCTGTTTGCTCTCTCCTCTTCCAACTCTTGAAACTCTTTCCTCTCTCAACTTGGAAAACTCCTAATCTTTCTTCCTTTTAGAAATCAGATTATCTAATTATACATCCTGTTTTATATACTGTTTCTTATTATTTTTTAATGAATAAAGATCTGTCTCCCCTTGTATGTGGAGTCAAGTGCCAAGCTGAAGAAGGCCTGGTCCTGATCTGTTATGTAATTAGCATGCATTGCTTAATAAATCAACATGCTCAAAATCTCAAGACTTTGTTTCCTCAGTTATTTCAGATTTCATCCGCCACATTATTCACTAGAAATCTTCCAGCAAAGGCTAAATGACCACTCACCAAGGAGGTTATCCTGTGTATATCTTGTTTACACATGGTTGTTTACATTTTGTCTCCCCTCCTCCCATTTGACTGTTGAATTCCATAATAATAGTTTTTTTTTTTTTTTGCTTTTCTTCATTCCCAGTGGTTAGCACAGTAATTGGCAGATAGGAGGTGCTTAATAAATGTTGAACTCTTACCCAAAGGGGATTCTTGTCCAAGTATGGGCTTGACTTGATGGCCATTGAGGTCCCTTCAAAACCAGAGATTCAATAATTCTTCAAAAACCATGATGTTCTATGATTCACAGGCAAATCACATCACCAGGAAATTATCTGCATGGAAAAAAAAATGGGATTTTGTGTTAGGGAGGTGATTACAGTCACTGCTGTGTACAATTTCTTAAATGGAAAACATCTGCACTTCTTCCATTTAATAAAATTCTGGGATCAGGTAATTGTTAATTTGTTTTATCTGTCCAAGGAATATATCCTGATTGAAAGAACTCAGAGTTGACCACTCACCTTCCTGACATTATCTGAGTAATATTCATTATTCATCTCCTTATTTGAATTTTCTTCCCTTTATATTCTGCAAGAATTGATTGTCATTCAAATTATTCACCTTAAATTATTCAAATATTCAATTTATTTAAACACTTTGTGCTTCAGAGTCTGAAACATAGATTTTTTTCCCCCTGGAAATGATCTATGGTTTTGTCTGATGCTTTGTTTTCTGTATTAAGAAATTCTGGGAAGCTTTTGTATGTGTGTTTCCTTTATTGTATTATTGTGTTTGTTTTTCAACTTGTGTTTTTCTGGAGGTACCTTGATTGATTGAAATTGTCCTGATGATTCCTGTCTTTAAATACTCATTCTTTTGGTTACAGAGGTCACATGTTTTTATGTTATTATGTCTCGCTCTTCTTCCACATTATCCTTTTCTTCAGTATATTTGCATTCTCAATCTGTTGTCCTTTCCTTCACTTCTTTTCTGTTCTAATAATTTCTGCTGTGCAAACCATAAAAACTGATATTTATTCCCTTCTAATTTCTCTCAAGATTTTTTATTTTTCTCTTGAACCATTCTGAAATATCCTGCTGCAGTTTACATGTTCTCATGGAAATTCATAAGTTTTTATGTTTTATCAAGCTCAATTACCCTAGTCATGCAATATTTATTTAGAGAGGCTTGTAAAATTTTGGAGGTTTTGGTGTTATTTCCTCTTAATAATTTCACTATTGGGGGGCTAGGTGGTACAGTGACCAGAGTACCAGTCCTGGAGTCAGAAGGACCTGAGTTCAAATCTGGCCTCAGACACTTAACACAAAAACTAGCCATGTGACCTTGGGCAAGTCACTTAATCCCAATTGCCCTCCAAAAAAAAAGAAAAGCAAAAACAATAATTTCACTATTATTGTTGCTGGTTTATCTGCTTGGGCTCTTGATTTTTAATTGACTTTGTCCTCTTAACATCTTAAATTATTTTAAAACTCCCTTCTCCCCTTATGTTCCCTTTTGCTCACTTTTCTCCATTCAGATAGTGGATTCATCTACTGGATTGGACTTCAAGACTATCTCAGCCTTCTCCCATATTGAGAAATTTACTTTCAGGGCCCTCAGACTCCTCTCCAAGTAGTTTGTGGGGACTAGCTCCAGCTGGGTTTGTCCCCTTTCCTCTAGGAGTGAAGTAGACATATATATTGGCCTTCTTGCATTCTTTATTTGTCTGGCTAGACTGAATAAGCATCTGTCACTTCTTGTAGTATTGAGAGAGGATAATGTGAGTTTTCAGGACAGAGTTTTTGTACCTTTAGGTTCCTTAACCTAGGAGCTACCTCAGGCAGGAAGGAGTGTGATTATCTCCCTCCCCTTACTTATTTTGTTATGTAGAGTTCATACCTGCTGCTTGTTGAAATAAGGCAATGACGAAAGGCAAACATGGAGAAGTTTGGCAGCATCTTTGTCAAAGGACTGATATTCTGATATGTTTCGAAACACAAGCCTATGGATTGGTTTATGAGCTCTTCTGGAGCATAGAGGTTGGTGGGGGAGGGATGCTGAGTAAGAGTGTTATTGATTACCATCCCTAGTGTTAATTCCCATGACTGCCACCTTATTTGGCTATAACATGCTTTTGTTTTTTAAATTATATGAATTCCTTTCCTGCATAATTCCTCTTTTGAGGGGTTTTTGTTGTTGTTTTTAGAGAGTTGGTAGGGCTTGGAGAAAATGTTAAGTTCTACATCTAACTGGCCCAAAAGTCCCATCACAGATTTGTATCCCTTTTTATTTTGTGTTCCCTTCTTTGTGTTCTATCCTCTGAATATGGAATTTGTTTTGCTTACCATTAATTCTTTATCAATTCCTTATTAATTCTCTCCTCTTCTCTCCCTGTTTGTATCTTTTTCTACCACAAAATCTCTGTTCAAGTATCTGTATTCAACCCTGCCTTATCAGTGAGGTTCATGTGTACCTAGCTCCTTCCTCCATGCTTGCATAATCTTCTCCTTGAGTACTCAATTATGTGAATTAATAAATCCCATAATCTTCCTTCCCCTTTCTTTCCCTTTTAATTGTTCTTTTAGGATCATCAATACACAATATAATATATAAACAATATTATATAGCACATATATTAATAATATAATATTATGTTAAATTAATATATATTAAGATATATTAACACAATAATTTAATAATAATAATCTAAGACATTCTGCCTTATTTACATTATGAACTCTGAAGGCATTTCTGCAGGAATTTTTTTTTTCCTTCTCTCCCTTTAAAATATTTATGGTGCTAGGGCCAGCTTTTTCTCGCCGGGGCCATTTCCTAGTTCTCACTAGTTTCTGGTTGTCTCTTTATAGGGATCTGGGCTGGAAAAAAAATTTACTTTTTGCAGTTTTTCTTTGGATTTCTTGATAATTTCTTGGTCTGGTGCTCTTTAAAAAATTCTTATTGTAAAAGTTCTGCTGGAGTTGACCTATTCTGTTTCTCTTCACTCATCCATTTTGAGGATAATACCTGGTTCCTCCTTATATTTTGATCAATGTCACATACATGGATGATTGTCAAAATTTATAAAGATGACAAAGGGGCCTTATCTGTTGATATATTTTAAATAATTTTTGGGGTAATAGTACCATCTGTGATATTTTTAGTTCTTTAGGCATCATTTCTTTTTTTTTAAATCAAGTTTCTTTTAACAATTGGTAAATAACATTGAATATAGCTACATGTGCAATTACTTGCAATCACTTTTTTTTGCATTGTTTTGTTCAGTAGTTTATATTTGTCTTTAATCTCTCATTTTTGTTGATATATTTGAATACTCATGTTGGTGGAAATTGAAACAAAATTGATCAACCAAAAAAAAATCTGAAAATGTCAACCAAGAAACAAATGAGAAATTGGGCTAGATAATCTTTAAGGTCCCTTCTATGAGTTATTGTGGTATTATGGGAAGAGGGGTCTTGATTCAAGAGATCCAGTTAAAATCCTAATCCTCAATTGCTATATTGTTTTGTGTTTAGCAAGTCACTCCAACTTATTTCCTCTTCTGGAAAATGGTGATTTATTTACTCTCAATATTATTCCATGATGCTGTGGGAGAAATGCTTAGTTCAATATTGTATGACTACAAGCAACATTATTCCAGCTCTAAAATTCTATGATTTTGTTATTTTCAACAATTCCGGTGGGAGACTAGACCTAGCCTTTGTTTTTTGGTTGTTTTTTTTTTGGGGGGGGGGGTGCAGACAGTGACAGTCCTGTATCCATAAATCAAATTTAGATAAAATCCTTTTCCAAAACTACTTCCTGGGGGAGAAGTGGGCAAAATTCAGGGCCAGAAAGAGCTAGTTCAGCAGTCACCTGTGCCATAACAAAGACAGGGTAATGAAAATTTTAATCCAGATACAAACTTTTCTGTTAGATCTGCCACCCAAATCATTACCCACATCAAGTAAATCAAATTGGGCACTCAGCTCAGTGAAACAGTCCTCCCACATCCTCTTGTACCACATCATGGAAGGGTAAGGGAAATCTCTGGAAATCTCAGCAAAGACAAATCTCTGTATCTCTTTTGCTAGCTACTTTTCTTGGCTTCATCAAGCAAACTCCTTAACTCTGAACTCCTTTAAACATGAGCCGGAGGCTCAGGATTAAGAACATATGGCAATAGGCCCTTAATGTAGAAGCATCTATTTACCACATAGAAACCATCCAACACAGGAAGTGGGGAATGAACTCAGAAAAGAACTAGAATAACCTGGCTCCATTTTCCTTGAATGTAGGGAATAACGGTGGTAGGTGAGCAATGAAGCTCACAGCAACTAAAGCTGTTTATCTTATTAAATCTTCAGGGTGTCTGAGATGTAACTAATCCAGTTTTCTGTACCGCTGCTATAAGGATTCCTCAATTTCACAGAAACCCTTTCTCTACTGCATACCACCATGGTACTTCACATCCAGATGACTGTGACAATATCCCATTTGGTCATAGCTCTAATTTGGAACACAGCAGCCATCAGTAAAGACCTGTTCCTGTGAGGTATGTTTCTGGTCCAGGCCATGTTCTCCTCCATAGTCCCAGAATAATTTTCAGTGCCTTCCCCCACATACACTGTAAGCTCAAACAGGGCCACAGCAATGTCTTCTTTGAATACTCTCTAAAACTCAAGGTCTGGTTAGTGCTGGTTTGCAAAGGGATGAACTCACTAAAAACTTATTCAACTGACTTAGGAAGGGAAAGCTTTTCCCACTGGTTTACTGAAGCTATTCTGACTCATTAACAAGTTACCTACTTGATCTGCAACTCCTACCATACACAGGTGAGTAGCAATAATAATAGAAGCTCATGTCTCAATAGTACATCACACAGATTAGCTGATGTGATCCTCACCATAGCCCTCTGAAGAAGGTGCTGTCCTTAGATTAATTTTTATCATGTTACTTTATTATTTATGATGATACTCATTTTAAGATGAGGAAATTGAGGCTCAAACAAACAAGTTGAGTAACCTGACCAGGGTGAAAAGAGCTAATGTGAGTGGCAGGATTTAAATCCAGTCTTCCCAAGTCTTAAGTCCAGGGTACTATCCACTATGCAATTCTGCCTGTCTCTAAATTTTCACAGTACATATTAGGACACAGTATATTTCCCAAGTGCCACAGGGCAGGTAGTTGACAACAGCTGAAAAGGAACATTAATGACAGCTAGAAAAGTAATGGGCCCAAGGTGGGGCTGTAAAGACACCTCCAAATGGGTGCCATGATGGTTTGACTGGAAATCAGCCAACTTGCCTGGTTCTTTCTACACAAGCAACATCAAATATTAGGGAGGTAAGGAATTGAGGGCTGAGAAAATAAAAAGTCAAAATATACATCTATTTCCTAACTCCAGGCCTCCTGACCTTTGTCTGATGCAAATCACTCAGTAGCAGTGGTGATATGTGGTGCTATAAGGTAAGGAGATGGGGAATTTGGGAGAGGAGAAGAGAAAGCAGGAAGCATAGAAGAAAAATCCCTTAAGACAGCAGCAGTTATTTGGTGCCTGAGTTTTTGGCTAAAATTTGATCTTTAAAGCAATCACTGAGCAGTTGGCAATGGAGGCCACTAGAGGTCTGACTTAGGAGGAAGGGATGGGAAGCTGTGGTGGTATTAAGGGAATGCTACAGACTGGGTAATGCTTTAGTCCCTTTTATCTGGATGGCAAAGGGTCAGGGACTCAGGAGACATCCTGAACTAAATGGTAGAAACAATGAGAGGGGGAGAAAGTGTCACTGGGAGGATGAGAGAGGGAAGAAAAAAACTATCATCTTTTTCTCACCAGGACCCATGGAGAACCACACCTATTGGATATCAATTTTCTTCTTTCAACAGTCAAAAGAAAGAAAAAGAATAAGGCTCACAGTGCTCAATTCTCCAATTAACCCAAAATGAGAAGAAGCTAAGAAGAAAAGTAAATGACAAAGTCAAATTGGGATGCTCCATATTCCATTATGATTGACAGACTGAAGATATACCTTATTCCTCAGTCTCTCTTTGACTACTGAAATGGTTTGGATGGTTACCATCCATTCAGTGTTAATTACAGTAGTTAATTTTCCTCTACAAAATCTTTTGCACTTAATAATTGCTTAGGATAAGGAAGGCTTTAGAAAGAATTCTCCACCCAATCCTTAGGCTGGAGGGCCACCACCACCAGAATATACTTCACATTCCCAAGCAAGGGTGGGGGGGGAATGGGAGGAGGTTAGAGTTCCTGTAAACATTTATTTTCCCTATTTGTATAAAAGCAAAGGGAAGTCCAGGAGTGAGGGCTAAGCAGTGGGAGGGGGAGGAGGTTTTTTTTTTTTTCCAGATTAGCTAAGAAACATATTAGAACCTCCCCTTCTATGAGGCAGAGGTTAAGGTACAGAAAGCATTCTGAGGGCAGGCCCAGATAAGGGGCCATAAGACAGTTAAGGCAAATGAATCTACATAGATAGAGTGAACATGACTGGTAGAATTAAGAGGCTTCTGTCAGGACAGGATGAAAAACCATTTTGTTCCCCAAGTTTGTGGGGTTAGGAGTAGGGGGGAGGTGGTGAGGATATGGTAACTTTGAATAACCACGCTCATGAGCCAAAGTGAGCACAGGTGACACAATAGGGGAAAACAAGACAGGCATGTGGAGAGTACTGGCCCCTGAGAGGATGCTGAAGTGCTCCCTCCCTGGGTATCTTTGGAAGAATCCTGGGTATACTGGGAGCCTTGAAGCATCTGTATGGTTCCCACCAAAACAAGCCCAGCTCAAGCATCCACTCCAAAGTATAATCTGAGTTGTTCCAAAAAGATGAAAGTGAGGGTGGTGTGGGGGAATAAATGGATTCCAGCAGGTAAAAAGCCCTCATAAAAGGCCAGTCGTCCAAGTTTCGCTGTCTCTAAAGTACAGTGAATGAATGACACCCTGATAATCCCCCTTGGAGTTCATCAGACAAGTCTTAAGTATGCCTATGGGTTGGCACAGAAAAGTGGCACACTTGCCAGCAATGAAACTGGACAGGAAGTGGACAAAGATGTTGTCTGAGATAATTTCTGTGCTGAAGACCAACTGTTTGACTTGGTCCTAGCAAGATAGCTACTCCACAGTGACAAGAGCCCCTCAGGATGATGCCATTGTAGCTCCAGAAAACAATTTCTTTACACCTTCTTCACAGGCTACGTGTATGATGCCATCCAATGCATGGGAGTAGCTCCACCTTTGGTGCACAGGTAATTTCATGTCATTCTGCATCCTGACATTCACCATATCTGTGGGGGTCCCCATAAAGCACCAGTAAAACCTCCAAGAAATCCCAATATCTTGTAATATAAAGGGATGGGCCCCTGATTCCCTGCAGTCAGTTGGTGTTGGAATGACTCATAGATGGCAAATCGGGTAAGGGAATAGGTCATCTGCTGGCAGATGGAGGCACTGATGCCATTGTACAGGGATAGGATGCCATCTGTTCACACCACCTTCAATGCCATGCCATTTGTCTTCATCTATATCTTCTGCTGTGTCTATAGATTGACCTTGATCAGGTTCAGTGGGTGAGTGCAGCATGTGATCCCAGAGGAGGCCAGCTCCCCAAAGTACTAGTGGGATACATGTCTTTTGAACATGGCTGCACCCAGAGCTGTACTGGGCTGAACGGCACTGCTTGAGCCAGAGCCAGGATGAGCCAGCAGAGCAGAGCGCACAGCACACTGGACCAGGTGCAATGAGAGAGGCCTAGGCATCATTTCTTCTTTGAAATATCTGAAAAATTAGTTCCTGTGTATCTTTAGAATTATCTCACTCCTAGCTCGGATTTATTTTAAGTTACTGTATTGATTCCTTAAATGTCAATCATATACCAAAATATTTAAATTTAAATACAACTGTTCCATTATAATAGGTATTGAGCATAGTTTGCTATGGAAATATTGGGATATTTCTTCCATTCTACAATGAAATGACTGCACTTCCTAAGACATTCTTCCCCTAGGAAGGTCATGACCTTCAATCATGACCACCAGAGTAGATGTCCTCTGAGTTTTAACTAATGACTTTATTGAGCCTATACATCTTGGCCTATAAAACAGGGATAATGAACTTATTGCCTGTACATAGCTCAAATGTAGTTTCCCACCTGGATATATAACTTTATATTCAATAAGCCACTTTCCATTCTACTCCCATCCTCATGAAACTCACAGGCAGTCCTCTTCCTACCTCTCCACTCCTCAAACATCACTCAAATATCAGCTGCTAAGGTACTAACTCTATGGTTCTTTGACTTTGTGTCAAAATGATTGGCACGCATTAACATGAGCCTGGATATGCTTAACCCAAACTCCAGCTGGGTCTTTTCATCTTTGTCCTTGTAATTTTCCTGTTGTGATTATGTGTCAGTAACTCTATTCATTTTCTATTCTCCACTGATTCTGCTTTCCTGTGGTTTTCTTCTACCTATCTTCTTCCTATTAGTCTCTGGCAAATTTAATGCCTTAGACCCACGGATAAAAAAAAATCACTTTTGCTCCTCCTTGTCTTGTTTCCCTTCATCCTTAAAATAATATCCTTACAATACATTCTCAAAATAGACATAACAATGTTATTTATTACAAAAGTTATTGAGGAATCCTTTGTTCACATTGTGGGAAACTGAACAAGCTTTAACTTAGGTTCAACTGACTCTTGCCCTTAACCAGCTAAATTTTCTGATTCTTGTTTAACACTGAAGAGTGTTTCTGTCACATGAAATTATGTTTTTTGTTGACTTTTGGGGCATGAGGAAACCAGTTCTTCCAAATTCTTTATTGAGCTTTCTGAGGAAGACCTGTGGCTTTCTTGGAAGCCCATGAAGTTGAATGAGTACATTAGAAAGTTTCAGTAAGTCACTTGATAATGACTGGATAATAGTTTATTTAGAGACATATTTGTGTAGAGACCCTGGGAGTCATGAAGTCCTGACTTCAGGTCTTCTTGTGGTTATATGCTAGTTATATAACCATACCCCAGAAAACTCTCTTAGACTAGAAGTTGCATAAGAATTGCTGATTTGATTCAGCAGAGGGAGTTTGCCCATCACCAGTTCCCCACATTGATGAGATCACAGATCTGAAGGCCCTTTTCTATCGTTCCTCAAAGATGGTAAGAACATTTTAGTGGACTATGAAGATAGTAAACTGCAGAGATCTAAAGATGAGTTGGATGGGCTTTAATAACTATATAGAGGGAGGGCTCAACTTTAATGTCCCAGAACTAAGTACTTGACTGCCTCTTTCAAAAAATGTATTAATTAAATTCAAGGTATCTCCCATGCATGTTCAAATCAAGTAAGTGTAGTGCCAGTGCAATATTCACAGTACCCATAATCACGATAAAGACCATGACTATAAATATCATATGATGTTCAATAGCAAAGTATAGCAAGCTTTCCATATAGAGGACAGAAACTAGGGATTGTAATAGTAATGAAATTTGAAGATTCCTTTGTATTGCTAAGCTGACAGGTGCTTAGCACCTAGTTTCAAACTAAGTCTCTCTTATAGAAACAGAAGGTATGAACCCCTGTTGCGGATGTAACAGGAAGGGGCTGAACAGGGAGGAGCAATACTTTATATAAGGAAAAACCCCAGCTGGGAAAGGCAGAACTTCTTGGGATGAGCCCCTGAAGGCTGTACTGCTGCTGCTGAACTGGAACTTCCCTGGAGAAAGTGATTTTGGGGTGAGGCCCAGATGACAGCACAGGAGCAGCATGTGGCAATGCCCAGATGATGTGTGTGGAGACCCAGACTACATGGCACATGGGGGACTGGTCAACATGGTGGCAAGTTACTTGATCAACTGCAAAGGCCATTCCCAGGCCTCTCACTACAGGGCTGGGATCTGACAAAGTTGGGTAAGAGACAAATTTAGGGCCTCCAGCAGTGGCAGCAGCTACTCCTGGGACTATCAGCCCACAGTCTGGAAATTTAAAAAGCCCCTATCTAACTTCCAGGGATCAGGATGGCAGAGTAGACCTGGCTGCTACAACCTCTCCCCTTCCTCCCCCCCCCCAAACACAGGAATCATTGCTCCAGAGCAAAATTTTAAACAGTAAAGGCTTGGGAACCCTAGAGGAAGGGTGTCTTTAAGGCCCTGCCTCAAAATGGGTAAAAAAAAAGATTGAAAAGATTGCAAAGACAAAGACTCTAGAATTCTATTATTGTGAGCAAGAGGAACCAAATTCAGAAGGAGTCAGTATTGACTCTACACCCACAGCTGAAGCCTCAACAGGGAATATGAACTGGTCTCAATCACAGAAAGCATTCTTAGATGAGCTCAAAAAGAACTTTGAAAACCAAATTAGAGAGGTAGAAGATAAAATGAATTATTCTTTTAAAATCAAAATTGAGAAATTAGAAAAACATTACAATGAAGAAAACAGCTCCTTAAAAAGAAAGATGTATGAACTAAAAATGAAATCTGAACATATGGAAAAGGAGCTTCAAAAACTAAGGAAAATAATTTGCTAAAAATTAGAATCAACCAAATTGAAGCTAATGACTGTATGAGGCACCAAGAATCAATCAAACAAAACATAAAGAATGAAAAATTAGAAAAAGAGGTAAAATATGTCAATGGAAAAATAACTGACCTGGAAAACAGATCCAGGAGAGATAATCTGAGAATTATTGGTCTACCAGAAAATCATGATGAAAAAATGAGCCTGGACAACATCTTCCAAGAGCTCATCAAGGAAAACTGCCCTGAGATCCTAGAGCCAGAGGGTAAAATAGAAATTGAGAGAATCTACCAAACACCTCCGGAAAGAGATCCAAAATTGAAAAGTCCACAAAATGTTGTAGCCAAATTCCAGAACTATCAGGTAAAGGAGAAAATCCTGCAAGCGGCCAGAAAGAAACAATTCAAATATCATGGAACTACAGTGAAGATCACACAGGATCTGGCAGCTTCTACATTGAAAGAATGGAGGGACTGGAATGTGATATTTTGCAAGGTAATAGAGCTTGGGTTACAAGGAAGGATCAGCTATCCAGTGAAACCAAGCATAATCTTCCAGTCAAGGGGATTGTCATTCAATGATATAATGTACTTCCATACCTTCCTGATGAAAAAGGCAGAGCTCAATGGAAAAGTCAGCCTCCAATTATAAGACTCAAGAGAGACATAGAAAGGTAAATAGGGAAAACACAAACACACACACATACACACACACACACACATACAACTTGTTATTTAATAAGAGCAAACTGATTACATCCCTATATGGGAAGATGATACCTCTTAATATTGAGAATTCTACACTTATGGTGACATCTAAAAGGGATATAGATTGTGGGTTTTGCTTAATAAATTATACAAAATGATGACAAAAGGTTTATTAAGGTTTGCAAAGGGACTGCAATGGGAGAAAAGGAAAGAATGAAGCAAAAAAGGGTATATTATGCCACACAAAGAGGCATAAAAACATTATAGTAGAGAGAAAGAAGGGAGGGAGACGAACATTATATGAGCTTCACCCTCATTGGTCAGAACCAATGTGTAAACATAATCAGTTAAGTATAGGACTCTATTGAGAAGAGACATAAAACTTATAATAGAGGGAAAGAGGGGAGGAAGAGGAGAATTGCATGAGATCTATTCTTGTCAATCTTGGTTTAAGAAAGAAATGATATACTACATTAAGTATAAAGATCTATTTACCCTAAAGGCAGTAGGAGTGGGGAAGGGTTAAGAAAAGGGGGGGTGGTTAGAAGGGAGGGAAGAAGTAGTAAGGGAGAAGGGTAGAAAAAGGGAGGGGGCTGAGAAGGAGAGAATACTGAGCGAGGCAGCAGTCAAAAGGAAAACTCTTAAGGAGGGGAATGGAGAAGGGGAAAAACAAAAGCATAAACAGAAGAGGGAATAGGATGGAGGGAAAGATACAGATAGTAATCATACCTGTGATTGTGAATAGGATGAACTCTCCCATAAAACAGAGGCGGATAGCAGAATGGATTAAAAACCATAATCCTACAATATGCTGTTTAGGATTATGGTTGTAGAAGAAAAGAAACACATTTGAAATGGGGGAATACACCCAGAGTAAAGGTAAAAGGCTGGAGTAAAATATATCATGCCTCAGCTAAAGTAAAAAAAAAAGCAGGGGTAGCAATCCTTATCTCAGACAAAGCAAAAATAGATGTAATTAAAAGAGATAAGGAAGGAAACTATATCCTGTTAAAAGGCACCATCAAAAGTGAAGCAATATCATTACTAAACATTTATGCACCAAGTGGTATAGCATCCAAATTCCTAAAGAAGCTAAGGGAGTTAAAGGAAGAAATAGATAGCAAAACTATACTAGTATGGGACTTCAATCTCACCCTCTCTGAATGTGATAAATCTAACCTCAAAATAAAAAAGAAGTTAAGGAGGTAAATAGAATCTTAAAGAAGATAGATATGGTAGACCTCTGGAGAAAATTGAATGGGGATAAAAAAGAATATACATTCTTTTCAGTGGTACATGGCACATACACAAAAATTGACCATGTGCTAGGGCATAAAACCTCACAATTCATTGCAGAAAGGCAGAAATATTAAGTGCATCCTTCTCAGATCATGATGCAATAAAAATTATATGTAATTGAAGGATATGAATGCAAGGATAGACTAAAAACTAATTGGAAACTAAATAACTTAAAAGTAAAGAATGAGTGGGTCAAACAAGAAATTATAGAAACAATAAAACTTCATTCAAGAGAATGACAGTAATGAGACAACATACCAAAACTTGTGGGACACAGCAAAAGTAATTCTTAGGGGAAGTTTTATATCCCTGAATCCATACATAAATAAAATAGAGAATATGGAGGTCAATAAATTGGGCATGCAACTGAAAAAGTTTGAAAAAGAACAAATTGAAAATCCCCAATTAAATGCTAAATTAGAAATAATGAAAACCAAAGGAGAGATCAATAAAATTGAATTTAAGAAAACTACTGAATTAATAGATAAAACTAAGAGCTGGTATTATGAAAAAAAAATTGATAGACCTTTAGTCAATATGATAAAAAAAAAAAGAAAACCAAATTACAAGTATCAAAAATGAAAAGGGCAAATCTACCTCCAATGAAGAGGAAGTTAAAACAATAATTAAGGATTATTGTCCCAATTGTATGCACATAAATTTGACAATCTTACTGAAATGAATGAATATCTACAAAAGTAGAAATTGCCCAAATTAACTGAAGAAGTAAACTACTTAAATAATCCCATCTCAGAAAAAGAAATTGAACAAGTCATCAATGAACTCCCTATGAAAAAATCTCCAGGGCCAGACAGATTTACTAGTGAATTCTACCAAACACTTAAAGAACAATTGACTCCATTACTTTTCAAACTATTCATGAAAACTGGAGAAGGAGTCCTACCAAATTCTTTTTATGTCACAAATATGGTATTGATACCTAAATCAGGAAGAGACAAAACAGAGAAAGAAAATTACAGACCGATTTTTCTTATGAATATAGATGCAAAAATTCTAAATAAAATGTTAGGCAAAAAGAGAAAGTGATTTTGAGTTTGATAACAGGAGAAAGTGATTTTTGATTTTGAGAATGAAGCTGCTGAAGACTTCTGAGGGCCAGCTGGAGCTGCTGCAGCTACTGAAGATTTCCTAAGGGCCAGCTGGAGCTGCCAAAGACTAAGGAAGCATGACTGTGGTTTCAGTAGTCTGTATAAATGTTGTTGTGACTTTGTTTATGTGCATGATTGTTCTTGTGGCTTTGTTAAGCCTCGTCTTCCCAGGAACAGAGACTGTGAAGGATTTGAGATGAATTGGACACTGTGAGCTTCAATGTAGAGCAGGAACTTCAGAAATAGTTGGACAAGGAACTGGGAACTGTCTGCCTTTGAACCCAGGTGACAGTCTGGTGGATTCAGGTAGGAGCTACTTACCTCAAGTCAAGATGAAAAGACTTCTCAAAGGATAATCAGTAGTGGCTGATGAAGTTGTCTGAGTAGTGACTGACCCTGATGTGAGGTTTTACTTTGGGACTCACTTTGGGAAGAGTGGGATTTGGCCAGATGAGACTCTGGGCAGCCATTGAGCCCCCCAGCTTTGAAAACCCAGATGTTGGTGCTTCACTCTCTGGTAACTAACTAGTTATGGATGTAATGGTCAGACAGATGGAAGCCCTGTCTGCTGAATTGTGTTATTTTCTGTTGTAACATCTGTTTGTATTCTCTGAAGTTCAGGGTGCTAACTTTCCCCCCTGAACTAGGTAAATGATATATGTTTGATTGATTAAAGTGACTGTTAAAATTGTAACTTAATTGCACTCCATGGGTGGGGGACTTTGACTATTGTAATTTGTGATTGAATTAAGGACTCTGTGATTGACTAAATGAATGTATTTTGTTTATGATTGGAAACTAATCTCCATTTGAGACTACTCAGGGGTGGAGTATTTGACTTTTGTATTTTGTGTCCCTTAAGGAGGCAAGATGATTGAATGATGGATTTACTAAATGATTGTACTTTGTTGAAAACTATTGTGACCACTTTGGTGAAAACTATGTGGCCATTTTAGTGATAAGTTGTCAAATTGTGACATGTTGAATGCTGTATTTTGATTTTCTGTGATAAGTTGTAACATTGTGAATGCTCTACCTTGTTTTTCTATGAATGTTTTGCTCTGATTTGTTACTGAATAAATAGAGTGTTCACTATACTACATAATCAGAACCTTGAAAGCTGTTCACAGCAGCAGTCCTCTGGAAAGCTTCTTATGCTTGGCTTTACAGGCATTTATTTAGACACCAAAAAAAAACCAAATCCCAAAACCAATAAGTTGATTCCATCATAATAGTAAATAAATTAAGAAGCTATAACAACACAGAGAGCCATTCTTCAGCCTTCCCACAAACCAATACATGATCAATATTTACTCACAAACCTCTCTATCTCCTTGCCTGAGCTTCTCTCTCTCCCACTATCTCACTAGCTCTGACTCTAGAGCCACAGGAAGCTGTCTTTATGCTTCAGAAAACTCATCACTCCATAGGCTCCATGTGACTACATTCAGCCTAATGTAGGGTAGAGTTTACTTTAAAAGCAAGGAAGCATTTAAAACTACCCCTAGACCTATTAAAGGGCAGGGAAGATCTTCAAATTCCCATTCCCATTACAGTAAGATATCTTGAAAGATTTAAAGACATATAACATTGATGATATGCATCTGATTAATAATAAAAGAGTACAGAAATAAGGAGATATTTGCTCATAATAAGGTTTTTCTTAACCACTATCACAAAAGAGATCCATTATAGAATCTAAGTCAGAGACAAATTATCCATAAATGATCAAGCTCTCCATATATTCTTGTTTGTAGGTGATGATAATTGCATCAAACCTCAGATCATTGCAGAACTCTGCATGAGAGATGGGGTGGTCAGGTGGCATAGTGAGCGCTGGCCCCAGAGTCGGGACACCTGGGTTCAGTTCCAGCCTTGGATACTTAACACCCACACAAAAAAATAACTGGCCAGGTAAGCTTGAGCAAGTTACTTAACCCCAATTTCTTAGGGGCAGCCAGGTGGCGCAGTAAGTAAGATCTCCGACCCTGGTGTCGGGAGACCTAGGATTGGTTCTGGCCTCAGATACTTGGCAGCCACACAAAAATAACTGGCTGTGTAACCTTGAGCAAGGTACTTAACCCCAATTGCTTTAAAAAAAAGAACTCTGCATGAAAATCATAAAGAGATTAGTTTACCTATCCTTATTGGAAAAAAACAAGTGGAAAATAATGCCTTATTGGTCAGACCATGAAGTGATGTTGGATGGGAAAGACTAAAAGCTAATCCTTGCAGTTGGGATTAGGGAAATCACTGCTGATGGATAATGTTTGTGATCTAGAAATGAACAGAAGGGGGGCTTTCAGAATATTTGGTATATTCTCTAATGTGAATTTAGAGGAGAACAAAGACTATGGTCACATTAGGGAGAACAAAGACTATGGTCACATTAGATGGGCAGGCATGAATGAGTTATAGTCTTCATTGTTGAGAATAAAACTAAAAGACTGATCTCCCTAACTTAAGTCTCTCTCCTCTCTAATTCATTTTCTACATGACTGCCAAAGTTATGTGTCTAAAGGGCAGGTCTGATCATATTGCTTCTCTGCTCAATAAACCTAAGTGATCTCCATTTTGTTTCTAGGGTAAAATACATTTCAACATTATATTTACAATTTAAAGACCTTTCCAATGCTATGTAAACACTACCTTCTTAAAAAATATTCATTTTATTTTTAACTTAGGAATAAGACAAGCATTTCCCTAACATAGTAAAAATTTTAAAAGATGATTGCACATGAAACTGCAAATATATTATGTACAACTTGCTATTTATTTTAAATAATAATAAATTTATTAAGTAAATTTCTTTTTTTCCTTTTTTTCTTTCCCTCCTGCTCCAGATATAGCATCAGTAGACACAAATATGTAATATACATGTAGGTGTATGTGTAAAATCATTTTAAACATACTTCTATTTATGAATTCTTTCTTTAGATGCAGATAGCATCCTCTTTCATATGTCCTTTATAGTTAATTTGGGTATTTATAATAGTTGATATGACTTTTTTTTTCAAAGTTGTTCTTAAAACAAAATTACTGTTACTATATATAATGTTCTGTTGGTTCATAATAACTTTTCAGGATTTTTATACATCATTCTTCTCCATTTATTTACATTTGGTCTAGCCAACCTATTTTACTGTTCTTGACTCATGGCATTTTTTTCCCTTTTTATACCCTTTTCTGTAGGCTATCACCCATCCCAAAAATATACTCTCTCTTCAAATACACCTTGTAGGTGACCTAGTTACTTTCAAAGTTCACCTTAAATGACAGATTCTGTGTAAAATATTTCCTATTTCTCCCAGTTATAAGTGTTTCCCTATTATGGTTATGGTATTTAAAGACCTTCCATGCCCCTTGAACTTGCTGACATAGCAGGAAGGGGTGGGGCAGGAGGAAGCAGGAACTGAGCTGGAGCCAGGATGGTGACTGGAAGCATGGCAGCATCAGCAGGGTGAACTCCTTTTTTTTTTTGAGCCAGCCAGAATTTCTTCTAAGGACTCCTGCTGAAGACTACCAGCGATGCAAATTGCGGGGGGCCGGAGCTGTTGGGAGCAAGCTGTGTGGATGTTGGAGAGGAGGACCTTTGCCTGAGGTAACCTGTTCTGTTTTGAGGGCTTGAGAATGTGGGTGTTTGCTGAATTAACTATGTGTGCCAACTCTATAGCTTCTGTGATGGCTTTGACTTTCTGGTTTGGGGACTCAGTTTCCTGGTATTTGAATAAATGTTCTAGCTTTGTCCTCCATGTAGAGAGCCTGTTATATTTTGTGATTAATAGTCATATCAGCATACTTATAGTTACCATAGGCATTGTGAATACTGCATTGTTGATATATTCCCTCAAAAATTACCTTATTTTAGAAATATTTTAAAATATCTCAAATATGCTAATATATGTACACATTCTCTGACAATTGAAGGTTAATTTCTCGAAAGAAGGGCCTATTTCATTTTTGTGTTTCTGTCTTGGCATCTAGTAGAGTGCCTGAGGTGCTTAATAAATGCATTGATTTGATTGGATATCCATATTGATGAGATTACAGTTTCAGTTGGGGTATTAGAATTAGATGACTATATAATGATATGCTTATCAAACTTGAAGATGACATGAAGTTAGGTGGGATAGATAATATACAGAATGGCAGAATTAGGATCCAAAAAGATCTTCATAGTAGTAAATGATGGGCTGTGTGACCTTTTCTTACAATATTAATTTAATAAGTTAATATTTAATACAGATGGATGGACAGTTCAACATTTGGGTCCTAAAATCCTACTGTCAAAGTACAGTGTGGGGGAGATATGGCCAGCTATAAGTTCATCTTCAAAAGTATTGAAATGTCAGGGGTGGGCAACCTGCAGCTTCAAGGCCACATATGGCCCTCTATGTCCCCAAATACAGCCCTTTGACCAAATCCAAACTTCACAGAACAAATCCCCTTAGTAAAAGGATTTGTTCTGTAAAACTTGAATTCAACCAAAAGGTTGTACCCAAAGACCTAGAAGGCCATATGTGGCTTTGAGGCTGCGGGTTCCCCACCCCTGGTAAGTTAACAATGTGATGAGATAGCCACAAAATGTAATGTGATATTAGGATATAATAACAGAAGTATTGCATATAACTAATAAAGAAGATGTTTATCTTACTGTGTTTTTTTCTTATCAGATCACATGTAGAATTCTGTGTACTACATAGTGGAAAAGACATGGCTAAGTTAGAGCAAGTCAGGAAGTAGGTTATAGGAAGCTGAAACTATGGAAAACCATGATAGAGTGGTTCTTCTCTTGAAGAAACTGTGGTTATTTACCATGGATAACATAAGAGAAAAAACAAATTGAGCAAATACTTATTAACTGTCTACTATGCATATGTAAGAAATTCTTATAAGCAATCAGAATACAAAGTAAAGAAAAATAATAGGTTGCTTTCAGAGAACTTAAATTCTATTGGCAGAGTGGTATTTGGGACAACACAGAGATGCAGACAGCATTCTAGGAAATTTTGGAGGGATACCTTTGCACATATCACTTGAAGGTTAACAATTACCATGTTCAAAACAACACTGTGAAAAAGTTCAAGCATTATTATCCCCATTTAACAGATGAGGAAATATAATCTGAGAGGTGAAATGGTCTATGCAGTCAGTCAGTAAACATTTATTAAACACTTCTTATGTGTCAGATACTGTGTTAAATGCTAGAGATGCAAAACAAGAAAAAAGGCAAAATATAGTCCCTGACCTTAAGGAACTCACGATCTCATAATCACAAAGTGAGAAAATGTCAAAGTCAGAACTAGAACTTGGGTCTGCTGACCTAATAGAGTGCTGACATAAGAGAGCACAATATGTTGGTAAGGGGTTATCTTACCTGAATTCTGATCTCTATATATTTTTAAAAATCTTCAAGTCCTCTCCTTTTGTGAAATAAATGTGGTCAAATAATCTAAAGAAAATAAATCTAAATATGTCCCCAAAGAGATTAAAGAAAGACAAAAAAATCACATATTCAAAGATATTTATAGCAACTCTGGGCATGTGTGTGTTAGTAAAAATCTTTAAGCAAAGGAATGTTCATCAATTGTGTAATAATATGAAAGTATCACCCTGGAAGACTACCCTGCCCTTGGATCCCCTTCCTTTGATCAGGCTCCTAGAACCTGTTTTAAGAAAGATTCCCAGGCCACCCTATTCACATCTTCATGCCTCTGTGCTCTGCTTCTGACTTGTCTTTCCCCATCATCTTCCCCTCTGACACTTGTGGGTACCTCCTTACCATCCTTCTTTCAGTTTTTTAGGTATTAACTTCTTTTATTAAAATGTAAGCAAGTACCTTGTGGGGAAGGGCTATCTTTATTTTTGCTTCTTTTTGTATTCCCAGCTCTTATGTCTGTGCTTAATAAATGCTTGTTAACTTGGCTTCTCAGCTGAAGAAAAAAAAACTGATTCTCCCCCTTTTATCTCTAGTCCTAGGCTAGCCCTTCATTCATTTGCAGAGCTGGGAAGTCTCATTATTTTATGGGATCCACCAAGCCTATACCATTTCCCATCTTCTTTTCTTCTCTATGACAATGAACTTTTTTGGATCTAAATTTGCAGGTATGAACATTATCTCTAAGATCATCAATCTACACTTGGGAAAAGGGAGTCTTGATTGCAAACTCTGGAAGAAAATGGGGAGGAGGCAATTTGGAGCTCTCTTTCAAACCATCTATTTTAGTAGGTTTCTTAAAACTAAGGGATTCAAAAGAAAAGGAGAAATGTTGACTTCTTAGTGAAATCTTTGTCTCAATGGGCAGTGAGTTAGTCTATTAACTTCGTAGAGAAATATATCTCTTTAAAAGCTCTCAATAATGTATATCCTTTGCCTACATTACCATGATTTCCTAATAGAAATCACCAAAAGATGTTATTATTAATAATAATATTGATAAAAATTATTGTAATTTTGTCAATAAAAGTGACAGTCTCATATCTGGTTCCCTATTGAATTTCCTTATTTTAATTTAAAACAAGTATAAATTTAAAATGCTCACTCATAAACATGTAGTATGAAATGGTAGGATAATTTTGCTAACTAATGCTGAGAGACAGAACTTATTTTTTTTAATTATAGCCACCCAACGAGCTGATACTAATTAATTACAACATAAAATATTTACCTTTTTTTGCTGTGAGGGATAATTTACAATGAATTTTCCCCATTCTGAAAAATCAAATCTAGCATCCAGTAGACTTAAGTTTAGAAATCACCTGAACTTACAGGAATCTGGGACTTAGAGCAATGGAGACAGTGCCACCTCAGCACAAGATATGCCAAATAAGGACAAAACTGCTTTCCTGGCCTTGCATTGGACACCTACCTGTTTCCACATCCTTTGTCTCCAAGGTAGATCCCTGTGCTTAGGTTGTGGGCCGGCCTCCCTACCAATGAGAATGAAGGCCAGTTGGGGGGATGGGTTTCTGCATTAGAAGGTTATGTAACCATGGCTCACTTCTACCTGTTGTTCTCTTCCTGGCAGATGCCATTTGAGCAGCAGGGGCAGGACCCTTTCTCATGAGGAAGAATAAAGACCTTTTCTGATCTCAGACTCAGACTCTGAACTCTTTCCTCCCACACATTTGCTAATAAGTATTATATTAAATTATAAAAGTCGTTAAAGTCAGTTGCATATATTGCTTCATTTTCAACAATATTTATATATAAACAAAGCTTTGAAAAGAAGGAATCTCTTCAGATGTGACTTTCTTCTTTTCTACCACTGGCACACCAGTCATACACTCAAAGAAATGCTACTGAACAATTGACCAGTGCTACCAAGAGTTTCATTTAAAAATGCACCAGATAGATTAAGTTTAAACAGGATAAGTTTAAATTTGAAAACTGCCTTAATAATGCAATAAAAGACAACTTAAAGGTTTGTTTCTGCAAAATTTCTACGATGGCTCTAAATGGCCAGTAATAGGGATGGTCAGCAATAATGTTTTTCAAAAAGTCTAACATTCATGCTGCAAGACCACAAATATTTATAACATCATGATCATGTGATTTGACTGTTGATGAATGAGAGGGAGGGAACAAGCATTTATTAAGGTCCTACTATGTGTCAGGGACTATACTAAATGCTTTAAAAATACTATATCATTTGATCCTCATAACAGCCTCATGAAGGAGGTATTGTTATGATCCCCATTTTTAAAGTTGTGAAAATTGAAGGATCTCAGAAATTAAGTGACTTGCCTATTGTCATATAGATAAGAAGTGTCTGAAGTTATTATTTCAACTTAGGTCTTCCTGACTTCAGTCCTAACGCTCTATTCATTGTGCTACCTAGCTGGTAAAGTACAGTCACAGGGCAACAAAGGAGAATGAGGGAACTACTCGATGTGCAGAATACAAATGGTAGTATACACATTCATCTGACCATCTGCTGGGGAATGGATTGTGTTCAAATGTCAAATCTTTGTGAAAGTTTGAAAACAATGTGGTGACAGCTTCAGAAACTATAAGGACTTGCCTTTAGAGGTGGCAATTTGATATAACTGATGCACAGGTACTAAAGTCATTGTACACGTCATTGGGACAGTTCAATTTATTGCAGAACAAACACAATTCTTCAAATATGTGCATTCTTGTCACTGCAGAAAAATATTTTTAACATAATTGAACAATGATTTATTGCTTCAGGCTCCATTAAAGAATTTTTAGTGTAAACTTCTTGGACCATTGTCATAAAAAACCCAAGAGGCTAATAACCCATTAACTCAGAACCACTAGTCTATTATCCTTAAAGGAAAAATGTGCTTTATAAAGAATGACTATGGCTATGACAACTATCAGAGGTGGACAATAAGCTGGGCCCAGGATTGAATTGGAAAAGAAAACAGAACTCTGGAAGACTTCTACGAACTGATGCAGAGAGAACACATAACCAGAACAATTTATATGATAGCAACTTGGAAAGACTTAAGAACTCTAATTGATAAAATTATCCATAACAATGGTTTCAGACGAACCATGCTGCCTATCCCTAGGTAGAAAGGCAGATACAGGGGGGAAAAAAGCAGACCATTATGGGATTTGTTTTTATTGAGAGTACATATTTTTACAAGGAATTTTTCAGCTTTCTTTTTATGGGAGAGGGGGAAGTAGAAAGAGATGGAAAAGAAGTCCTTGTCAATTGGGAAAAAAGTAACACAAAATAGAAAAGAGTAATCTGAATTAAATTTGGAAAGCTGATTAGCACTTTCAAGAATCCCTAGTAGATCCTCTGATATAAACTTCTTTTTTAACACTGATATTTTGCTAGTGATGCAATATGTTTGCAAGTTATGAAATGCATTCTCCAAAGAATCAAATTATGGGAGACCCAAAGGACATGAGAGAGAGGGTAAGCATTCATATATTATAAAATAATAATATTAATAATACCTTAAGGTTTGAAAAGCATTTTCCTTGTAACTATTTGTGTAAGAAATGGAATAAGGGAAGGAAGTAAGGAAATAAGCATTTAATAAGCACCTACTGTGAACCAGGTATTGTTCTAAGCTCTGGAGATACAAACAGTAGCAAAAGAAACTGCCTGCTTTAAAGGAGCTTATATTCTAAAAGAGAAAGCCAACATACCTCAAAGACAAAGACCTGAAATGGATATTAAACCAGAATATATGTAATTGGAAAGGATGAGAGTCAGCAATGTGGTGATAGAGAGGAATAATAGTTGGACATCTAGAGTGCTGTGTTGGTGCCTGTAACATGTTAAAAAGATCATGCATAGATAATCTAGTCCTTAGATATTCTTTGCAGAATTTATAGGACAAGCCCCAGAATGAGAAGGTACTAGTAGTTTATAGTCTTCGACATCAGAAGTTATACTTACATTAATGTAGTCATGTTTCTGTGAAATACTTAGTTATATAAGTAAGCCAAAAATGGAATAGCATCTTTGTTTATCTCCATTTCCCTTGATGATTTATTTGCCTTAACCCTTCTTTACTTAAAAGAATACTGAATCTTTGATCTTTTGAAATTCAAGTTAATTGAAGGCCTGAAAACAGCTAATAATGTATCAGTGAAAATTGGAAAGTATACCATGAATATTGGGAGTGGGGTGTGTGTGTGTATGTGTGTGTGTGTGTGTGTGTGTGTGTGTGTGTGTGTGTGTAAGTACTAGGGAGACAGAGGAAGAGAAGTTTAAACATAGGCAGTGGGGCATCATATATGGCGAAAGGAATATAATGATAATGAAATCACACTGAGTGATAAGGAGTGAGCTCACAGCATCATAAAATTTGGCATCATGTAATGGAAGGAACAATGATTTTGGAATTAAATGAAATGGGTCCTAATCCCAGATTTGCTATAATGACCTTTGTGTCCTTGAACAAGTCACAAGAACATTTTTTTTTTTTGAGCAATCGGGGTTAAGTAACTTGCTCAAGGTTACACAGCCAGTTATTTCTGGGTGTGGTGCTGAGTATCTGAGCCCAGGATTCGATTTCCAGGTCATCCCAACACTGGAGCCAATGCTCTTACTCGCTGAGCCACTTGGCCACCCCTAAGCAATTGGGGTTAAGTAACTTGTTCAAGGTTACACGGCCAGGTGTTTCTGAACAAGTCACTTTATAGGTGACTGTTTTCTAGTTTTCTTCATTGTTAAATGAGTGAAGGTAGAGATGAAATCAACTCTAGGTCTCCTTTTTTCCTCAAACAGCCTATTGTATATGTATGAGTAAATTTTTGTTTTAGAGATGAGTCTACATGGGAGAAAAACACAAGATGTAGAAAAGGGAGGAATAATAATACTATTGATATTGTGTAGATACACCTAATTTTAGAAACTGAATTGTCATATACAGGTATTCAAATAGTATTTTCCCCCCTGTTTGCTGTATTGTCCTGGAGAGAGACTCCAAGGAACAGGAATACATCTGGTTTACCACTCCTATATATTGTTTTGTTTCCAACAAAACTTGGAGAAAGTCCATAAATCAAATTGAAAAGCAGTCAGGAGTAGAATGAGAGATCCTGGCATCCCTTCGGTTTCTTCCCCCGCATTTTGGCTGCATGTTTTTATTGAAAGATCAGTGAAAGAGTATTCTATTCTTGTCAAGTCTCTTTAGCTATTGTTTCCCTCTATTATTTCCAACAATTGGCTATATTTTGCATCATCTGAACAGTTGAGACAATCAGGTTACAACAAGACTGAGTACATAAGATGAGGTCAATGCAAAGTGTCCTTGGTACACAATTTAGTATTGATGCCAATCTTTTAAATGCCTTGTGAAATTGAACTGAAGAGACTCATAATAAAAAGCAATAAAGCTATGAAATGGAGGCTGTGCCTTGGCTGAAGTTTGGTAATTAGTTCAGAATTTCTTGATCAGAAAAATACGGGAGGATCATGGGTAGGGGAAAGGAAAGAATGAGCACCTGATTGTCCATAAATATCTGTTAACAATTTAATCAAATGCTATTGAATGAATATTTAGTGAATGCTCCAAATATGCCTGAAACTGTGTATATAATAAAGGGTTTAAAGAAGATGAAAATCTAGTTTCTACTACCAAGAAGTTGACAATGTAGTATTAGAAGACAGATGAAAATAGAACTAGTACAACTAAATATTTTATATGTGTAGAACATTTAGACCTTCTTTCAAAACCTCTTCATATTGGTTTGAATTTTATCATATATGTGATACATATGTGACAATATATGTATAATCACACACATATACATGCAGGCAAATAGATAAATAGATACATTGGTAGAAGAGATTTGACTATGGTTTAAAGCCGGGTAGTAGAGGCAAAAAGAAACCAAGACACTGAGGTTATCTGATGCCCATTTTTTTCCCTTTATACTCAAAATTTCAATAGCATTTTCTTATACCCTTTCAGGCAACAGAAGAAAACTATGAAATATAGGATTAAGAACTAGAACTGACCTTAGAGATTTCTATAAGCCACCTGAACAAAAGAAGAATTAGATAAGAGGTTCAGGGGGAAAATAGTTCCCAGTCACCTAGGTATGATATTGTAGTGATTGATGAAGAACTTGTCACTATCTGGGCATCTGCTAAGGAAAAAACAGAACAACTTATAAATTTGTGACTTTCCTTAATGATAACTTCATCCATCAAAAGGTGGAGGGAATGACAAGGGAAGCTGCAATTCAGGACCTTATTCTAACCAACAAAGAGGGATTAGATATTGAAATAGAATTGATAGGAATCTTGGGTATAAGTGACCAGTCAACCTAAAAATCTGAAATAGAGAAGAAAAATTATCAGTTTCATACTCACTTTAGTTTTGTGGAGAGCAGATTTCAAAAGTTTCAAATAAAAGATAGTTAAGATCTATTGACTTAATATTCTGATGGAGAAGTAGGCAGGTAACTTCAACACTAAAACACAGAACAAGTTCAGGTTGCTGAATTTTTTTTTAATCAAATGGTTTATTAACTTCTAGTTTACATCATTCATTTCTGCGAGATTTTGAGTTACAAATTTTCTCCCCGTTTTTCCCCTACCCACTACCCCAAAATAGAAATCCCACTGGATATCCCCTCCTCCAATCTGCTCTCTCCCATATCTTCTCCCATACCCCATACTATGTTCCAGTAGGGCACAGTAGATCTCTATGCCTTAGTTCCTGTATGTCTTATTTTCCAGTTATATGTAAAATAATATTAATAATAGTATATATATACATATATCATATATATATATATATATAAATAAATAAACATTTAATTTTAAAACTTTGAATTTCAGATTCATTCCCCTCCTCCCTTGTCATGCACCCTTACTGGGAGGATAAGCAATTCAGTATAGGTTGTACATGTATAGCTATGCAAAACATTTCCATAATGGATATATTATAAAAGACTGACTATGTTTCCCTCCCTCCTATCCCACCTCCCACTTCTTCTATTCTTTACTATGATCCTGCCCTTTTTCAAAAGTGAGTGCTGCCAACTTCCCTCCCCCCCAACCTGCCCTCCCTTCCATCATCTGCCCTTTCACCTCCTTCCTCCCTACTCTCCTGTAGGGTGAAATACCCTATTTAGTGTGTATGTCATTCCCTCCCTAAGCCAAATTCAATGAGAATAAGATTCACCCAGTCCCTTTTGCCTTCCTGTTCTTCCCCTCCATTGTAACCATTTTCCCTTGCCTCTCCTATATGAGATAGTTTACCCATTCTGTCTCTCCCCACGTCCTCTCATTATACTCCTCTCTCACCTCTTAATTTCACCTTTTAAGTATCATCTCTTCCTGTTAAATTGGTCCTGTGCCCTGTATCTATGTATACCTGTACACATATATACACATATTCACATATGTATTCATATGCCCATACACACTCCTATATAGACATATATATATATATATAGACATATATATATATATATATATATATATATATATATATATATAAATGTACACACACACACACATATTCCCTTCAACTATTCTCATACTGAGAAAAGTTTCATCAGTTACAATTATCATTTTTCCATGTAGGGATGCAAAGAGTTCAACTTTGATGAGTTCCTTATGATTTCTTTTCCCTTTTTACCTTCTCATGCTTCTTGTATCTGAATGTCAAATTTTCTATTCAACTCTGTTTTTTCATCAAGAATGCTTGAAAGTCCTCTATTCCACTGAATGACCATATTTTCCCCCAAAACATATTACTCAGTTTTGCTGGGTAGGTGATTCTTGGTTTTAATCCCAGCTCGTTTGACCTCTGGGAATATCATATTCCAAGCCCTTTGACCCCTCAGTATAGAAGCTGCCAGATCCTGGGTTATCCGGATTGTGTTTCCACAATATTAAAATTGTTTCTTCCTGGCTGCTTGCAATATTCTCTCCTTGATCTGGGAATTTCAGAACCTAGCCATAATATTCCTAGGAGTTTTCTTTTTGGGATCTTTTTAGGAGGTGATTGGTGGATTCTTTCAACCTCTATTTTGCCCTCTGGGTCTAAAACATCAGGGCAATTTTCCTTGAGAATTTCTTGAAGGATAATTTCTAGGTTCTTTTTTTGATCATGGCTTTCATGTAGTCCAATAATTTTTTAAATTATCTCTCCTGGATCTATTTTCCAGGTCAGTGGTTTTCCCAATGAGATATATCACATTGCTTTCTATTTTTTCATTTTTTGGGGGATCTGTTTAATAGTTTCTTTATTTCTCATAAAGTTACTATCTTCCATTTGCTCCAATCTAATTTTGAAGTAATAATTCTAATCAGTGAGCTTTTGAGATGTTTTCCATCTGGCAAATTCAGCTTTTTAAGACATTCTTCTCATTGCCTTTTTTGATCCTCTTTTGCCATTTGTGTTGGTCTATTTTTTAAGGTATTATTTTCTTCAGTCAGGTTGTAGACTCTCATTTCATAATTTTCTTGCATTGTTCTCATTTCTCTTCCCAATTTTTCCTCCATTTCTCTTATTTGATTTTCAAAATCCTTCTTAAGATCCTCTATGACCTGTAACCAACTCACATTTTTTTTGGAAGCTTTTGGTGCAGGAGTTCTGACGTCACTGTCATCCTCCTGTTCCATACTTTGATCCTTTTTGTCCCCAAAATAGTAGTGTAAAATTGGGTTGCTCCATTTGTTTTGCTTCCTCTGCCTGTTCATGTTGCCACTTAATTACTTGACTTTTGGGTCTTTTGCCACAGTAGGCCTCTGCTACCAGACAGGGGAGCTTCATACCAAACACAGGGGTTTTCTCAGCTGCCAGAGGTATTAGTTGGGTGCCCTCTCTGTAGTCTTCACATGCTCTGGCAAGCTGGTAGCACATCGCAGGACCTCCACCCTAGACCACAATCCACATCCAAGCATATTAAAGCAAGAGTGATTACCCCTCAGACTTGTCGCTTGGTCCCCCTACAATCTGCAGGCCAGGAGCTGAAGCAGCCACATGGGTGCAGCTGTACAGCTGCTGTGCCTCAGCCACTTCTTGCCCTGCGGCAAAGGCCAACAGCATTCCCAACTACTGGATCCCAAAGTCCGCACTGCACTGATCTCTCACTTTGTCCTTAGCATCTATATGTTGATAATTCTGGTAACCGCCACAGTTGCTGGTGATCTGAAGTCCCTCTGGCCAGTGGCTGATCAGGCTGCCCTGAGGCTAAAACCTCAGGCTTGTCAGACTGGTCTTGGCTCCCAGAGCACTGGGCTGGACACTTTCTACCTCCTTGCTGGGCTGTCCTCAGCAGGAGGTTAGCTTCTCTTGTCATTTTGTGAGTTCTGTAGCTCCAAAGTTTCTTCAGAGTCACCTTTTACATGAATTGGAGGAGGTGGGAGTCAGAGCCCCACAGAAGTCCTATTTCTACTCCATCTTCTTGACTCCACCCCCACCCCCACCCCCGGGTTGCTGAATTCTGATGACAAATAAAAATATTTTTTCAATATATGTAGGGGGTAATAGAAATATCAAAGAATGGATGTCTGGACTATGATTTAAAATAGAGGAATTATCTAGTCCCTTGTCAGAGTGGAGTTGTTCTAACAAGGGCAATATAATGTTATTGCCTGCTGTTTTGCAATCGAATTCGGACTTTTAACTAAAAAGGAAGGGAGTGGCAACAAAAACTATATAAATATATCTTATTCTCCCACTTAATTCTATGTAAAACTTTTTGTCTATTTTCATTGGTGTAGCAGCAAGCACCCCAGTGTTCCCAGGGTGGCTGCTAGCAACACAGGTTCTTGAATCTGCTTTGTTAAAGGAAAGCAACTCAAAATGGGTTAACAAGCTTACTTTAATCAGTCAGACATATATCGTTTACCTTGTTCAGGAGAAAAGGTCAGCACCCTGAACCTCAAAGTATACAGGCATAATTATCAAGACAGAAACATCAAGTAGACAGATTTCCAAACTGTCCAACCATTACATCCATACCCAGTCAACATCTGGGTTTCCACATTCTGGGTTTTTCAAAGCCGGGGGACTCTCAACAACGGCTTCCCAGAATTCAGATCAAATCACAGAATACTTCTCAAAGTGAGTCCCAAAACAAAGCTACACATCAGGGCTTATATAGCCTTCTCCTGGCTCAGAGAATGTAACAACCTTATTGACTCACTGGCCAATCAAGAAGTATCTACTGAAAAACAAGCCTCCCACCCTAGGCTTCAGGTGCACATTAGCCTAGGGGCAGGGAAGATCTTCAAAATTTACATTCTTATTACAATTGGTCATTCCAATTTTCTTTCAACATGCCCTAACCTGTGCAATTTAAATTTTCATCTGCCATTATTTTCTAGTGTAGATGATTATGTCAACTGATTTCTAGTGCTATAGACTTCACTTAGGAGAATTTGTTGATACAAATATCAATCTCTCTATAAAATGCATATTGCAATGTTTGTGATATTATTGAATGCAATGATAATTTTTTTGCTTTTTTATCATATTATTGGCATTAGCAAGAGTAAAGGACAATTGATGGAAGGAACATACACTCAAATCCACAAAATGTCAAGATGTCTAGAGGAATATCCTCCGAAATTGGGTGAACTCACTTTGGAAGGTTTATGGGACAATATGGACAGGTTACACAGGATTAGAAAACATTCACAGTAGGATTATAGGTTAACATGTGGAAGAAAGCCTGTACTTCTAGTCCAATCCCCTCCAACATTTTATAGATAAGGCTTATAGAAGTTAAATGATTTACTCAAGTTACACAGATAGTAAGTAGCAAATTCAGGGTTAGAAAGTAGATTGACCCCAAATCTACTGTTCAGTCTATTTCTCCATGCTGCATTGATAGGGTATAATGTACACCATTAAACAGAGTTTCCGACTTGATAAGAGCCATGAAAGAATTGAAGTGAGAAATGAGGTTAAAATAGACATAAAAAATGTTGAAACCATATCTGACATTCAAGCAATATACTTGAATTTGAAAATATGTGTCCATATGAAGATTACTTTTCTTACACTTGTGGAAGATTTGGGTAGGATGTAGAGCTGATATTTTCAAGTAAGTGGTCATGATTTCATAAAAAATGAATTCTGTGATGTAAATGAGCCATATCTTTAAAAAATTTCTTCCCAATAACCATAGACAAATAAATACCACTGGATTCTCTTTTAGGTAAACATTGCTCTTAATGAAAGATGCATGTAAGGCAATTCTCTTAGGGCCCGAATTCCATGAAGGAATTCTCAGGAAGATCTGTATACTTATACAATTAAGAACAAAGCAAATAAACCTATATCAACCCTTGGTGAAGGAATTCTTCAAGGTCCAGTGAATTGCCTAAATCTTATTATAAATTGCATTGTAATTCTTGCTATGGCTAATGACAGAACAAGTAACTGCTTTAGAGTTTGCAAATATCAAAGGGACCTCTGTTATTGATTTTTATATACCATCCTTAATTATTTTCAAGCAGGTAGCATGAGATGCAGCCCATTCCCTAGCTCTTAGATTAAAGACATATGCCACATTTGCTTGAATATTGACTTTCTCTGTGCCCAGTTACCTATTCTGATTAGTTTGTGCGGGGAGATGTGGCTTTAGTTCATAGTGTTATTGCAAAACAAAATCTGAGTTTCAGAGATATTAGAGACATGAGTTGAAAGTGGAATTGTTATATCTGGATAATGTAACACACTAAGTCTGAAGCAAAAGGTTAACTGGGTACACATTCACCTGGGTGACTGAAAGGGATCAGATAGGAAATACAAGCATGTTATGTACACCAAACAACAACATCAACATAAGTTTTGTATAAAAGGAATCATAAACTGACCATTTTTAGAACATTTAGTATTTTAAGCTACATTATATTTTTTTAAAAAAGTAAATTTAAAATTTTTTAATTAGCAAAAATTCACCATCTTGGAGGTGGCTAGGTGGCACAGTGATAGAGCATGGGCCCTGGAGTCAGGAGGACCTGAGATCAAATACGGCCTCAGACACTTAACACTTACTAGCCATGTGACCTTGGGCAACTCACTTAACCCCAACTGACCTGCCTTCCCTCTTCCAAAAGGCAAAAAAAAATTCACCCTCTCTCCTTCCACCTCTCCAAATGGGAGTGAAAGAAAAAGAAAACTCCTATTCAAACATTTATCATAAAGCCAACTTAATTTCTGCATTGATCATGTCTGATACACACATATATGTGTTTATACACACATGTGTATATATACATACATGTACATACACACAAGCACAACATTCTTATGTGCATCTCTATATATGTATATGCATTTGCATATGAATATATAATTTTGCATGCTGACTCTTTTACCTCTCTATCAAGAAGTGGATAGCATATTTAATCATTAGTCCTCTTGATCTGTGGTTGGCGGTTAGCCTGATCAGAGTTTTAAAATTTTTCAAAACTGTTAATATTTATGATATCCTTGTCATTATACAAAATATTCCCTTGGTTCTGCCCACCTCACTTTGTATCACTTCATACAAGTCTTCACAGAAATCTCTAAAACCATCCCCTTCATCATTTCTTACAGTACAGTACAATGTTATTCCATCATATTTATATACCATAACTTGCCATCACCTAACTGATAGATACTACTTCAATTTTCATTTCTTTCCTATATCTAAAAAGAACTATATTTTTGTATATTCTTAGTTTAAATTTATTTTGCTTAAGACTAATCACTGCCTTAATGCTCATATCCCTTAATTTTTCCTTCTTTCTTCTCTCCTTTCCTTCATATTTTACTGTTGAGTGACATGTTCTGTGTCCAACTCTTAAGTCTTTATATATTCTTCCCTACTTTGCAAATTCAGCTGAAAATGAGGTTCAGGTGTCAACTTCTACTTGTGTACTCTGATATGTGAGATAATTTACCCTAACCTTCCTTTCCCTTCCTTCCCAGTATATTTCTCTTCCTCTCCCTTTCAATCCTTCTTTTAAGATCATCAAGACATAATCAAATTAATATCAGTACTTCTATTTAATTAGACTACTTCTATGATCCCTAATGATGATAGGTTTTTTTTTTTGTATTTTAAAAACTTTTTCTAGCAAACAACTTAAATAAAATCCACCTTTAATTTAATGTGACAACTTCCCACAGTAAACTACTTAAAGATCAGCTTTGGTCAAGAATGGAATGAAATAGTGTAGCAGCAAGCACCCCGGCGTCCTCAGGGTTTGCTGCTACCACAGGTTCTTGGATCTGCTTTGTTAAAGGAAAGCAACTCAAAATGGGTTAACAAGCTTACTTTAATCAGTCAGACATATATCGTTTACCTTGTTCAGGGGAAAAAGGTCAGCACCCCGAACTTCAAAGCATACAGGCAGAATTATCAAGACAGAAACAGATCAAGTAGACAGATTTCCAAACGGTCCAACCATTACATCCATACCAAATCAGCATCTGGGTTTTTCAAAGCCGGCGGGGCCCTGGACAACGGCTTCCCAGAATACAGATCAAATCACAGAACACTTCTCAAAGTGAGCCCCCCCAAAAAAGCTACACATCAGGGCTTATATAGCCTTCTCCTGGCTCAGAGAATGTAACAACCTTATTGACTCACTGGCCAATCAAGAAGTATCTACTGAAAAACAAGCCTCCCACCCTAGGCTTCAGGCACACTTTAGCCTAGGGGCAGAGAAGATCTTCCAAATTTGCATTCCCATTACAAATAGTCAATCAAAAAGACATCCCTAGTGATTTTTTTAAAACCAATACATTCACCAATTATGTTCAAAAAAAACAAAAACAAAACATCAGCAAGGGATATTTTCTCAGTTTTGACTTGTGGTACGGTCTTTCCCATGTTCATGCAAATGCTGGAGCTGCATTATATCAAGTGTCTGTCATGCTAGAGAAAGGAAATACAGCTTCACATGATTCGTAGCCCCTGGATCAATGACTCTAAAGTCTTGAAATCCCAAATTATTATTGCTTCATCAATACCAGTGGCACAAAATTTGTGGCAGTCCTGCTTGTCCACTTCATAAACAGACACTTGGGTGATACTGTTTTGGTGTAGCCTGTCTAGAGCAGTGTTGTGATTCTCAGTCATGGCTCTCTTGTCCATGTTGCGGAAGCATTCTATGGCTGGATGCTCTGTTTTGGAATGTAAATAATTTGGAGATAAAGGTCAAGGAGCCATGATCATCATAATTAAACAGCATTGGGCACAGTTATGGCCAGAAGTCACCATGCTATTCACAGAGACAAACACTCAAGAGTGGGAGGAACTCTGTTTTCAGCTGTGAAACCATCATGTTTTTGGAAGCATCAGCAACTGATACAGTACTATCGTGGCTGACCCACATGAGGCAGTTCCCACTGGCAGAGAAACTAACTCCATGTACCCAACTACCACTTCTGGCACCACCAAACTCTGACATCTTTTGACCAAAAGGCATCTTGGTACCCCATGGAGTACTGGCTGGCTTTTCATCAACTTCTTCAATGTAGGCAGAAAAAACTCTGTATTTGAAGTCACAAGATCCAGTAGCCAGCAAAACATTGTTGGTGTGCCAGTCCAAACTCAGGACAGTAGAATGAATTGGCTTTTTTATGTGTTTGCTCACCCACAGTCATTTTCAGACTCAAAGTAGCACACAGAAATCAATTGAGCCCCACTATCTATGCCAAATTTATTCTCCAGGGGAGAACATTTCAGAAAGGTGGCTGCATGGTTAATCCTCAGGATCACCAGAATTGGTTTCTGGATGCCATCTTTCTGACTCCAGACATACGCATTATGATCTGCAACACAAGTTACAATTCAGTCACTCTTGGGAGCCCAGTCACTACCTGTAATGTGTCCATTGTGTTCCTTCAGTTCATGGGCTTTCACCCACTGGTTTCCATTCTTCTTGTAAAAGTGGACTTCATGATTATTAGGACTAAGGGCAATCTGAGTATGGTCTCTGTTCCAAGCATGGCAGGTGTTTGACTCTAGTAAAAATTGATGTCAGGACATTATTCTTAGTGTTTTCAAAAGGGAAAAAGCTGGGATGGGGAGGGTGCAGATGGGCCCTGGAGTGGAGGATGCACAGACTCTGGTCATTTGACATGAATAAACTCTGGTGGGAAGAGGGAGAAAGATGGAGGCCAGGATGATGATAGTTTTTAGAGGGAACATGTATATAATCTCCCTGTATTAGAAAGACATAGGTAATCCATATTTAGTTTTTTATTATTGTTTGTTCACATTTATTTTTTTTACATTTCTTTTAACTAGTGGTTTAAACTGCAGCTATTGTCTTTTCATCAGAAATGCTTGCAAGTCTTTTATTTCATTAAAAATCTTTTTTCCCCATGTAGGATTATAGAGTTTTATTAGGTAGGTTATATTTTTTTGAAGCAATTGTGGTTAAGTAACTTGCCCATTGTTATATGGCCAGTTTTTTTGTATGAGTGTTAATTATCTGAGGCCAGAACCGATCCTGGGTCCTCCCGATTCCGGGGCCGGTGCTCTTACTCACTCTGCCACTTAGCCACCCCTGTAGGTTATTCTTATTATTTATATAAACCTGTGTCATTTGTCTTCTGGAATATAATATTCTAAGTTCTCCATTCCTTTAGAATGGTAGCTGCTAAATCATGTGTGTCTGTGAATTCTTTTTTCTCTTTCTTTTTTCTTTCAGTGCAGTTTTTAGAATTCTTGAAATATCATGTCTGAGCTCTTTTTTTTTTTTGTCATAGCTTTCAGATAATCCAATAATTCTTTTTTTCTCTCTTCTATTTTCCAGGTCAGTTTTTATTATCAGATATCTTACATTTTCTTCTATTTTTCAGTATTTTGATTTTATTTTACTATTTATTGTTACAAGGATTTGCACCTTTTGCGTTATGCTATTTCCCCCTTTCTAGTTCTTTCTTCCACAACTTTCTTTTTCATTATTCTCCAGTACTATTACTTCATTTACAAAAATATTTTAACTATTTTTAAAGAAATCTCTTATTTTAGCTCTTCTAAGAATTCTAGTTGAATTTGTCCCCAAGCTGTCTTTTTCTTTGTGGTTTTGTTTGGAGATATTTTGAAGTCATTCTCCACTTTTGAGTTTGTGTCTTGAGGATCTCTGTCACCATAGTTCTTTTTGTGGTGAGATTCTTTTTTCCCCCTCCCTCTTGAAGTCATGCCCTGACTCCAGATTTCATATCATGGCCAGACTTTTCAGGGAAGGTCTGAACTGGTCCTGTTGCTGCTTTATTGGGTGTTCTTCAATATTTGAATATTTGAGCTGTTAGGGACAGATCAAGCTGCAAACCAGTAAATTTTGAGGGCTCCCAAAGTGCTCTGATCCATAGCAAAGTCTGATTATAGTCCTCTCATTTAAGATCTGCAGGGTTTGAATCTGAGCAACATACAAACAGACTGATACTTCACCCAGTTACTTTTAGAGAGCTAGAATGTTCTGCTGTTTTAGAATTACAGAATTATAGGTTTCCTTGCCCTTGATTATTTCTCTGTAGACTTCAGATTAGGCTAGAAGTTGGAAATAGACACTCTTCCTCTGGGGTCTGAGCCATAGTGCTGCTGTTTGTTTCTGAACTTCTTCCATGTTCAGTATATAGTCAGGGCTTGTAACCACTCCTTATTCTGGGGTGCAAGTAATTTCCTATTTCTACTCTGGATCTGTGACCATGAATTGGGTAGTGCATGACAAAGCTGCCATTTGACTCCTCTTCTCACATCCTCCTTGGTTGTGCAGGGACACATGCTATTGATGTGAACCTATGATCTCATCTTGCCCTTTGGCACAGTCCTTGGGCACCAGAATCCTCCACAAGGAATGTTCCTGGTCAGTCCCAGGGTTCATTCAGGATACACTTTCCTGTCTATCTTCCTATGCTGACCTGGTGTAGAAAAGTAAATCACTGTCTTTTTATTTTTTAATTTGATTTACCAGTTGGATTTCAATTTGGAGAATTTTCTAGAATTGTTTGGAGGAATTTTTTGAGGGAGCTCACTGTACTTCTTCCTATGATCATTCACCATCTTGGCTTGATATTCCAGTTACATTATATTCTAACATAGGGCATATGGGGTTACTAAGGAGGACTAGTAGTTCTGAGGACTTGCTGAGCCCTTTTCGGGGTTGTTCAACAACCTTTACCCAGCTCTCATCTGTGGCACCAAGAAGCAGGAGCATGCACAGCAGCCATACCCTGGGAAACCATCTTGGTAGACAGGATAAACCAAGTTGAGGGTAACTGATGTGTATGAGTTCGGGGGATGTCTACCCTAAACATGTGAAGACTTCCCTTGGCAGAATGGGTAGATGAGAACAATTTGTTCCAATGACCATGAAGGCAGTTGAAGCAGGCACTGTGGAGAGCTTAGAACTTGGTCAGACATCAAAGATGTCAAGGTCATCCACTGCATCCCAGGCCATCACCAGTCATCTTGACTTTTATTTTGCTACTGGGCTTTGATGAATCTGGAAGAGAGAACGAGGCTGATGATTTTGTGAAACTCTGCCTTACTTAAATCTAATTCACACACATTTTAAGACATAACTCCACGATGGCATTGGTCCTCTTGGATTATGAAGGACAAACAACAACACCAACAATTATAATATGATAATTTTCTTAAAAACAAAACAAAATAGAAGTGATTTCATTGGTATAGGGAATTCTCTATGAAGAGTTTACCTCTATCATTGCAGATGGGCTTCTGCTCTGAAACTTCTAGCCTTAGAGTTGTCCGAAGCAATGTCAGATTAGTAAATAGGTTATTTTATGACCCCAGTACATACTGATACATCTTTCATTGCCAATTTATAACAGTCACCTGTGACTGACTATTCTTTAGAAATTAAGCAGTATTCTTAAGTTCCATCTATTCCTGTGATTTTCTTTATAGATTCTCTGATCAAGCAGTAACAGCCATTTCACTTTAAAATTGAGCTCAGCAGTGTCTCTACACTGTGGCATGCACACCAGAAGGTTCATCTTGCTTCAATGGAAAGAGTCTATGGTTTAGTTAAAAATCCAACCATTCTCATTTACAATTAAGTGAAGTGCTCATCCACATTGCATTTACATATTTTACTATATACACAGAGTGTATTAGCACTAGATTCCTCATAAATTATATATTTTACTAACATACATTGTACCAAAGGTCAAGCTGTGTGGTCATGGTCATTATAAGTAGCTCTTATTTAGTCCTAATTTCAAACCATTAATAAAAAACAACATTTTTGCTATCCTTCTTGCTTTCTTCTTCCCCACCTCTACCTAAATTATTGTATTTTTTTGTAAAAAATATCCCAAATGTAGAAATTCTGATGGGTAAGAAGCATAAGTTTGTTTTTCTAATTTTAAAGGATGTAGAACAGCTAGAAACAGTATAAAATATCCACTAGTCCAAAAACAAAGCAAAACAACCAATCTTGTTGGTATATATAAATCTAAGACAATAGATTTGCATATTTCATGATACCCTTACTAACTGAGTAATTTCTAAAGTTTAAAATCTGTCTCTCAGTATCACTTTTAAACATGCATTTCTAAAATGATATTTTAAAGAGTAGATTTCTTTGTTTGACCTGCAGTACTAAATTTGGAGCCTATTGTCTGGAACCAAAGCTTGTTATTTTTATAAGTTTCTAAAAAAAAAAAAAGGAAAAGAGCATGGTGAGTAATGTAAGCAGGATACAGAATGTCATTTGAAGAGGACATTAGAAAAACATAGTACTTGTATGTAAATGGTGTCTAAGGTACTCAAAAGTAATAGTGTAACCCTTGAGTAGAGCTGTGAATTTACATAATCGGGCAGATTCTTTGATTAATGTCAAAAATTCAATGTGGGGGTGGGGCAGCTAGGTGGCACAGTGAATAGAGCACTCCAGCCCTGGAGTCAGGAGGACCTGGGTTCAGATCTGGCCTTGGACACAACACAAAATATAGCCATGTGACCTTGGGTAAGTAACTTAACCCCAATTGCCCTCCAAAAAGCAAAAAAAAAAAAAATTCAACGTGGGATTGGTGATGTTTGTTTATTTTTATGTGTATGTGTGCTTTAAAAATAATATTGCAAGTTTGCTTTAATCCTTCACATTAGAAAAATAAAGCTTTTGGAAAACATGTTGCCCAGACTGCAACACATAGCTGAAGGGTACTCCATAATGTGAATCTACCAGTATATATCTTGGACATTTGTCACAGAAAAAAACCCAATATATTAGATACAGAATTAAATAAAAAGAGAAGATTGGATTTTATCTCATTTTGAAAAAAACAAACAAACTAGGTATTACTTTCAATGATCTTAATTTACTCTTGCTGTAAAATCTATTTTTAGCAACCAAGATTTCCTAGTGATATTTATATGGCTAGAAATTAGGGAACAACATTATTTAGAAGGATCAAAGCTACAAGTAACCTAGAGTATAGGGAAAACATATTTGATGAGTGGCTTGAGGCAAACTAGGGCATATTTCAAATATTAAAGTATTTTGGAAATGTATTAAATAAATCATCAAAGACACATATGACCAGAATAAGAAGTGAGCTAGTAAAAATGAGAAGCACTAGATGGACAACTCAAATGTTTCTCTGATATGTCCTTGAGATATTAAAAAAAAAAAACTAGAACAAAATATCCATAGTGCTAGGTAGATCCTTTATAGGGCATTCGCATAAGGAAAACAAAACAAAACAAAACAAAACAAAACAAAACAAACATACACAGTCATCTTGCAGGATGAGAAGGCATTGAGGGGCTATAGTTCTCTCCTTCCTCCCTCCCCCATAGGGATTATCTCTACAAGGAATTTGCAATAATATTTATCACAACATTTTAAATTATTCATTTTATGTTAATTTTACTTGAAATTAAGGGTATATTATTTGGTCTTGCAATGGTTTTACATTTTAGTTTTCTTTAAGTGACTATTATTAAATAAAAGTTAAATAAACATTAAGGCCTACCATGAAGAATGATATATATATATATATATATATATTACACTATATTTTGCTAATGTCCTCTTCAAGAGATATTCTATATCCTATGTATATTACTCACCATGCTTTTATTCTCTGTCTCTGTTAATTTGTCTCTCCCTTTTCATTGTCATGCCCTATCAACAAAAGTTTGTCAGGCAAATGTGAATGACAGGTCCATTATTAGTAGTCAGGAACAAGTGTTTTGTTTTCCCAAGGTGTAATGGGAATGTAAATTTTTAAGATCTTCCCTGCCCCTAGGCTTAAGTGCACCTGGAGCCTATGGTGGGAGGCTTGTTTCTCAGGAGATACTTTTTGATTGGGCAGTGAGTCAATAAGGTTGTTACATTCTCTGAGCCAGGAGAAGGCTATATAAACCCTGATTTGAGGCTTTGTTTTGGGGCTCACTTTGAGAAATGTTCTGTGATTTGATCAGATGAGCTCTGGGAAGCCGTTGTTGAGAGCCCCCCGGCTTTGAAAAACCCAGATGTTGATTTGGTATAGATATAATGGTTGGACAGTTTGGAAACCTGTCTACTTGATCTGTTTCTCTGTCTTGATAATTCTGTCTGTATACTCTGAAGTTCGGGGTGCTAACCTTTTTCCCCTGAATGAGGTAAATGATATATGTTTGACTGATTAAAGTAAGCTTGTTAACCAATTTTGAGTTGCTTTCCTCTATCAAAGTAGATCCAAGAACCTGTGTTGGCAGCCACCCTGGGGATGCTTGGGGTGCTTGCTGCTACACAAGGGTGGTGAGAGATGAATGTTGGAATTAAGCAATACTTTGGTGTATCTATATGTGAACTATCTGTATGTCTTCTCATCTATACAACTCTTGATAATAACTTTCAATAATTTCTCCACAAGCGTTCCACCAACCATACTAGGAATTTTTCTCTAGATTTTTTTTGCATCAAATGGGAATGAATGAATAAATGAAAGAAAGAAAAATCATTTTAAAGCTCTTATTCATCAAGCCCAATCCCATTTTCCTCTCTTGTCATCATAAGTTATTAGACAGAATGGTCAGTTATATCCAAGGTTGTTATCATTTTTACTTCAGCCTATCATCCTTCCTTTGGGTCAGAATCAGGTCATGGATAGCCATTTCCATTTTCACTTTCACTATCTGTTGACTAATGAAATTATCAGTATGCAAAGTCAGAAATTTATTAGCTATTCCACTTTTCATAGGAAAAAAGTGCTAGTATTTGTGTTTGAGGATACAACTCCAGAAGTGAGACAGTCCTTGATCTCAAGGAGTTTCCATTTTAATCTTTCTTGTTTCTCTAGGCTAAATATACCAAATCCTTTAACTTATCATAGGTATTAGCATATTTTTATTTTAACTCGAGACTTTATTACCCTGGTTTACTTTTTTAAAGGAATTCTCCAAAATACTAATATTCTTCTTAAATTATTATTCCCAGAATTTGACACTGTACTCCAGATATACATGTAAGAGAGTATACTTACAATTTGGGGATGTTATGCTTTGGTAGTTGGAAAATTCTCAGTATCTTTGTAAAAGCTTTAAAAATAGAAAAATAAAGGAAAAACAAATGAAATGAAGGAAGGGAAGGAAAAAGAAAGGAAAGAAAAAAGGCAAGGGAAAAGAAGAGAAGGGAAAGAAAGAAAAGGGAAAGGAAAAGCATTTTCTACAGCATGAATTTAGTTTTGGGAAGTCCAAAACAGATCAGGAATTCAACATGTAGTATAGATTGGAGAAATGAGCATTTGTACATTTTTTTTACTCCCCCCCCCTTGTTACACATACTATTCAGTTACTCAGCAACAATAAAAATAATGTGTGTCAGGCACTTTGCCAAGTTCTGAGATACAAAAATATTACATAAATCATATTTTTGTAGTGAGAACAAAAGATGTTTACTTAAAATAAAAAAAAAATATTAGAAAACATCAAGCATTTAATAATTTAGAATACATGAAATGTAATTACTATTCCAAAGCACCTCCTTCCATATTTCCAACTCCCAACCACAAAGTAACCTGAACTTTGAATCCTATACCTACTCCTCAGGCCTGTCATCTCACAGAGCTATAAACTAGCAAAGAAGAAAACTATATGTAGACCTTTTCTATGAGCAGATCATAAGAAGTGCTATGCCTTAGAATATAGGACCAGGCCTGGCATCAGGAAGACTGGGGTTCCAATCTGGTTTCAGACATTAGCTGTGTAACCTCGGGAAAATCTCTTGAACTCTTTGCCTCAACTTCCTTACCTGTGAAATAGAGACGATAATAACACCTTCCTCTCAGGGTCATTGTGAGGATAAAACACTGGTTCTGGTGTCTCTTGCCTTTGGACAGGTTGGTCCTCTCAGGTACTGCATACTACCCTCCCTCACTTTGAAAAATTTTGTTATTTCAGTGACATTTAAAATGATTTTCTAGGGGTGGCCAGGTAGCACAGCGAGTAGGAGCACCGGCTCCAGTGTCAGGATGACTTGGAGATCGAATCCCGGGCTCAGACACTTAGCACCCACCCAGAAATAACTGGCTGTGTAACCTTGAGCAAGTTACTTAACCCCAATTGCTTAGGAGTGGCCAGGTGGCTCAGTGAGTAAGAGCACTGGCTCCAGTGTTGGGATGACCTGGAGATTGAATCCCAGACTCAGACACTCAGCACCACACCCAGAAATAACTGGCTGTGTAACCTTGAGCAAGTTACTTAACCCTGATTGCTTAAAAAAAATTAAATTAAATTAAAATTAAATGATTTTCTATTATGTTTACTTACTGACCCACTTGCTAATTGCTTCTTATTTTATTCAAAATTATTATTTGGATTGATTTTGTGTTATCAAAGTTATCCATTTTTATCATATACCTTCTCTATTCCTTTTCTGGTGATAAATTATTCTCTTATTCATTATGGTGAAAGTTATTTTCTTGTTTCTCTAATTTGCTTCTGATATGAACTTCTATGTCTGGGTTGTATATCTACTTGGAGGATTTTTTTGTGGGATGGCGGTTATAAAATGTGTGATCTTTGCTTAAACCTAATTCTGCCATCTTGATTTCCAGTTTTCTAAGTAATTTTTTGTTGAATGGTAAATTGTTACCCCAATAGTAACAGTCTTTGGGTTTATCAAACATTCAATTACTTTTGTATGTTGTCTGTGTAATCTGCTCCACTGATTGAAGTTTCTATGATTTAGCCAGTACCAAATTGTTTTTATGATTTGTGAATTAAGAGTAATTTTTGAAATCTGGTATGACTATCCCATATTTTGTGTTTTCTTTTTAAAAATTATTTTCCTTGAAAATCATAACCTTCAGGGGTGGCCAGGTGGCTCAGCAAGTAAGAGCACCGGCTCCAGTGTTGGGATGACCTGGGGGATCGAATCTAGGCTCAGACACTTAGCGCCACACCCAGAAATAACTGGCCGTGTAACCTTGAGCAAGTTACTTAACCCCAATTGCTTAAAAAAAAAAATATATATATATATATATATATATACATATGTGTATATATACACATATACATATGTGTGTGTGTGTGTATTTTTAGGGGCAGCCAGGTGGCTCAGTGAGTAAGAGCACTGGCTCCAGTGTCAGGATGACCTGGGGATCAAATCTGGGCTCAGATATTAGCACCACACCCAGAAATACCTGGCCATGTAACCTTGAGCAAGTTACTTAACCCCAATTGCTTAAAAAAAAAAAGAAAGAAAATCATAACCTTCTCTTCTTCCATATGAATTTTGTTGTTATTTTTTCTAGCTCTCTAATGAAGTGCTTTGGTTTTAGATTGGTATGGCACTGAATAAGTAAATAGATTTAGGAAATATTGTCATTTTTATTATATTGGTGTAGTGCAACTATGAATGTTTCATCTCTACTTACTTGAATCTCTCTGTGTCTAAAAAATACTATTTTGTAGCTCTAGTATAGTTTTATATGTGTCTTGCTAAGTGGACTTCTAAATATTAAATACACTCTGTAGTTATTTTTAGTGATTTCTTTAGCTCTTCCTTCTGGATTTTGTTGGTAATATATAGAAAGGCAGGGGATTTGTTTTACATTTTTCTACTTTGTTGAAATTATTTTCACAATTAATATTAATTAACTCTATGAGATTCTCTATGCAGACCATCAATCATCTACAAAAACTGATTATTATTTCCACTTTGACTAAGCTTATTTTTTCTTGTCTTATTGCTAAAGTTAGCATTACTAGCACTGTGTTAAATTATAGTGATTACAATGGAGAGAAATAATTGAAAGAAAGCTGCCATGGTAGAATAGAGACTGTTCAAAATCAGGTGAAATGCTTACCAATTGTTGAAGAATCACTTCAATTTTTTAAAGCAGATCAAAGAGACAGGTATAGTGAATAAGGTGAACCAAGGGAAAAAAATATTCGGCTTAATGAGGGTTAAAAAAATAGGACTGACATTCTTGTATGGCTCTAAAGATAATTCCAGAGAAAGATTTAGAAGGATTTGGATTAAAAAATGTTTTGAATAACATTGCTGGAATAAGCAAATAATCTATCAATCTAATTAGTTTGTAGGGGATGATACATAATATATATTTATATGTGTGTAATATACACATATATACATACATATACACATATATACATATGTGTGTATGTATGTGTATATATATGTATATATCTGCCCCTGTCTTTGTTCTTCTTCCTATGTTCTACTTCCTTTTCTCTGTGATATCAAGTTTGTTAGGTATATGGACAGCTTGTTCCTTGCCCACTTTTCAATTTGAATCCCTCTTGATCATGTATGTATGTATATATGTGTATATGTATGTATCTTATTAGCTAGCCACTCATTTTGCAATTTTCATCTTATTCTTCTAAAATTCCTACCTTTAATCACTGCCTGTGTCTCTAAGAAATCAATTTTCTATCCAGGACCCAATTCATCAATCTATCAATGGATCTCTGATCTCATTTACATATGTATCACCACTATCATTATGGATTTCAAACAATTTGGAGGTTCTCATTCTGTGTAGTTGTAATCCATAGTCCTCCATTGATCTTCCAGAGAAGATGCTGTCAACATATGGAATATCTTTTCAGCATATTTACATTTCTTAATCAATCTAAGTCTTACTTGATACATAATTACATTAAATTCAGCAAACATGTGTCAAGCACATAATGTATGCAAGGAAATTGCATTAGCTCAAGATATAGAGAGAAAAAAATGAAATTGTTCCTGCCTTCAAGGAAATTTCATTGAATGGTAGGGATGAAACATTTACCCATTGAAGTAGATAACATAATAACTTGAGGAGAGAGTGTAAACTAACAACTGAGAAGATTGCAAAGGAGATGGCACCTGAGCTAAGACTTAAGAAAATCTTTGGATTCTGAGAGATGAAGATGATAGGAGAGTTTATTACAGGCAAAGGGGAGAACCTATACAAATGTAAAGAGATAAAAGATGGTATGTCAAGTTCAGTGAACAGCTAGTAGTCTAATTTGGCTGGAATACAGTACATCCAATTCAATCTAACCTGAAATTATATTAATGACACATCTATAAAGGTAAGTAAAACTTGAGTAGAAAAGGCTATAAATCCCAGGATGAGTAATTTGTATCTTAACCTAAAGACTACATAGAAGACTTTTGAACAGGAGAGTGACATGGTCTGTCTCTGTTAATTTGTCAGTTTAGTGGAAGATTAACTGAAAAGGGGAGAGACTGAATTTGGAGGCAATTATAATAGTTCACATAGGAGAGGATATAAAGGTGTGATCTAGAATTTGGGCCATGAGACTGAAGAAAATGAGTTGGAAAAGAGTTAATGTACAAGTAGGGCCTGTAACATCTGGCAAGTGATTGGATGTGGGAGGTAGAAGAGATGAGACAGTCAGTGATAAAACTCTGAGATTATAAAACCTGGGTGATTGGAAGAATCATAGTAGTACATGAAATCAATGAAGAAGTTGAGAAATTTGGAGGAGGAATGAAGTTAGAGAAAAGATAATGAATCCTACTTGGGATATGTTTAATTTGAATTACTAGAAAAAAAAATGTCGAGCAGACAATTAGCAATCCAGGACTAGAGTTCAGAAGAGAGATTAGAACAGGAATTCTTAGGCAGGAGTCTCTGGGCCTTCAGGCAGTCCAGGAACATGGATGGGAAATAATTAAATCCTTCCTTTTACTAACCTCTAACTGAAATTTATTTCCTTTAATTATTAATGTAGACAAAAAGTATTAATCTGAGATAGGGTCTAGAGACCACATTAGACTTCTAAATGTTTTTGTGATTCAAAAAAGTTCAAGAATCCCTGCATCGGAGGTGGAAATGTAGATTTGTGAGTCAGCTTTATAGAAATGATTATTATGCTCATGGAAGTTATTGACAGAAACACAAATATAGCATATTCTCTGAAAGTTATTGAAAATTTTTTTATTTTCCACATTTGCACAAAATCAGATACATAGTCTTTTCTCTTTATTTTTCCATGCCTATGGTGTAACTCTTTCAGCAAACTCTTTTTTGCAAGCTATATGCTTGCTATGGGCTACCTGGTTGTGCCAAGGTATGTCATTAGTGGCAACTAGATGGTACAGGGATACAGCACTGGGCCTCAAATCAGAAAAAACATGAGTCCAAATCCACCCTCAGACAGCTATACTAACTGTGTGACTTTGGGCAAGTCAATCAACCTCTGTCTACCTCTTTCAATCGTAAAGCAGGAATAATAACAGAACCTATCTCCCAGAGCTGTTGTGAGGATTAAATGATACGACATCTTCAAAGTGTTTAACACAGTGCCTGGAATATAACATTTAATTATCTTTCCTTCCAGTTCCCATTCCCATTCCCGTTCCCTTTCCCCTCCCCCTTTTCTTTTCTTTTTTCTTTTTTTACCTTCTTTTCATGAGGTGGACATAATTTTTATGCTAGGATGATGATATCTGCTTAGATTTGGAAGGTAGCAAACTCTTGTCATATTCTAAAAGACAGAAACAAAATAGAAACTAATATATACTCAGGAAGCCAAGTCTGTAATTTGGTTTAGTTATCCGGTTTCTTTTTTTCTGCTACTGTTCAGATAGCTACTTTTACTGCTTTGTTAGTTTGTCTTTAAACTGGGCTGTTGATTCTGTGCTCTTGTCTGTAACCAAACTCCAAAATGTGAAGGTATGCCTAGGAAAGAGCTGTCAAAACTCAATGGAACAGAGAAACATGAACATGCAGACAAAGTCAGGTGAAAAGAAGTCAGCCAACCAAAAGGGATTATTAATCTACTTAAGACTCTTTTCTGATCAAGACAATCATCTAGAAAGAACAATAGACATTATTTAGCATTGGTGACCCATGTGCTTTCCTCTTGGCATGTAACACAAATTATCATTGTGAAATGTTGGAGGTTGTATTAATAGAAAAACTTGCAGAATCATTAGCAATCATGTAACTTTTTGCACACAATTGTAGGAGCCCTAGTCCAATTCTCCATTAATTTGAGTCTGGGTGCTTCTCAACTATTCAGGCTTGAGCTTGTACAGTAATAAAATCACTCCTTTGTGCCTCCTGGAAGAGAAGAGATTTCTGGTATGTGACTTTTTGTGTCTGTGTCTTTCTGTGGGGGGATAAACTGTGGGAGGGAAGCGAGAGCTGGTTGCCTTAGGAGAAGATGTCATTGCTAATGAAGATCTGGTCCAGGCTAAGCAGGTTTTGCTTAGTTCTGAGATGGCTCCTCTGACTATTCACCATTTCATCTGACTATCTCTCAGGAAAAAGAAAGTACTCTGACAGAAAGTGTTAACTTTGTCTAGGAAGCCTGGAATAAACAGAAACTTTAAGAACTTAACAGAAACTTTAGGAAGAAAATCAAGTTATGGATCCTTTGAATTAATAAGTTAGAAATTTAACCATACATCTTCAACTTTTTCTGCCTCCAAAGAGGAGAAAATAGACTTAAATGAGTGACAAAAAATAATTAATTTACAAGTAGCACATTAATTTCTTACTTTAATATTCTGATAGAGGTATATTTCTTTATACGTCTGATTAGGAGGCAATACAATGTTGCTACTACTCATACATTTTATTCTGGATTTTGTCGTTGAAGTAAAAATAGTTCTAAATTGGGAACCAAGTGTAGTGCTGTGTGATGTGGTACGGTGTGTGTGTGTGTGTGCATGCATGTGTGCATACATAAGTGCATGCAGACATATGTATGTATGGAATATTATCAAAAACTAATATTTAATCTCTCTTCTTTGAGGTTAGAAAAATGAAATTGACCTTTTTTTAAAAGAAAAAAAACCACTCTAATTGTCATGCACCTAGGTTCTTTCCTGCCTTGATCTAGCAGACAAATATCACAAGAAAGGTTATCCTCATTATTTTCAAACCAGCTGGAGCCAAGAGGTAGTGAACATCCTCTGAGAGATTCAAATTAAACTCATCATGGCCTTCTGTTCAATTAAGTAATTACTTAATGTTTGTCAAGTGTTTTGAAGTTGTAAAGTGAAATGTATGTTTATTATTATTATTATTATTATTATTATTATTATTATTATTATTTATAAAAAGCAGGAAAAACATTAAAATGTACACTTTCCAATTTCGGTATGGTATTTTTGTTGGATAACTTTTATTAACCAGAAGAAGGTTTGCTTTCTGGTGGAGCTATAAAACTGACGTTTAGAATGACAGAACAAAGACAAAGACAAATTTTAATTATTAAGGACTTCAATTTTAGTGGGAGTTAAGCCTTTCTAAAGCTTTTTAGAAAAGTTTTAAAGTTTTTCCAGTTGCTCCGAGACTTTAAATGACTTGTCCACTCTCACACAGCTCACAGGTCCATGGGCAACACCAGCTAGTAGTGTTGGAGGTGACAGATGACCTGTATCTTCTCCATTTCTCTGTTCTCAGTATTCATTATACACTGCTGCCTCTCAACTCATAAAGGCTCAGCACCTCTTTGTAATAGGTAGCAAATGTTATAATCTTGTCACTAGGCCGTGTTTTTTCTTGTCTTTTTTTTTTCATTTTAGATGATCTTAAGGCTGGTAGAACTTTTGCCTCCTGTAGCAACAGAAAAAAGTTAATCATCAGAAGGAGAGGGAGGACTAGGTGTTTTTTTTTATTCTGCCTGTCAAATTTTTTCAAGAACATTACAATTTTACATTGTATTCTACATTGCTAACATTAATCAACTTTGACTTTGATGATGCTTTAGTACTAGAGAAATTTAAAATGCTCAGTTTTTTAAAGTCAAATAAAGTTGCAGGCCTTGGTCAATATGAGTGCTAATGAAGGTGGACCTCATAAAATATATTAGGTAAGGGGTCTCAATGATACTAAAAATCCCATAAAGAGCCACTAGGAATTAAATGAAAGTAACCAATACAACTAACTTATTTGGCCTATTAACACCTTTTGTTTTCTAACAAACTAGAGGAAATGTGAAGCAATTTTTCCATTTCATTAAATGTCTTTGTTGGCCTCCACACATGAAAAACATCACAGGTGCAATATCTGAGAAGTTGAAACATCTAATCTTTGTTATTGAACCTGGTGTAGCTGCAAATCATTTTTTTAAATGTAAAATTGGAAGGGGTTTTGCAACCTTTAAATCATTCCTTGTCATTTTATGTTTCTGCTGTTAAATTTTTGCTGTGTTAATGTCATCCTCGCTTGGTAATATTTACAGCACCTAAATCAATGTTGAGGACACCCAGAATATTGAAGGATCAACTCTACTTATTTCAAATACATTTTAATGTTTTGACTGCCAGACCAGAGTTCGAGAAATAACTGCGGTAGAATGATAATGAGAAGTTTAACAGTTTTATGATGGTTGAAGCCGACTTTATGAAAGTTGATAAATTTCATCTTGTAGGTTTCAATTTCTCATTCCCTACAGAGAGATGGAGAGAATACATTGATACTGCATTTCAAATTGGCTAGATCAAAAGGAACAGCAGCTAAAATCCATTACAACCCAATTACATCCATCAGCTGAAGCTGTGTGCATTCACTCGTGAACATCAGCATTTAATCCATAAAGAGGAACTAATGAGAAATTTGAAAATGGAATCCACGCATCAGTAAGTTTGGAGAGATTTTTCTGGGATTAATGAACTGCTAGGACAGCGTCAACATACTAGAAAGCTATTCTCTATAGGTTTGTTTACCGACCAAAAGAAAGAAAGGAGGCTTTCCTTTGGTCGACCCATCAAGTGTGGTTTATGTCTTCTACATGTTTTAGTTCTTGGAGATGAGAATTTCATATGCTTTGGAAGGCAGTTATGTGGTAGGGGTTGGTGCTACTTCTGATTGGGAAAATCACACATTAAATTGGGGAGTTCATTCTTAAAGTCTAGTTATAACTTTTCAAAAAAACTCTTTCAGTACCAGAGGGAGGGAAGCCATGTGGTATATATTTATATTAGAAAATAATCTGGATTAAGAGTAAAAAAGTTAGCAGTTTGGCTGCTGCCTTTGCTACTAGCTTACTGAGTATGTAACCTCAGGTAAGTAATTTTCTTTCTCTGGGTCTCAGTTCCTTCATTTGCAAAATAAGGGGCCAGTCTAGGGGACTTATAACACCCACTCCCTGGATCTGGATTATGTGGCTGGGTGATCTCTCAGTTTTCTTCCAGTTCTAAAATTCTATGATTCTAGAGTTACACTAAAAGGAAGTAAACCTTTCTTCATGTCTGGAAATGAAGTGCTCATAGCACCCTTTCAACTATATTGATAAGATATAGGGGAATGTTTTCTTTTAACTAATTCTCTTTAGTGGTTAGAAAGATAGAAATCAATTTTCTACCTTGTTTCATTCCACTTAACTATAGAAGGATATGCAGCTTGTGGGTGGGCAATCTTGAGCCTGCTTAAAATATCATAACTAATTCTGTAATACCTTTGATTACCATAAACATGTAGTAAATGATAATTCATAACTCCAGGAAACATGATGTGGGGATTGCTTCTTATCAGGCAAAAAGTCCCAGTTACATATGCATCTCAGAATGGATATTTATAGGAATGAAAGGTTCTGCCCCTCCCCTTTCACCCAGTCCCACTGGAACTGGTATTCTATGTAAAAGAACCTGGGGAATACTGTTCTCCATTGCTTTCTCAGTTCAGGTAACTCTGATTTCAGAACAGTTCTGGGGAATGTTTTCTGTCCATATTTACCACCTCTATTCTTTCCTTGGAGATGCTGGAGTGAATTTATTCAGAGTACTAGTGAAAATGACTCATTGAAAAGTTTAGAGTGCTACCATCCATCCAGCTACTAAGTTCAGAGAAGTTTTCCTTGACTTTCCTTTTCCTCTCTTCATTTCTATCTCTCTGTGTCTGTGTGTCTATCTCTCCATTTCTTCTTTTCTCTCCTCCTTCCCTCCCTCCCTTAGATTCTCTCCTTTCTCACATTCATCCACTCTACAACCCATATATAATCAATTGCCAAATCCTATTTTATTCTACTTTTAGTACTTCTCTCACTTCCATCCCCACAGGCACTCATTGTGCCCTTATGGAGACATTTGTAATAGCTTCCTAATATTATCCTTCCCTCCAGTCCATCCTCCAAACAGCTTCTAAAATAATCTTATAAGACTGATCATGTCTCTTCCCTATTTAAAAACCATCTGATTTGCTACTAAGTCTAACATCGAAGACTCTCCACAATCTTTACCTTCTTATGTCATACTATTCCCTTCCATTCATCTTATGTTAAGTCAATTAAGATTACCGCATGCTCTGCTGTTGCCTGCCTCTATGTATTCATGCAGGTCATGCCTCATTCCATGGAGAGCATTTCTTTCTTATCTGTCCCTTTCAGATTCTTTATATTAATTTAGGATTCAGTTTATCTGACACTTCCTCAGTATATAAGTATAATCTTCTCCTTGCTTTCATACACACATGCATATGTGTGTGTGTGTACCCATACACACATATCATCAACGTGATATTCACAATGCCTACAGTAACTATAAATATGTTGATATGGTTATTACTCACAAAATATACCAGGCTCTCTACATGGGGAATAAAGCTAGAACATTTATTCGAATTCCAGAAAACTGAGTCCCCAAACCAGAAATTCAAAGCTATCATAGTAGTTATGAAGTTGGCACATGCAATTAATGTAGTAAACACCCACATTCTCAGGTCTTCAAAACAGAACAGGCTACCTCAGGCAAAGGTCCTCCTCTCCTCAGTCATGACAACTGCTCAGCGTCCACAGAGCTTGCTCCCAGCAGCTCTGGCCCCCCCACAGTTTCTGTCCCTGGAAGTCCTCAGCAGGAGTCCTTAGCAGAAATTCTGGCTTCTAGTCACATGTTACCATTCAGAATTTGAACTCACATTTTCTTGACTCTAAGTGCAGGAAGCTATCTAGGGAGACTTAGGGCAGGCCAGCATGTATTTTGGCTTTAATTTTCTTATACTCATATGCCTCTTGAGAAAGACAACTTGAAAGGCTAGCTTGAGTTTTTATCTATTGTTGAGGCATTTGTTCAGTCATCTCTGTCTCTTCATCTCCCCTTTTAGCATTTTCTTGGCACAGATACTGGCGTGATTTGTCATTTCCTTTTCCAGCTCATTTTACAGATGAGGAAGCTGAGGCCAACAAGGTTAACTGACTTGCCCAGAGTCACACAACTAGTAAGTATCTGAGGCCAGATTTGACCTTAGAAAGAGGAGTCTTCCTTGACTCCACGTCTGGCACTCTTATCTATTGCACCACCTAGCTGCCCTTTTTAATGTATTAGTACTAAACTTTTATAGTCTGGAATCTGGAACTTATCTCCCAAAGTTCCAATCCTGTTTTGAATTGTTGGTTTTGACCTTTCTTCTATCATTTATATAATTTTCTAATTCTGTTGAGTTCTCCACCCAATTCTGATATTGCCTTGTTGCACTGTGTTGTTTTCCTTCATCTTTACTAGAATTCCCTCCTACTCTTCTCTCCCCTTTGTCAAGCTTAGATGTGTTCAATAAGCACAAGGAAATATTCTTAGGCTAGACCCTTAGAACACCCCAGTCTGAATTCCTTTCTGGGGCTTCTGGATGGACAAATACAAAAGCCAATCCCTTACCCTCCACTTCAAAACCTTTACTTATGCCATGGGAGACCCACAGCCTCATTCTACAGCTGATCGTATTACAGCTCCTGTGGGATTAACATCTCATAATATAACAGAAAAGCTAAAATTGTTCAGAGTCATTGGATGTACAATTTGCTCTACGAATAAAGGCAGAATTTTGTTTAAAAAGTTGGAAACTTTAGAATTAAAAAAAGGAGGATAGTAGTATTTATTTTTATTTTATTATTTTAAAATTCTTTTGTTTTATTTTTTTAAATGAGTTCCAAATTTTATCCCTCCCTCCAGCTCCTCCTCCAACCACTGAGCAAACAAGTAATATGATATCAATTATACATATGATGTCATATTAATCATGTTACAAAACAGCAAGAAAAATAAAATGAAAAAATTATATTTCAGTTTGCATTCAAAGATAGTAGTATTTAAAAAGTCCATAAGAAAAGTTAGAGTCTCTAGAATATATCCAACCGATTATTAAACAAACAAATAAAATTATGTGGATATATAGCAAAACCATACTAATGATAAAGATAAACAGTTTCCTTAACATAACTTTCTTCGTTTGAGGATTTTTTCTGCTTTCTTCATGTTATTTCCCTTATTGTTTCTAATTTCTAGATCCTCCTTTGCTTCTATCCTTTTGTATTTTATTTTATTTTGAAAATCATGAAACATAATAAGCAATTGAACTGTCACATAGATATATAGTATTGCTTAGAGTAGAAATGATACTGGATTTGGAATTAGTCAACTTGGTTTTGAGGCCTGGCTCCACCATTTATTACCTTCTTGACCTTTGGCAAATGGCAAAACCTCATTATGTCTTATTATTTCTATTTTATAGATAACAAAAATAATATTTGCTTTACCTGCTTCACAGCATCTTTGCAAGGCTCAAAATAAGATTGGATAATGCTTTTATATAGATGTATAATATATATATAGGCCACATGTACCCCCAAAATGACAATGATAAAAATAAAACTAGCTACCATTGGTATAGCACCTCGAGGTTTACAATTTGGTCATTTTTCATTTGCACCCTGCTCTCCATGACCCCATTTGGGGTTTTCTTGGCAGAGATATTTGAGAGGTTCATGATTTTCTTCTCCAACTCATTTTACAGATGAGAAAACTGAGGCAAATAGGGTTAAGTGACTTGCCATGGGTCATACAGTTAGTAAGTGCCTGAGGTCAAATTAGAATTTGGGATTATGAGTCTTCCTGACTCCTGGCCTAGCATTCTATCTGCTGTGCCACCCAATTGCCTAAGATTTACAAAATACAAATTTTAACTGACTTTAGCCTTATAAAACTTTTGGGAAATATATGCTATTCTTATCTTTATTTATAGATATGGAAACCAAGGCAAGAAGATATAGGTAACTTGCTCAGTGTTACACAACTAGAAGTTTCATGAAGCTGTGTTTAAACTCAGATCACCCCAACTCTAGATGCAGTACTCTCTCTCTGTGTCTCTCTCTGTGTCTCTCTCTGTCTCTGTCTGTCTGTCTGTCTCTGTCTCTGTCTCTGTCTCTCTCTCTCTCTACCTGCCTTAAATATTATCATCCTCATTTAGAAATGAGGTGTAAGGACATTAAATTCTTGTTTCAGGTTACAAAACCAGTAAATGACAAAGTTAGAACCTATATCCAGGCCTTCTGACTCCCAGCCCACTGTTGTTGTTTTCCCACCCCATCCCTCCCTCCTCCATCCATTCATTGAATAGTCATTTATTTAACTCTAATATGTACAAACAATGATGCTTTTTGTTGAGGAAGACAAAAGTAATTAAAGCAAGATACTTTTCTTCATGGGGTTTATAACATAGCTATGTATACTTATATATACATGTACAATCATATATACATATACATATGTATATGTATTTGTATGTATATGTGTATGTGTATAATTAGCAAGCTAGGTAGAGATGAGCAAGTAGGTGGCAGAGTGGACCTGAGCTCAGGAAGTTCAAATTTGGCCTCAGACACTTACTAACTGTGTAACCCTGGGCAAGTCACTTTCTCTGTCTCAGTTTCCTCAAATTTAAAATAGAGATAATAACAGCACTTATGTTGCAGGGTTTTTGTGAGGATCAAATGAGATAATATTTGTAAAGCACTTAGCACAGTCCCTGGAACATAGTAGGAATTATATAAATGCATATTCCCTTATCTACTCCCACATATGGATGTTATTAAACAACAATTAATAACTATAACTGATAATGGAAAGATATGTGGTTATAAATACAAAGTGCTACATGAGATTACAGGAAGTAAAAATATTTTTCTGCTGATGAATCAGTGTAAACTTCTAGGAGAAGGTGGTAGTTCTTCCTAGCCTAAGAGGATGGCAGGGTTTCAAAAGGCAGAGATGTAGGAATGGGATGTATATGTCGTTCCTATATGAGAATAGGATGATAAAAGAGACAACGGTGGGAAAGTACCCAGTGGATAATTTACTTTTATTTCAGCATAGAATATGTGGGGGTACTTGCATGAGCTAAGACTGGGCAGACAGGGAGATCATCAAAAATTAGAGAATTAATTTTTAGTTAAAATTTAATTTAAAGATAATTTAAGGTTTTAAAATTTTAGTTAAAGTTTAGTTAATTTAGTTTTAATTTAATTTAATTTAGTTAAAGAATTCCGACTCTATCTACTGGTATTAAAAACCACTAAAGGGTTCTGAACCCAAGAGTGAGAAATTAATACAAAAGAAAAACTAGTCTAGCAGCAACACAAAGGATAATTTAAAGGGAAAGTGACTGGGGGTGGGAGTTATGCAAACTGTGAGAATATTGTAGTAATCCATGTAGGTAGTCAATGGGGGTCTGTCTTCTGGTGGGAGTGACACCACAAAAGAGGCAACAGAATAAAGAAATTGTTCTGAGGGAGAATCACTAGGACTTTGCCATAGATTATATGGAAGAACAGAGTGTAAGGAAAATGTTAAAGCTTTTAGTGATAGTGTGAATATGATAAAAATAAAGTCAGGTGACACAGGCCCGGAAGGTGCAGCAGGCAGATGCAGGCCCGGAAGGTGCAGCTGACAGATGCAGGCCCGGAAGGGGCCTGCTCAACTTGGAGGGCAAGTCGTCGCACCAATCACAAGGGCCACTACCTATCACCAAAAGGCTGGGAATGGAAAGAGCAAGGTAAGAACCAAATACAGGGGCCCCTGTTCCAGACAGCAAATACTCCTGGGGCTATCACTTCATAGTCCAGAAATTAAAAAAAAAATAAAAGCCCCTATCAGGACCTCCAAAGACCAGGGTGACAGAATGAACCTCACCTATTCCAACCCTCCCCCTTGCCCCAGAGCAAAACCCTCTACAGTAAAGGCTTGGGATCCCTAGAGGAAGGGTGTGGCTAGGGCCCTGCCTCAAAATGGGTGCAAAGCACACTACAAAGACAAAGACTCTAGAGTCCTACTATCCTCAAAGGGAAGAACCAAACTCAGAGGGAGACAATGTGGACTCCACACCCACAGCTGAAACATCAACAGGAAAATGGGTTCCAAGCACAGAAAGCTCTTCTAGATGAAATCAAAAGGAACTTTGAAAACCAAATGAGAGAGATAGAAGACAAAATGAATAATTCTCCCAAAACCAAAGTTGCAGAATTAGAAAACATTACAATGATGAAAATATCTCTCTAAAAAGAAAAGAGCATGATATGGAAAAGGAGCTCCAAAAATTAACCAAGGAAAATGATTTGCTAAAAACTAGAACCAACCAAATTGAAAGAAATAACTCTATGAGGAACCAAGAATTAGTCAAACAAAACAACAAGAATGAAAAATTAGAAAAAGAGGTAAAATACCTCAATGGAAAAATAACTGACCTGGGAAACAGATCCAGGAGAGATAATCTGAGAATCATAGGCCTACCAGAAAATCATGATGAAAAAATGAGCATGGACAACATTCTCTGAGAGCTCATTCAGGAAAACTGCCCTGAGATACTAGAACCTGAGGATAAAATAGAAATTGAAAGAATCCACCAGACACCTGCTGAAAGAGATCCCAAGCTGAAAAGTCCTTGAAATGTTGTGGCCAAAGTCCAGAACTGCCAGATAAAAGAGAAAATACTTCAAGCAGGCAGAAAGAAACAATTCAAATATTGAGGGTCCACAGTGAGGATCACATAGGATTTGGCAGCCTCTACACTGAAAGATTGGAGGCAGTGGAATACAATTTTCTAGAAGGCAAAAGAGCTTGGGTTACAACCAAGGATCACATACCCAGCAGGACTGAGCATATTCTTTCAGCAAAGAGATGATCATTCAATGATATAACAGAATTCCAGATGTTCCTGATAAAAAAAGCCAGAACTCAATGGAAAATTCAACCTCCAATTACAAGATGCAACAGTGACGTAGAAAGGTAAACAAGGAAAACACACACACACACACACACACACACACACACACACACACACCCTGCTATTTGATAAGAGCAAACTGGTTATAGAAAAGTAGAGGGTATGAGTATAAAATACACAAAATGATGATTAAAAAAATCTTATTAAGGACTACAAAGGGACTGCAATGGAAGAAAGGATATAAATGAAGTGGAAAAGAGTAAATTATGCCATGCAAAGAGGCATAAAAACAGTATAGCAGAGGAAAAGAAGGGAAGGAGGTGAGAATCATATGAGCTTTTCCCTCATTGGTTCTGGTGCAAGGAAGGAATAACAACCAGTTAAGCATAGGACTCTATGGAGAAAAAAATGCAAAAAGTATTATTTTAGAGGGAAAGAGGGGTGGGAGAGGAGCTTCACATGATATTTGTTCCTGTCACTCTTAGTTCAAAGAAGAAATAACATACTTCATTAAGTATAAAAATATCCTACAGGCAGTAGGAGGGGGAGAGGGCTATGAAAGGGGGGGTGGTTAGTAGGGAGGGAAGAAGTAAGGGGAAAGGGGAGGGAAAGAGAGGGGGGCTGATAAGGGAATACTGAGGGAGACAGTGGTCAAAAGGAAACCTATTAAGGGGAGGAAGGGAGAAGGGGGGTAAAATATGAGCATTAACAGGGGCAGGAATAGGATGGAGGGAAAGAAACAGATAACAATAAGAACTGTAAATGTGAATAGAATGAACTCTCCCATAAAACGGAGATGGATAGCAGAATGGATTAGAAATCATAATCCTACAATATGCTGTTTACAAGAAACACATCTGAAACAGAGGGATACACACAGGTTAAAGGTAAAAGGCTGGAGTAAAATATATCATGTCTCAGCTAAAGTAAAAAAAAAAAAAGCAGGGGTAGCAATCCTTATCTCAGATCTCAAAATAAAAAATTGACCTAATTAAAAGAGATAAGGAAGGAAACTATATCCTGTTAAAAGGCACCACCAAGAATGAAGCAATATCATCACTTAACATATATGACCAAGTGGTATAGCATCCAAAATCCTTGGGGAAGAAGGTAAAGGAATTAGAGGAAGAAATAGCAAAACTGTTCTAATGGGAGATCTTAATCTCCCCATCTCTGAACTTGATAAATCTGACCTCAAAATAAACAAGAAAGAAGTTAAGGAGGTGAACAGGATTTTAGAGAGGATAGGTATGATAGACATCTGGAGAAAACCGAATGGTGATAAGAAGGAAAATACTTTCTTCTCAGTGGTTCATGGCACATACTCAAAAATTGACCACATTCTAGGGCATAAAAACCTCACAATTCTATGCAGTAAGGCAGAAATAGTAAATGCATCCTTTTCAAATCATAATGTAATAAAAAAATTATAGGCCCATGGAAAGACAGACTAAAAACTAATTGGAAATTAAAAAATTTAATCCTAAAGAATGAGTGGGTCAAACAAGAAATTATAGAAACAATCAGTAATTTCATTCAAGAGAATGATAATAATGAGACAACATACCAAAATTTGTGGGATGCATTAAAGGCAGTTCTTAGGGGAAGTTTTATATCCCTGAGTGCATACATGATTAAATTAGAGAAAAGGGAGCTAAATGAATTGGGCATGCGATTGAAAAACCTAGAAAAAAACAAATTCAAAATCCCCAATTAAATACTAAATTAAAAATATTGAAAACCAAAGGAGAGATTAATAAAATAGAAATTAAGAAAACTATTGAATTAATAAATAAAACTAACAGCTGGTTTTATGAAAAAAAAAACAAAAAAATTGATAGACCCTTAGCCAATATGATAAAAAAAATAAAGAAGAAAACCAAATTATGAGTATCAAAAATGAAAAGGGTGTATCTACCTCCAATGAAAAGGAAATCAAAACAATAATTAGGAATTATTTTTCCCAATTGTATGCACATAAATTTGACAATTTTAGGGAAATGGATGAATAGTTACAAAAATACAAGTTGCCCAGATTAACTGAAGAGGAAGTAAATTACTTAAATAACCCCATCTCAGAAAAATAAATTGAACAAGCCATCAAGGAACTCCTTAGGAAAAAATCTCCAGGGTCAAATGGATTTACTAGTGAATTCTATCAAACATTTAAAGAATAATTGATTCCAATACTCTACAAACTATTTGATAAAATTAGTGAAGGAGTCCTACCAAATTCTTTTCATGACACAAATATGGTACTGATTCCTAAATCAGGAAGAGATAAAATGGAAAAAGAAAATTATAGAACCATCTCCCTCATGAATAAATATGCAAAAATTCTAAATAAAATACTAGCAAAAAGACTACAGCAACTTATCTCAAAAAGAGTACACTTTGATCAGGTAGGATTTATTCCAGGAATGTAAAGATGGTTTAATATTAGGAAAACCATCGCTATAATTGATCATTTCAACAATAAAACTAGCAGAAACCACATGATCATCTCAATAGATGCAGAAAAGGCTTTTGACAAAATACAACATCCATTCCTATTAAGAACATTAGAAAGTATAGGAATAAATGGAGGCTTCCTTAAAATAATAGGTAGCATCTATTTAAAGCCATCAGCAAGTATTATATGTAATGGGGAGAAGCTAGAAGCATTTTCCATAAGATCAGGGGTGAAACAAGTGTGTCCACTATCACCCCTCTTATTCAATCTGGTACTAGAAATGTTAGCAGTAGCAATTAGAGAAGAAAAAGAAATCAAAGGAATCAGATTAGGCAAAGAAGACACCAAGCTATCACTCTTTGCAGATGATATGATGATATATTTAGAGAATCCTAGATAATCAAGTAAAAACTACTTGAGATAATAAATAAATTTGGCAAAGTTGCAGTATATAAAATAAACCCACATAAATCCTCAGCATTCCTATATATTTCCAATGAAATTCAACAGAGATAGAAAGAGAAATCCCATGTAATGTAGACATTATAAAATATTTGGGAATCTACCTGCCAAAACAAACCCAGGACCTATACGACTACAACTACAAAATACTTTTCACACAAATAAAGTCAGATCTAACTAATTGGAAAGACATCAATTGCTTGTGGCTGGGTCGAGCTAATATAATAAAAATGACAATTTTTCCTAAATTAAATTATATATTTAGTGCCATACCAATTAATTTACCAAAAAACTACTTTATAGAGCTAGAAAAAAGTAGTAACAAAATTCATTTGGAAGAATAAAAGGTCCAGAATATCAAGGGGAATTAATGAAAAGAAATGCTAAGGAAGGTGGACTAGCTATACCAGATTTCAATCTGTATTATAAAGCAGCAGTCATCAAAACTACTTGGTACTGACTGAGGAAAAGAGGATTGGATCAATGGAATAGATTAGGCTCACGAGATTCAGAAGTCAATGACTATAGTAATCTATTGTTTGATAAACCCCAAGACCCTGGTTTTGGGAATAAGAACTCACTATTTGACAAAAACTGCTGGGAAAACTAGAATATAATATGGCAGAAACTGGGCATAGACCATTATCTAACACCATATACCAAAATCAAGTCTAAATGGGTTGCATGATCTAGGTATAAAGGTTGATACTATAAGCAGTCTCGGAAAACAAGGAATAGTTTACCTGTCAGATTTGTGGAGATGCAAAGACTTTATGACTAAACAAGAATTAGAGAACATTATAAAATGTAAAATGGATAATTTTGGCTACATGAAACTGAAAAGCTTCTGTACAAACAAAGCCAGTGTAACCAAGATTAAGAGGGAGGTGAGAAATTGGGAAAGAATCTTTACAACCTATGTCTCTGAGAAAGGACCCATTTCTTAAATATACAGAGAACTGAGTCAAATTTATAAGAATACAAGTCATTCTCCAATTGATAAATGGTCAAAGGATATGAACAGGCAATTTTCAGAGAAAGAAATTAAAGATATCTTTAAGCACATGAAGAAATTCTCTAAATCACTATTGATTAGAGAAATGCAAATCAAAACAACCCTGAGGTACCATATCTCACCAGTCAGATTGGCTAAGATGACAAAATAGGAAAATGACAAATGCTGGAGAGGATGTGGGCAAATTGGAACACTAATACATTGCTGGTGGAGCTGTGAACTGATCCAGCCTTTCTGGAGAGCAATCTGGAATTATACCCAAAGGGCTATAAATAATTTCATATCCTTTGATCCAGCAATACCACTCCTAGGGTTATATCCCAAAGAGATCATAGAAGTGGGAGGTAGACCCATATGTACAAAAATGTTTATAGCAGCTCTTTTTGTGGTGGCAAAGAATTGGAAATTAAGGGGGTGCCCATCAGTTGGGGAATGGCTGAACAAGTTGTGGTATATGCATGTTATGGAATACTATTGTGCTATAAGAAACAAGGAGCAGATGGTCTTCATATTTACCTGGAGAGGCTTATACGAACTGATGCTGAGTGAGAAGAGTAGAACCAGGAGAAATTTGTACACAATTACAGACAGAACATATGTGTGATGACCAACTTTGACAGACTGGACTCTTCTCAGCAATGTAGTGATATAAGTCAATCCCAAAAGACTCATAATGGAGAGAAATGTGTGCATCCAAAGAAAGAACTAGAAAGAAATGAGTTTATATGCAGATGGAAGCAAAATACCAGATCTTTTTCCTTTTCTTGTTTGGTTTTATGTCCTCTTTACCATTTTTCATTCCATCTGATACAATCTGTCTTTATAACCTGACTAATGTATAATGTGAAAGTATTTACAGATCCTATACTTGACTACATGCTGCCATGGCGGGGGGAAGGGAGAGAAGGGGACAAAATATGAAACTCAAGGAATTGCGGAATTGAATCCTGTAAACTAAAAGTAAACAAACAAATTAATAAAAAAAAAATAGTCAGAAGAGGAAGAAGATTGAGGGGGAAAAAAGATAATAAACTGGCCTATGGGCAATGAAGGCTTGAAGTTTAGAACAGAGGCAGGTGTTAGAGAAATAAATTTTGGAGACATCTATGTAGCCATCATAGGAACATTTCTAAATAACACATGTGACCATGTTACTCTCATGGTCAATAAATGCCAGTGACTCTCTGTTATTTCCAGGATCAACTACTAATGCCTTTGCCATCCATTTAAATCCCTTTACAATCTTGTTCCAACCTACTTTTTTTTTCAGATCAACAATATCACAACTCCCTGTCATTCACATTGTGTTCTCATTGTGATGAATGAAAAACCCTGAGAGATGGTGTTTCTGAGTAATTAATAATCAATTTATTAATTAGGCTAGCTAATAATCAATAAATGTATGGTCAGTGGTTTCTTTCAGCAACCAAGGACAAAAGACATAGGCAGTGTGAGAGCTTTAAATAATCCTTGAAAGTGAATTCCATTGAGAACTGAAAATCAGTCCTGATTGGTAGATATTTAATGAGGAAGTGAGCTAGAAATTCCTTCTGCTGAGAATATGGCATGATCCTGAGACTTAGTTGCCTCCAGCAATATGGACAGGGGAACCCATCTCCATCCAGACCACTCTGGTTGGTTTTATCCTACATGATCTAGGTCACCCTTAATTCTAGTGGAGGGGTATAAGCACAGGGCCTCTTTTCCAGGGAGTAACAAATAGTCAAAACTGTATTCTTGATTGAAGAGCATGTACTTTGAGGGCTAAGACAATCTCATCAATCAGTCATGTCCTTCAGAGACTAGTTTTTTACAGAGTCTAGTCCTTAAATGAGGAAACAAAGGAGAAAATCCTGCACCCCAAATTAATAATCAATTGCTAATATAACAGTAAAATAATTTCTCCCTGTCATTCTTTTGAGAAACACCATCTCCTCAATGGATCACTAACTGATATGACCAACGCTTCATCAAGATTTTTTTTTTCTTTTTAAACTATTGGCTATATGAAGGGTAACAATGTGAGGGCCAGATGGAGAGAGATTGACTGCTGCAGTGACAGGAGCAGTCCCCTTTGGCTAGCAGGCCTTACTTACAGAGCATAACCGCACACTCTCTTGGTAACCCATTCCAAATCACTGTCCATTTCATCAGCCCATTTTATCTGAAAGCTCAGATGTCTCATCTCATAAAACAGTATGGTTTCTGAAACATTTGCTGCCGTCTTTTGGTCTTCTGGAGATCTCTTGCCTTGGGTACACTGGAATGGGTGGGGCTTTAGAGTAACTTCTAGTGAATTTGCTTCTTCAGTTCAGATCATTTACAGAGATTTTCTGTTTAAATTTCTAAAAAAATAGATCTTAATAAAATTCAAGTTTGCTTTGCCAGTAACCAGGTCAGGTAGTGAGAGTTAGGTCAAAACTTATAGCTCTAATAAGATTAAAATAGGAACTTCTAGTTCAGAGAATTTACATTTTTAGGTTAGGAAATTGTTGTGTTGATATATATTTTTTAAAGCATTTGGGGCTAAGTAACTTGCTGAAGGTTACACAGCCAGTTATTTCTGGGTGTGGTGTTAAGTATCTGAGCCTGGATTCGATCCCCAGGTCATCCTAACACTGGGCCGGTGCTCTTACTCTCTGTGCTACCTGGCCACCCCTGTGTTGATATTTTTAAAAAATTCAAATAACAACTGAAAAATTAGAAAATTCTGGCCTAATTTTTATATTTGGCATACATAATTATCGAATACTCTTATTATTTTATTATGTTTAAAACAACTTTTTTAATAAAAACAAAATTTTAACTCTATTATTTATTTGATTATTTCCTCTACTTATTTTCTTTTAACTGCTCATTCTCCACTTCAGGAGGATGAGATTCTGCTTAGGAATTAATAACTAATGATCTCTAATACAAAAATGAGCATATTTAAAAGTTTCTAAATTAGCTTCAATTATAGCAAAAGCTTTTGGGATGGAATATATAAATACATTAAGTAATCAATTTCAAAACAGTGAATATCCAATAAATTGTTTATAATAAAACATTTTCAGTCCCTAACCATGTTAAGATGAATAAGCCTGAGTAAAATATGATATTTCTTTAAATCAACACAAGATAGAGCACAAGTCACTTCCTTTAAAATGACTAATGGTGCTGAAATTCTTTTCTTTAACACAGAACAGAAAATGTTTATGATATTAACCTCATTAAATAACAGAATTATATCCTGTTTCACAAATCTTTGCATCATTGCCTAATTATCTCTATACCACTGTGAGACAGTAAAGGATTTTATCTTCTGTAAGAAAATATAGCTAGTAACAGGTGGATGATAAGGCCAAATACTCATTTATTTGGTTGTTTAGGATATAACAAGGACTAAAATTCTAATAATTGCATTTTATTATAGTAGTCCAGATGTGTTTTAGTATTAACCTATGTTTTTTAGTATTAACCTATGAGATAAAAATCTAATATTGTGCTCATACTTATCAACTATCATGATTATAGAAATTTGCCATAAAAGGAAAAGAGGAAAAATATTCCCCTAATTTGATATTAAGTTCAGAGCCAGGCTTAAATGGTGGGATACTTTCCATTCAAGAAGAAATATCATAACGGGAAATTGAATCAGAATAATCCTATCTTAGCCCATGCCAAGAACCATTTCCCCAGTCTTTTCCAAGAGAACTTCAGCTTCAGTTCATATATGTCATTCATAGACGTCAACCCCATAGCGTTACTGGCATTATGGATCATTGATTCAATAGCATTTCTTGATGACGAACCAGATGATGATGAACTTGATGTTGAAGCAGACTTAGAATAATAGCAGTTAGAATCCCATAAAATCATAAAAAACAAATTCCAATAACCATAGGTTTCAGTGGATTCAGTTATTAAGGATCACATATCCTTGATAACAAATATTTACTATAATCTCAGATTTAAAACAGTAAGAGATTCATCATAAAAAATAATTACAGCTAAGCTTGCTCTGGTTAGAGATATTTACTGTGAGAGGAAGAAGCATCAACATGCCTATAAAGGCCTATGCTCAAGGCTCAAAATGACTATAGGCATCCAAGTATATGGAAACAGGTGGGCAGATTTCTTGTATGGGAAAATGAATTAAGAAAGTCCACCCTTAGCCTTCCCAAGGTAACCTTCCTAACCTTATTCCCAGGAAAAGATATCCATTAGCCTTTGATCTCAGATACCACTCCCAATGAGCTGCTGGCATTTTTTTTTTAAAGCAATTGGGGTTAAGTAACTTGCTCAAGGTTACATGGCCAGTTATTTCTGGGTGTGGTGCTGAGTATCTGAGCCCGGATTTGATCCAGGTCATCCCGACACTGGAGCCAGTGCTCTTACTCGCTGTGCTACCTGGCCTCCCCGCGGCATTTTTCTTGATGCTCTCATTCAAGTTTGGTTCAAGGGCACAAGAAACCTAAGAATGGAGCTCAAAAAGAATTTTAGGGGTCCCAAAAGCCTTTACCTCAAACAGCAAAGTCTCATTAACTGCAGTAAGACTAGACACAATTGTTGCCAATACTTTCAATTTGATACAATAAATTAGCTAACAAAAAATTTTATCAGACCTTTAAAAAATAATCACATAGATTTAACATTCTTTTTGACTAGCATTTCTCTTTCTCAAAAACTGCATAAAATCCATCTTGATATTAAAAAGGCAGTCATTAGACTCATGAAGTAATACAGCTGTAATAGAGATATCTATCTCATATTCAACCCTTAAAATAAATAAATAGAATTTCAGGGCAATGATTACTGGTTAAATACTCTTCTCTGTATGAGGCATTCTGTTTTCTTCCTCTCTTCTCTTCCTCTGCCCAGGTTGACTCTCATAGCATAAAATCCTTAGCTTCCCACACAACTAAGATGTGACCCCCTACAGAGGGGCTTTCCTGATCTTCATAGTTTTTAGGGTTCCCAACATTACATTTTATTAACTCCATATATATGTTGTTAAATTCATGTAGTGGACATTATCAGGGAAACCCCTTGCCCTCCTCATTTGTCTGTGGCTAGAATATTCTGTATACCAGATAAAATGCGCCTTGGGCTGGTCCCTTCCAGTACCACATATTTTCTCCCTAGAACTGACACCCTTCCAGTGATTCATTTGTCCTGTTGTTTTTTGTTTTCCTGGTGGATTCCTTGATAAATGGTTTGTGGAACCTGAGGCTTTTGGTGCCACTCCTCCCCACCATGGGAATACCACTAGGTTAGAATTGTATCAGAGAGGATTGTCTGCTGAACCAGGAAAAGCCACTTATTTAGGAGACCTTAAATAATGACCGGGTCTTCTAGTTTCCTCTTTTCTTTCTCTTTCCTCAAAATGTGGTGCAGCAGCCTCTTTCTGTTACTTCCTGAGACAGGGATTCTTCAATCCTCTCCCATAAGCTATGGTGGCTTCACACACATATGCTATCTACATTTACCTCAGCCTGGGTCTCTGGCTACCTCTTTTGCTATATGTTCTTCTTCTTTTTTTTTTTACATTGGGCATTAGATTTTATTTTAAACATTTAAAACTGAAGGTATAAACACATATAGGTGAAAAAGCATGAAAAACATCCTCTCTGTTCTTGTGTACTAAATGCCACATAATCAACCCTCTCAGAAATGGCATAATTAAACTATTTCAAAGCAGGAGCGTGTGGACAGAAACACTCCAGTTAAAATAGCAATTTAGCGCTAAGTGACTGATCTAATCATAGCTGCAAAAAAATGTGACTTGCCATCCAATCAGGTCAATGATCTTATCTCCTCAATATTTTGTCCCTGAGGGGCCCAATGGATAGTTTTGAGGAAATCATGGTTTCTCAGTTTGCCACTGATCTCAAAAATGTAAAGATGTGCTTTAAACTTCCCATTTATAAACAAAGATTGTTGCACTGTTTAAATCCTTTCTTGTACCCACTTATATTTGCCATGTGTACTAAATCAGAGTAAAAAAAATATTTATGGGCTTATGCATGAGAAGCATTGGCTTTCATTTGCCTTAAAGCAATTTTGTTCAAACTTGAAAGGGTTATTCCTTTGTTCCTGTATCTGAGGGTTCCATGAAATAGTTCATGTTCAAAATTAACAAATTCATGAAAGCTGTGGCTATGATGAATATTGCTTTTCAAGTTTTACCTTCCCAAAGCAGTCAATCTTTTCTTTCCCTTATTTAAAGAGTAAACATTGTATTATCCCCACTGAGTGTATTCTTAGTGAAAAGGGGGTTAATTGTCAAAGGCAATACGTGTAAATGAGAAATTTTAGGAACTGAAATGATCCACTGTTGGATGATTTATAGGGGGCTGTGTGTATACATTTATGGGAGGGTGGTTTTATTTTTTGCTTTATGCATTTTGCAAGGAGGTGGGCCAAACCTGAAAGAGAAAACTTGCAATACTCGATAGAAGGCTGGCATTGGAATTGAGAAAATCTAGGCTCAAATCCCAACTCTGACAGATACTGAATGTTTGACCATGGTCAAATCACCACTTAGTGCACCAGATGAAAAGTTAAAAACAAGGTAGCACTCACATCTGTGGCAGGATATTTTGTAGAATGATTTCTCTATACAAATTAAATCATAATTCATGATCTTCTAATTAAAACATCTTGATTCTCTAGTAACTGGAGCAAATAAAAGAAATGAAGAAATGCTTAAGCAACCAATTCCTAAAACAATGCAAACAATCTTATTGACAATATTGGCAATGTAATTAGGAAGATTGTTATGAATAATGAGACTAATAAAGTTGGTAGTGTTTTCAGTTCAACTTAATATAGCCTATGGCTTAGACTCAATTGATATCTGGTCAGTCTCAATAAAACATGTTACAGAATCTGGGTATGTCTTATATCTCCACTAAATCTAAATCCAAGTAGTGGAGAAAATGTGTTCCAGATTGCTATAGATATTATCTGGTCAAATCATTTTTCAATTAAAAAAACTGTGTATGATATGATTTTAAACTTATGGAGCATCAAATATGGAAGGACAGATCAAGTGACTTTTGTGCTATGCCATAAGCTATATTACCTGCAGCAGATAGACAGTTGAATGGATAGAGGTGGTAAATATTAGAATTGTAGAAATCATCTACTTCAAAATCCTCATTTTATAAATAAAGGAATAATTGATCAGAAAAATAAAATGATTTATTCAGTAGGAGAGCTGGGATTCAAACAATGCACCTGACTCTCAGGCTCCTGCTATTCATTGTGCTGACTCTAAGTATTAATTTCATCAATTTCCTCAGTTCCCATGACCCTTAGACTTCCCTATTTTATCTACTTTAATAATCTACAGAGGTAGTCATACATTAGATTTCACCATCACTTGCCCCCTTTATCAAATACTCCATTTTCCGTCGAGAGCACATCATCCATGAAGCCCTCCTTGATTCTCTCTCCTTAAATTGATAGTTACACTTTACCAGAAACTTAATTTGCACTTGTGGCATTATACTTCATGTCAAAATTATTTGCATTTATAGGACTTGAAGGTCATAAGTTTAGAAATTTCATCATTAATTACAAACACAACTTTTATAGATGATGAAAATAGGGCCCAGATTTGTTAGGAGGCATTCTCAAGGATCATATATCTAGTAAGCATTTAAGGTAAAATTTGAACACAAGTCTTCCTGACTATCTTCCCATTAAGTTATTCTTCATTTTTGTATCCTCAGAATGAATGGATAGGTTGCCTTTCTATTTCTATTTCTGCTACATGCAAGTGTCCTTAATAAATGTGGTGTGAAAATGAAATTAATAGATCTGAAAAATTTCTATTCACCACACTCAGTTTATGAAATGCCTCCCTCAGTTTTCCTATTAATATTCTTTTTATAACTTGGTCACTTGACTCTTTATAAGTCTAATATGGTGAAGAACCAGATGTTATGCATATGTTTTCTTCCTCATGCTCCTTACTCTCACCCAGAAAGTCCTTCAGGTTTTTTTTTTTAACTATTATAGTTTCCAGCTTGTGTCAGAGTCTATCTGCTAAAATAACCAGTCCTAGCCATTTGATCAATAAGACAAGCCTGGCCCCTTCAAATCCTATATTGGTGCATTCCTTCAGTTCTATAATAGACCATGTAGACACTATGAGATAAGAATACACTTGGGCACTCTCTCATCCTTGACATATCAGCTTTGTCACCCATTTGGTTGTTGTGGCTAAAACATCTGGTAGAACAAAGATATTAATTTGTTTTGTGGCTTGCTTTGGTTTTCATTTCCTGCATTTCTAATATCCTGTTTGCCAAAGGGAATGTAGGTAGGGAGGAAGGGGGAGAGGGGGGAGATTGAAACATGAAGGAAGCATTAGGTGATCTGAGTGAGCCAAAGGCTCTTCTGCAAGTATTTCTAGGGGTAAGGCTTCTCTCTGACACATATCTATTGTGACTCATTTTTCTCCCTGATGACAGATTTCAGAGAAAAGAATTGAACTTGATAGAACTCAGTCACATCCACTCCCACTTTGCTTTTCCTCACTTATATTCTACCAGCATTCCCCCTTGACATTCACTTTCAGTCATCAGAATTGATTTCCAAATGGACAGCCCTCACTGTTTTTCCCCCCAGAGAGTCTTCTTCTCTATCCCTGTACTGTAGCAAAGACAACAGGAAGAGATGGCAAAGGAGATCCTGGGGAAAACAAGAAATAGATAAAACCTACAGAATTAGTTAGTAATGGGATGTGTCAGTTCTTAGAAGAGAGTTGTATAGAAAAGAGTTTGAAGAGAAGCATTAGAAAGGAATGTGAGAGGTGAGCTTTAAGCAGAAGAAAACAGTACAACAAATTCAAATAAAACAGTAGTTTAGAGATTGGTGGCCTTGTGTATAAAACCAATGATAACCACAATACTATCTGGTATTTATATTATACTTTAAGTTTGTAACATGTTTTATAGAATTTACCTTATTTGTGCTTCACAAAATTCCTGTGTTGAAGGCATTATAATATTATCATTCCCATTTTCAAATGACCATTCCAAAATTCAACGAAATTAAGTGGTTTCAATTAGATCTGAGACACATTTATGAAGCGGTTAGCATGTGCTAAGAAAAGTTCCAGGTTCTGGCAATACAAATACAAATGTATGTCCTCCAGGAGTTTGTATTCTTCTATTATAAGTGTCCGCCACAGTTAGGCACTGAGCTAGGTGGTACAAAAACAAAACCAAACCAAAACATAAAACAGTTTCTGCTGCTCACATGCCTTCTTCAGTTCATGGCATTGTGAAAAGAGCACTGGATTCTGAACTGAAGGACACTAGTTCTTTTTAAAAGTGAAGGAGGTGGTCTCCATGATCTGTAAGGGTTTGTCTAATTCTAAATTCTATGAATCCCCAATTCATAGACTTTTCCTAGCAAAAGATGCCAGTCAAAGTTATGTATTCATACATTATCCTAGATTCATCATGTCATTAAGCTTCTGGCTTAAACCTAATGCAATGCCAAGTGAATTATGTGACCCTTAATCTTTGACATTCCTATTAAGCCTATTTTGTTTCAACTACTCACCTGACTCGACTTTTCAACTTATTTCTGAGCCAATGTTTTCTTTGCCAGCTAAACCTCTGTTAACTGCTAGCCTCTGGTAACCTCCTGTCTGTTGTTTGGGCTGACTCAATTATCTTCTAGCTAGTTGTTCCTTTATTGTAATAAATCCTTTTTGACTACATAATGATTGGTTATTCTTTCCCTCATTTCTACGGTACTTGAGATTTACAAACAGCTTTTTGATTGTCCTTACTTTGGTACCCCTCTCCCCCAGTTCATTAGCTCCTTGGCATAAAATATACAACACATATGTGATTTTTGCATGCGCATTTTATAGTTTCAGTGACTTCATATAAAATCAGTGACTTTATCCTAAAAAGAGTTGGAAAAAATCCCAGGACAGTTTTTAGAATTCATAATAGAAAGGAGAAGGCAGAGTTGTAAATTTGCTTTGGATAAATCCCTGATGATACCTTACCTATGGTGTCAGAGGCAGAGGTGCAAGGGCATGTAGATTTAAGAGATGAGAATACTTTGGAATATGCTATCCATCTGAATAGCAATATATTATCTTCGTAGACTGTGCCAGGGTTTTCAGAACTCATTTTCACTTCTTTGTAGCCTAACTTAGTGTTGAAAGCAGGTCTCCTGGTAGCCAAAGACAAACAATGTATCAACCTCTGGCACTGCTTCATTAAAAAGGAGTCTTCAAGTCCTTTAGGAATAACCTTTTCATTAAGATAAGCAAATTCTGGAAGAAATCAATTGGTATAAAAATGTACAGTTTTCTTTTTATCATGACCCAATTGGCCCATTTTTTTTCTTTTTCATATATCTTCCTAAATATTGGTCAATTTTAAGTTTTTCTTACATCTATCATTTGCTTCCCCCCTCCCATCTTACTTAAAAATAGCTGTGCTGATACATTTTCACTGAGTATAAAGTCATTGCTAAAGATGTATGTTCTAAATATTTTTCTCTGATTTTTGCAGCTATGTAGTATGTAGAAAGATTTTTCAGTGATGCCTTGTACTGTCTGGGCAATTCAGAGTACCCCTTGAGGCATGAAATCCTCTGTGTTAAACCTAAAATAGTAATGTTCATTTCAATCATCTAGATTATAGCTGTAGCAATGTCCTAAGGGTTAGATTTTTATCACAGATGACACTTCTCTATCCATGCTTGCTTGAGGTTTAAGCCTACTTAATGTGTTTTTCTTTAGTGAGCAACCAGTCTAACTCACCTGCTGTTTCTATGAAATGGAGCAAAAATGTGCCTTGATGAAAGCTAATAGCTGGTCTTTGTTTAGATATAATCTTCTCAATCAAGTTATTCTGGCATACACACCTGGTTTAGGCTGTGACTACTTCTATCAAGCAGAACCCAGCTGATGAGGAAGGTGAAAGAGGAAAAAGCTTAGATTACAAAGGCATTGGGGATCTCAGAGTACAGGAAACAGTCCCTATCATGGAGGCCCAGTGCCTAGTGGTGAGAATCAGTAGCTGATAACTCATGGCCTCTGTATCTGAATTGAAGTAGCTTATTTCTAAGCAGAGGTATGGGAAAGGAAAGATAACCCTAAATAACATAAATTTTATAATAAAGAGGGGAACCAAGTTACTTACAAGAATTTTGGTTCAAGATACTTGGAAATCAGTTCTTTGGGTATAGGTTACCTAGTCAGCCAGGTTTCCATTGAAGATAGATCCTTCAAGAATGTATGAGATCAAGCTATTTTGTTATCTGAATAATTCTGTGATTAGAATAGCTAGCTCTCATGCTGTTCCTTTTTTTTCCTTTGTCCCCTCATTGATTAAATACAGCTTTATAGGACACTTTTTATCTTTAACACATCAATTATTTTACAGCCACAATTAAATAGTGAGGTTGTTTCTACAAGGCATTGCATGAGGCTGATAAATGAATGTCTCCGTGAAATATAAAAGTAAGGGTCACCTGTTGTTCAGGGAATTCATAAAAGGGTTACATGAACATATTATTCTGCCCTGATCTGGGGTAGGGAGGATGTTTTCTCATCACTTGGGCATTTTCCTTCACAGAACTAAAGCATCCTTTAGAAATGAATAATCAAATAGCGCATTCTGGTCAAAAGCAACTTATTTCTCTGAACATCCACATCATTGAGTTTCATGAAACGTGTCTTGATTTCATATCAAAGCCATGACTCTGTCAAGAAAATCCTCCATAAATCATATTGCAGGAACAGTTCCTTAACTGCCGACTGTTTTCTTTTCAAATACCTGTTGTTAATCTTCCTGGCAGTTCTAACACTGGTGTGCCTGCAGCTTTGAATGCCACATGGTACATGCTGTTGAAAACTTCAAGTCAAAGGAAAAAGGCTATATACTCATGTCTCACTACACAAACTTTTTCTTCACATATTTCTTTCTCTTTAACAAATGATAGTCATTTGTACCCATTTTTACTGTTCCTGAATACTTTTAGGGGTTATGAGACTAACCTATAAATGGATGAAAATAGTATTGGCCTAGATATGATACCCTTACAATGAGGTCCCCTTTCCACTTTTGTGCTAACACATCCACATGTGCAATAAAAAGTTTCTCTCAGGTTGATTATGCATTTGGCTTTTACCCTTCACTGAGAACTCCCTCATCTCCTCTTTTCATCTTACATCATCTAATGCTTTCCATTACTCTCTCTTCTGTCAACCTTGTCTGCTTGCCAAGGCAAATTTCTTTACTTGCACCCTTCATCTCATTCCATCCTGTCTTCAGCAGATTTCCCTCTCAGCCTAAAACATTCACTAATCTTCAATGTCTCCTTTTCTACTGGCTGCTTCTTTGCTACTTAAAATTATCCTCACATTTCCCCCTTAGAAATCTCTCATTTGATTGCACCATCCCCACTAACTATCATACTACATCTTTTCTCCCTTTTGTAGCTGAACTCCTTGAGAAGGTGATCTACAATCAATGCCTCCACTTTTCTTTTCACTCTCTTCTTAACTCTGCAGTCTGACTTCTGACCACATTATTCAACTGAAACTGCTCTTTCCAAAGTTAGCAGTTAGCTTTTAAAAGGCACTTCTAAGTGCCTGCCTTCTGAGATTACTTACATATAAATATGAACACACACACACACACAAAATGCATATTTTTTTGCATTTGGTCTCACCCATTAGAGTTGATCTCCATGAGAATAGGGGCCATTTCTTTTCCTTTCCTTAAGGGCTCAGCCCTCAGGAAATGTTTATTGTCTGATTGGCTATGTGAATTATCCCATGAAGATTTATTAGTTGAACAGGACATTCTTACTGATCTCACTGTTACTCTTCTCCCATGTTTAGATTTTTAGTTGCTATTTTTTTATTTGGACATATTTGGGTGAAAGGAAGTGGCATTTTGAGGAAGAAGGGAAAGAAACAATCCATAATTTTCCTTTGTGTAAGGCATGCCCTTTTTTTGATATACAGATTTCCCCTTGAAAACAATTTTCAAGGCATAGATTTCGTTTAAGGCATATGTCTGTATTACAACATAAACATTGCATGCATGCTGTATGATAGGAAACCCACACTTTTCAGGGAATCAAAGAACTTCATGAATTCAGAATAAGAAGAAATCTTGGAAGTCTAGTCTAATCCTAACCTGAGGAGCCATTACAAAACAAAACAAAACAATTTAGCAACTAATTTCTACTTGGAGACTTCCAGGTAAATAATGAGTTCTTTACAGAGCAGCCCATTTTTCTTTTGTATAATTCTTATCATCATGAAGTTTTTCCTTGCTTCAGGACTGAACTTGATTTTTTGAAAATACTATCCATTGTTCCTAGCTCTGATCTTGGACCAAATAGGGCAAGTCTATTCTCTTGTTTAAGATATATCTTTTGAACGATTGGAGTTCACTTCAAAAATATCTGGTTAACGATTTTTACATAAGGCATTGTGCTAGAACCTAAGAATCCAAAGTAAAAATGTGAAACAGGTTCTGTCCTCGAGGAACTTACATTCTAACCTTAGGATACTTTGTAGACTTAGAAAATTAATTACAAAATAAATTGAGGAAAGATGTAATGCTAACTAGGAAGATTGGGTAAGGGTTGTAGGAGGATATTGAGATTGAGCTTAGCCTTGAAGAAAGGTAATGTTTAGGCAAGATAGAAGGGAGGATATTGTATATTTAAAGTTATATGGGATAACTTGTTCAAAAACACAGAAAAATACCAGAGAAATACGTGGGAAATATCATGATAGGGTAGGGGAACAGCTTATAATCCAGTTCACATGGAATGTAGATAATGCAAATAATACCAATGTGAAATAAAGATAAATTTTAATGAGATTATGAAGGATCTTCAGTGGTGTGATCAAACCTTTGCATTAATAAAATGATTTTATCAGCTGTATGGATGATTGGATTGGACATTTGATGAAGCTAGACACAAGGAGAACAATTAGGAGGTTGTTGTAACAGTTTAGGAGAAAGATGACTGATGAGGCCCTGAATAAGAGTGGTAGCTGAGTGAATGGAGAGTAGGGAACACATGAGAAAAGTTGTGAAGGCAATATAAGTATGACTTGGAAAGAGCTTGATCACTAGGGATAAGGAAGAAGGAAGATTCAAAGTTGTCTTTGAAGCTGCAAAATTAGGTGCATGGCAGGGTGATGGTACTCCCAGGAGAATCAGTAGAATTTGGAGGGGCACTGAGTTCCAGGGGGAAGATAATCCTGGCTTTTCTGGACTTATTGAATTTTAGATGCCCATAGAGCATTCAGGGAGAGCTGTTGTCCAGCAGGCATTTGCTAATTCTTGAGCTGAAGAGAAATTAGGACTGTGTATGTGGACTTGGGAATCCTCTCCTTAGGGATAATTATTAGATCCACAGGAGCTGTTGAGATCATCTAGACAGAGAAAACCTTTATAAAATTCATATTTATGGTCTCATTGGAATTAAAACTTTGGAATATGACATTCCCTCCTCTCATGAATATGAGAAACTCATTTGTAGCTATTAGTCTTAAGTAGTTTCCAAGGTTAGTAAAAATTAAGTGACTTATCTATGATAAAAACAATGAACATTTATTAAAGGACTTGAATTCAGGTCTTCTTGTTTCCAAGACCAGTCTTCTATCCATTATCCATCATTGCTTTCCAAGATTTTCAACTCCAACTCTCTCAATTTTCAAATGAGGAGAGTTTAAGGAAACCAATTGGTCAAGGTCAGAGAGCTATTTAGTAAGAGAGCTTGGATGAAAATCCTGGTAGTGGAAAAGACATCAGAGGTTATTTAATTCAACCCATATATATGGTTTCTTCTATCAAGGGATAGAAGTTAAGATATCAAGTTGATAGAAGATCAAGTTCCCTTCTATCAACTCCTCACACAGTTACAACCCTAGCTCTAGCTGTCATCACATCTTGCCTAGAGCATTGCAGTGCACTCCCAATTCGTCCTTCTGACTTCACCTTTCTTATATATCTTCCATACAGCTCCCAAAGTGATTTGCTTAAGTGTAGGTCTGAATTGGTTACTTTCCTACTCCATAACGTATTATAGCTCCCTGACTCCAGGATCAAATGTAATTTCAACTTTATGTCTTCCTTTATCTATTTTGATGGTATGTATGTTTCATAATATCCATGATTATTAGCAATATAATGTATATATTCATAGCTATCATCTATCTATACATATACATATATTTACAAATAAGCAAATATACACATGTTGGGGGTTTATGCTAGTTTATATTTACTGATGGTGAGCATGATCAAAATAGTCTGGCACTATTTCCCTAAACAATTGGGAAGTAGACCCTGAATGTTTTCAAATGAGAGAGTTATCTGTTCATTATAGGGATTATGGCAACTGCAACCAAGGAGGAAAGAGTTTTGTGCATTTTTTATATTCCTAGCACTTAGCACAATTCCTGGCACATAATGGGTATGTAGTAAGTTTCTTGACTCATTGACAGGAACCAGGGATAACAGTTGGGAAGTTATTACATCGGTACTAAGGAGACTTTTGGTCTCTTACATAGTACAATGGTACTATGGAGACCAGAATAAGGATTGAAATTTAAGTAAATAGGAAGGGATACATATAAAACATAGTAGAAACAGAATTTAAATAACATGGCAACTGATTGTCTATGGAATGGGGTGATAGAGAAAGAAGAGTTAAAGTCAGTATTAAAATTTTCCACTTGGGTGACAAGGGGGAATATCAGAAATAGGACAATTGGGCAAAAGGGTGTGTTTATAGAGAGAAGATAATCAGACCCATCCTTCTGGCTGGAAATCTGTGGACCCTATCATCATTCATTTATGAAGGAGATAGAAGAGGGGAGAAATCAGTTCCCATCTAATCTGGGAAACAGGGTATCAGTAATCCAGCCTGGTAAATACCAGTGTGGTATATGGCAACTACTACCATATTTGGAATCAGAGAACCTGGGCTTGAATCCTACCTCTTCCACTTACTTCCTATAAAACCTTGAATGACTTATTAAACTTTTCTGGTCCTTAGTTTTTCCATCAATAAAATGAAGATGGTGGATTAAAGAAGTTAGTACTTTAAGGTTCTTTCCAGCTCTAAATCTGATGACATTTAGGTGGTTGTTTTCACAAGTAGGGTGGAGGTAGGGCTAGATAGCACTCCTGTTTTTGAAAAACTAGAATTAGCACTTTACCCTATCACCATCAGAGGCTCTATTTCTAGTCAAGGGGGAATGGTCAGAATATGAATATTTAAACACATTTTGTGGTTTTTATTGAAGTTGCCCTGATTTATATTTGCTGGAACCCTACTATTATCACTTGCCTGTAAAAGGCAAATACCCTCTATTTTCCATGAACATTCTGAGATAAACACAACCAAATTGCCAGAAGGCTTCATTCCCAGTGGCATTGTTTGCGTGCAAAATGTGGCTCCTCTTGCACCCCATTTATTAAGGTCTCCTTCAGTTATGTCACTTCTCTTTCTGTCCCATTATCATCTTTCACTGGAATCAGACAAGTCATGCATACTGAACAGCCAGGAAATCATGACCATATTCTCCTCTTTACTAGTTTCACTTGTGAAAGGTCCACTGATCTATGTTGGCAATGAATTAAAAAAGAATCCTCTTCAATATTCAATGCAACATCATATATGAGTAATATTGGTATTTTGAGTATTAATATTGACACTTTTGTAATTTGTCCCAAATTGCAGGTTCATTTGCATCATCTCCTTGTGATTCCACACCTGTGCAGCAAATTTTTGGGGGTAAACATTTATGTCCCCATTAAACCTTGGCTCTCTTGCTGTGTGTAAACTATTGAGAAGTTTATTTGTTTTCTAACCATTCACCACTCAAAGCTATGAACTAAATTCTTCATAATTCCATCTTAGAGACTTTATTCATACTTCTAGGAACCAGATGAGATTTGGAAATACCCACACATACACTTAGTGTGGCAACCGTATGATTTCACGCTAGTTCAGAGGATCAGAGACCAAGTGTTAACAAATCTTCAACAGTACATTTTATAATAAAACTTATTTCCACATAGTACCCTGTGCCCAGAATGTCTCTCTATCCCTTATTTTTACTGATGGAAATCCTATCTGTCCTTTAGGCCTCAAGAATCACCTCACTCAGTTTGAACCTCCCTCAGCCCTATCTGGAACTCTCCTTTCTTTACCCTTGTACAATTCTTGGTTTTTGGAGCACCTTTTTTTGTCCTTATCAAATTATTTACATAAGTATTTAAGGTTTACAAAAAACTTTCCACCACTTAAGAGATAAGAAAACTAAGTCTTAGAGAAAGTAAAGTGAATTGCCCAGTTTTACACAGCTTTTACATCTTATCAATTGTACATTAGGATTTAACTTATGTATCCCCATACCACATGCTCTTTCCATTTTACCATGTGAACTCTTTTCTGAGGCTCACTTTCTTCCTTCCTACCCACTTACCAATTTTGGCTTTTTGTGGTTAATCAATTCCATGTGTGCAGTGCTCACGGTGTGGAGGAAGCTCCTGTACTAGATGCAAAGAGGTTACTATGACCTTTAGGGATACTTGTACAAATGAGTAGAAAGGAAAGGGGGAAAAACGAATCAGATCCTCAGAGGTTTAATAAGAAGATGTAGGTTTCAGTCATAGCTTTGCTAACAATTGACACTGGAGAAATCACTTCCCCTCTCTGGGCCTCAATTTCTTTATTTGAAAAAGGAGTAGCTTAGACTATATGATTTCCAATGTTTCTCCCAAGTCTAAGATTCTATGAATCTGTGTGTGTGTAGGTGTGTATGTCAAACTATCAATGTAACATGTATTTATTAAGAACCTACTAAGGTTAGACATTTTTCTAGATGCTGGAGATATAAAGACATACATGAAACAAACTCTGTTCTCAATAAAACAATCCTCTGTTTAATATGGGATAAACAATCATGTTACAAACAAAAACAAAAACAAAATAAACCAGCCAAACAAAAAGATTTGTGTTCAAGAAATGCTCCAAATGGCATATCAGGATTATGTGTGGCCTGAACAAGAGGTGAATGATGAGGTACAGTCTCTGGGAACCCCCTTGAACTCTGATTGAATCTTCCCTTTTGATGAGGCATTTGCCTGAGGCCATAAGCCTTTCCTTTGTCCAACTAGCTCCCACCCTTGACCCTCCCAAACCCTCCATTGTCTCATTTCCAGGTAGCCTCCAGCTACTTCCCACCTTCATCTCTCATCACTGGAGTCTGACCTCATTTGACTCCCCCTAAAGACCCTCCCCAAACTCCTCCCCTAGACCACCCCTAGATTCTTCCCACAATCTTTCTGTACATAAGACCTCATCTTGCCTCCTTGAGGTATGAGAGTGCCAGAGAATTATCTAGCACAGACACTCTCTGTCAGATGATTCTGGCCCGCTTGCCCAATGCAAGTGTCACAGATAGAATTTTCTAGCACAGCTTTGCTCTGTGTCCAATACAAGCCCTCTTGTCCAATACAAGCCTTACAGATACCAAGGCTCCTTAAGAGTCTACCCAATATGGTGATCTTTTAATAAACTTTTGCTTTTCTTTGGCTGAGAGAAGACTTGAGTCTAATTCATTCGGCAGGACCTGATGTGTTGGTATTCTGGGGTCTTTGAGCACCCCTAACCCTATACCTCAACATTTTATGTTTCCCTTACCACATGAGTGAAGTTGACACATGGTGACCCAGAAGGATAATCATGGGGGTAGTTTAAATGTTTCATTGGTATCTCTGGAATTTGAAAAGACTCAGAAGGCTTTGAAAACTGGGTAGATCTTCTATGGAGAATTTATAGACAAACATGATCAAGAATTTTATGAAATAAGCACAAGGTTAAGGAGAGAATAATAGGGAGCCCAAATCTATCTCCTATGAAGATCACAAATCCATTGAGGTATGGTTGTAATTTTCTTTCTTTTCTTTTCTTTTATATTTATTTATTTCTTTTTGCCTTTTGGAGGGCAATTAGAGTTAAGTAACTTGCCCAAGGTTACACTGCTAGTTTTTTTATGTGGGTGTTAAGTGTCTGAGGCCAGAACAGAACTCGGGTCCTCCTGACTCCAGGGCAGGGCTTTACTCACTGTACCACCTGGCCACCCCTGTAATTTTATTTCTAAATTATTCTATTCTATTTTAAATTATTCTATTATTCTCATTTCAGGAATGATCATGCTATACTGGCAGAGTTGACATTTGTGTCTTACTGTAGGCCCTAGAAGATGGCACTATGGATGAGAAATCAGTTCCATAGAAAAAGTCCCTTGGCCCATTAGAGTCAACACCTATTACTGCAATGTTAAAGAAGAACTCACCTTTCTTTAGTGTTTTAAAGTTTACAAAGCTCTTTCATCACAACCCAACAAGGTACCCCTATCTTATGAATGAGGAAATAATGGTAGACAAAAGCAGCTAGTCTAGCAGGTACCTTTTCCTTGTGTTTCTGGTATGGCAAGTGACTCAAAGAGCTATTGACTCCAGACCCACTGTGCATTAAAATTCTGTTGAGTCAGGACCCACTCACTAACTTCATTCAATTTAAATCAGATTTCCCCACTGACTAATAGCATAAAAGACCTGGAGGGGGCTTAGGGAGTTTGTCTGGTCTGATAATTTAGGCAAATTGAATGTCTTAATCATCCAGGACTGATCAGTGGGTGGCTTCCAGAGGATCTGATCTTTTTCCAGATGCCCAGTGTTTTAATGTTTAGAGGTAGCCGAGACAAACCATCTGGCCTCAAGCAAACATCCTGGCCCTATCTGCTTCCCCCAGGAAGCCTAATGAATGAAGAACAAATTCAGGAAACAACTCTTGTCTTTCCTCCTTCTTTCCCATGCTGATTACCTTTGAGCAAATTTTTGGTCCCTCAATTCATGTAGACAATAATAGGACTGATCCTGACAATAATTTATGAGGATAAAATCCTCCCTCTACTAGCCAAATCACAGGGATTTATCTGTAAATCTGCCAATAAGTTATCAAAAAATACAAGCAATATGTTGTATGTAGATGAAATGGAGACTTTGCCTTATTGTAGCATAGTTATTTTGTTTTTCAGATCAGATGAAAGGACCCTGTGCATATATCTCTCTCTTTAAATGGACACACAGTCCCAACAATATGTAGCCAAATTTGTCTTGGAGATATTAGAAAGAGCTAAGAATGATTCAACAGATTGTATCCCTGTGTGATGGCATGACAATACCTTCTTTACACATTGTTTTGTAGAGAAGTCCTCCATCACAACCACCAACATTAGCACCAACTGACAACTAACTACCATTCTTGAAGCATACAAATACCCTCTAATGCAGCAAGGCATAATAAGGAAAAATCAGGCTTTAACATATATCAGGAGAACCAAAGCTCCTTCACCATCCCTTCCCTTCCTCCCCTTCAGTGGAGACAGGTTAGAACTCAGAGACCAAGGGGCCTGGAAATAGCAATGGTCCTCAACCTCCCAGACCATGAATGGGACCTGCTTCCAGACTAGCCCCTGAAGCATCATTGAGAGAAACAACCCAATCTGGAGGAGACCTGCCATATCTGCCAGCATGGTTGCCGATCACCAACCAACTGCCACTGATGAGGAAGAAAGTTCGAGAGCCAGTCTCGCTTCCAGTCTGTTCCTAGTAGTTATAGTCCAGGGTCAGAACTGTGGTAACTTTCTCTGACAGTGCTGCAGAGCTTGGGGGCTCAGCAATTGTAACTACTAAAGACCCAGAAAAGAAAGTTTTCACCACTAAAGTCCTTGGCATTGTCAAATGGTTCAACACCAGAAATCAATAAGGTTTTATTTATGGAAATGACATTAAAGAAGATTCTTTACTATCTGCTTTCATGCTGTACTCTAAAGTCCATGAACCTTTCTATCTGAATTATAGCTAAAACATCCTGTATGTGTTATTTTCTCCTACTAGAATGAGATTCCTTGAGATCAAGGATTGTCTTGCTTTTCTGTCTCCCCAGCACTTAGCACAGTGATGTGCACATAATGAGCACTCAGTAAATGCTTCTTCATCTAATTCATTCACCTGGTTATAATGATAGGCTCTGGAAACCCCCTTGAAATCTCCTTGAATCTTCCCACTTGATCTGGCATTCCCATTCCCCTGAGGCATCTAACCATCTCAGTCAACTGACCTTTCATTGTCTGTACCTGGAACTACCATAGACTTCCCACTCTTGATCCTATCTAATCCTCATTTTCCCTTGGCCATGTGGTGCAGGTCCCTGGCATTCTGGCCCTTCTCTGTCACCTCAGTCACTCCAGCCTATTGGCCATTCCCATCAAGATCCTCCCTAGACCCCTCCTCCAGTCACCCCAGACTATTTGACCTCTCCTAGATTCCTCCCACAGTCCTGTATAAAAGATCCATCTTGCCTCCATGAAAGTGCTCAGATTCCATGTGGCCCACTTACATTAACAACACAAATGTTCAGATTCCTTTAAGACTCTGACCAAAATGGTGGATCTTTAATAAACTTTGTTTTTCTTTGGCTGAAAGAAGGCTTGGGTTGAATTAGTTTAGGAGGAACCACTATTTTGTTGCTATTTTTGGGTCCCATCACCTCTAAATTTCAACAATGTCACTGTATTCCTCAAATAAATGCAATTTCTAACTTTATCAAGTAAAATATAATGTTTTTCCTTGGTGTTGAAGACCTATCATAGTCTGGTACCACCAAACCCTTCAAACTTTATCTCACATTTTTTTCATTGTAAATTTCTCTCCTGAACAATAGTCTTGAATGAATTATTCAGTCCTTTTTCAATCATCTCTGGCTCTCTGTGCCCCCATTTTGGGGTTTTCTTGCCAAAAGTGGTTTGTCATTTCCTTCTCCAGTTTATTTTACAAGTGAAGAAACTAAGGCAAACAGGGCTAAATGACTTGCCTAGGATCACATAACTAATAAGTATGTGAAGCCAGATTTGAATTCAGGAAGATGAACCTTCCTGACTCCAGATCTGGCACTCTTATGCACTGTGCCACCTAACTGCCCAGTCTTGAATCTCTAACTGTCCACTGTACTTCTGTTTATTGTATTTCGAGTTAGATGTTCCACAGGCATGTTAAACTCAACATATCTAAAACAGAACTCATTTTCTTTTACCCACTTCCCTATTTATATTGAGGATCCAAACATTCTTCCAATTTCCCAGGTTCACAGTCTCAGCTTTCCTTTCTCTTTATCCCTCATCCATCTGAAGAGGTTACCCATAAAGAGGGTTAGGGTTGCTTTGGAGACCCCAAAATACCAATATGCCAGGTCCTGCTGAATAATTTCAACTCAAATCTTCTGTAGTGGCAAGCACCCTAGCATCCCCAGGGTGGCTGCCAACACAGGTTCTTAGATCTGCTTCTCTAAAGGAAAGCAACTCAAAATGGGTTAACAATCTTGCTTTAATCATTCAAACATATCATTTACCTAGTTAAGGGAAAAAGGTCAGCACCCTGAACTTCAGAGCATAGACAGAAACATTTCAAGCAGAGAGGCCTCCAACTGTCCAACCACTACATCCATACCAAATCACAGTTACCAGAGAGGGAAGCATCAACATCTGGGTTTTTCAAAGCCCAGGGACTCTCAACAGCTGCCCAGAATCTCATCTGGTCAAATCACACAACACTTCTCAAAGTGAGCCCCAAAGCAAACCTCACCTGAAGGATTATATAGTCTTCTCCAGGCTCAGAGAATGTAACCTCCCTCTTGACCAACTGCCCAATCACAAAGCACCAAGGTGTGTGTGTTCCTGAAAAACAAGTCTCTCACCACAGGCTCCAAGTGCACTTAACCTAGGGGCAGGGAAGATCTTATAAATTTACATTCCTATAACATCTTCTCAGCCAAAGAAAAGTAAAATTTATTAAAAGTTCACTTGTATTAGACACAGAGTAAGTCTGTGCTAGGTCATTCTATGGCACTCTCACTATTCTATGGCACTCTTACCCACATGGCATTCTATGGCACTCTCACAAACATGAAGACAGGATGGGGTCTTATATACAGAAGGTTGTGGGAGGAATCTAGGGGTGATCTAGGGGAGGAGTTTGGGGAGGATCTTCAGGAGGAGTTAATGAGATCAATGAGTGGTTAACTCGGAAGTTGATAGAGGCCACATGAAGACTACAGACAATGGTGGGCTAGGCTAGTTCAAGGGTGGATTGACTTTGATAGGCTCAAGGGTGGGAAGTCTAGTAACAGAGGCTTGGGCTCAGCCACAATGTAAGACTTATTGCCTCATGCAAATGTCTCATCAAATGAGATGATTTAATCAGAGTTCAAGAGCCTGTACCTCAAGGACTAAAGGAGAGCTCCAGGGTGCTCAAGGGGGCTCCCAGAGCCCATATCTCATCACATCTGTTGGTAAATCTTACCAATTCTCTCTCCCAACATTTGACCAGGGATTGTCTCCTTACTATTCACATGGACATCACCTTAGTTCAGACATTCAGCACATCTTGTCTCCAGTAAGTTTTTAGTTTCTCCCCCTTCCAAAGTATCCTCCAATACATCTGCCAAACTGATATTCGCAGCGTTCAGCTCTGAATATAAATGATATTTTCTTCTAACCACTCAGGCAGGTAGGTGGCAAGCCCTTGCTTTGGCCTCAGGGAGACCAGAGTGCAAATCTGGCATTAAGTACTTTCTAGTTTTTTGTCCCTGGGCAAGTCACTTATCTCTATCTGCCTCTGGTTCTTCTACTCAAAAATGAGAATAATAATAGCATCCACCCCCAGGGTTCTTGTGGGGATCAAATGAGATAATATTTGTAAAGTACTTAGGAGGCAATAGGTGCTTAATAAATACTTATTTCCTTCCTTCGCTTGTAGAAGTTAGAATTGTTCCCTATTTGCCTCTATGATAAGTAAATGCCTCTGTTAGGCATTGAAAGTCCTCCCCAATCTGATTGCAGCTGAAGTCTTTCCAGGATAATTGTAGTTTACTTTCCTGAGGTATCCTGGGTTTCAGTCCAACTGGTTTACTAGCTATTTCCTGAACATGATATTCATACTGTATCCTTGTGCCTTTGTGTCCATGTTCAAAATGCATTTCTTCCTCACCTTTGCCCTGTAACTCCCTAAACTTCCTTCAGGGTTCATCTCAAATCAAGGCTAATTACTGCTGAATAGGGTATGTGGAAATTATGAAACTGTGCCACTTAACTCCACTAAAAGAGTATTTTATCTGTTGTTGTCATTTGTCCTTTGGACATCTCATTTTGGCCCTCATTACCACTGGACAAACATTTTATTCCTTTCTGATTGATTTCCTATCCCACTCTCAATAATGACCGTTCCAAACTTTCTCATCTTTTATTAAACATCCCATATGCCTTCCCCACTGGAGTAGCCAAGTGACACAGTGGATAAAATGCTCAGTCTGGAGTCAGGAAGACTCATCTTTGAACTCATCTGAGTTCAAATCTTAGTCTCAGATGATGGGGTACAGGCTCTGGAAACCCCTTTGAACTCTGATTGAATCTTTCCATTTGATGAGGCATTTGCATGAGGCCATAGGCCTTTTTTTGTGGTTCTGCCCAAATCTCTATCCCTCCTTTGTCCAGCAACTTCCCACCCTAAATCCTCCCAATACCCAAATCTTCAGGTAGCCTCCAGCAACTTCCCACCCTTATATCGCCATTTACTGGAGTCTGACCTCATTAACTCCTCCTGAAGACTCTCCCCAAAGTCATTACTGGAGTCTGACCTCATTAACTCCTCCTGAAGACCCTCCCCACACTCCTCCTCTAGACCACCCCTACATTACTCCCACAACTTTTCTGTATATAAGACCCCATCTTGTTTCCATATGTGTGAGAGCACCATAGAATTTTCTAGCACAGACTTGCTCTGTGTTAGATCATTCTGGCCTGCTTGTCCAATTCAAGCCTTTACAGATACTGGTGAATTTTTAATAAACTTTGTTTTTCTTTCCCTGAGAGGACTTGAGTCAAATTCATTTGGCAGGACCCAACATGTTGGTATTTTGAGGTCTTATGCATCCCTGACCTAAACCTCATCATTTTATGATGATCTCTACATCAGATACTTACTAGCTATGTGACAATGGGCAATTTATATAACCCTGTTTGCTTCAGTTTCCTCGTCTGTAAAATGAGGTGGAGAAGGAAATGGCAAATCATTCTAGTATGTTTGCCAAGAAGACCCTAAAATGGGGGGGGGGGGTTCATGAAGAGTTGAACACAACTGAAATGACTGAACAACAGCAAATGTCCTCTTCATACTCTCAGTCAATGAACCTTGGCTCATACTTCACACACAAAAAAAAATGAGAATATTTTCTGCAAGTTCCTCTTTATCCTCTCTTCCTAATATCACATCATTCAGATATCTTCCTTCAATATGACCCTTCTTTCCAGTATCAGAAGAGGTGTCTCCTATTCTTGCCAAAATAATCCCTTTTGCATGCATCCTTGATCCTATCTTCCTCTATCAACCCACACTGTCTTCTTCAATTTATCTCCATCTTCTTACTGCTTCTAGGCTGCCTACAAATACAGCCGTGTTTTTCCCATTCTTAAAAACAAACAAAAGAAAACAAAGCTAAAACCAAAATTCAGTAGATCTTCCCCTTTTTCATTGTTATCTTTCTATTTATCTCTCTCTTGCTCTTCATGAATAAACTGCTTATGAAGAACTTCTGCAGTCAATCTCACCACTTCCTCCCACAGACATCTAAATTCTCTACATTTTGGCTTCCAGATTCACCATTCAGTTGAAACTTCCCTCTGTGGAGTTATCTCTAATCTCTTATTTGTCAAATCTACTGGGTTTTTTTCAATACTGATTCTCCATAATCTCTCTATACCATTTGAAAGTATCATGATCTCCATTCAGTTACTCTTTCCTCTAGAGTTTTTTTGGCACTGACCTCCCTTGTTCTTCCCCTATGTACCCAACTACTCCTTTTCACTGTGCTTTACTGGTTCTTTGTGTCCTCTCTTTGTGAGTGACACTCAAGTCTCTGTCCTGGGAGCTTCTTCTCTTTTCACTTGGTGCTTACTCACTGGGTGACCTCATCAGCTTTCATGGGTTCAATGATCATCTTTATGGAGATGATACCACCTATCTGTCACATAATAAGCATTTAATACATACTTTAATATAATCTGTTAAATAGGAGAATTTGACCTGATTGATGAAGTACAGGCTCTGGGAATCCCCTTGCACTCTGATTGAATCTTCCCATTTGATGAGGCATTTGCAGGAGGGCATAAACCTTTCATTGTGGCTCTGCCCAAATCTTTGTTACTAGCTTAGCCCTCCATTGTCCATCTACTTCCCACCCTTTAGCCTATAAATGTTCCCACAACCTTTCTGTATGTAACACACCATCTTGCTTCCATGAAGGAGCCAAGAAATATCTAGCACAGATTCACTGTGTCAGATGATTCTGGCCTGCTTGTCCAATATAAGCATCACAGATACCAAAGCTCCTTAAGAGTCTACCCATTATGGTGAACATTTACTTTAATAAACTTGCTTTTCTTTGGCTGAGAGAAGAGATGAGTTGAATTCATTTGGCAGGACCCAGAATGTTGGTATTTTGGGATCTCGTACCCCTAAACCTCAACATTTTATGATTCTCTGACCTCAACAATGTGACCCTGAACAATTCACTTAGTCCTGTTTGCCTCAATTTCTTCATATGTAAAATGAGCTGGAGAAGGAAACAGCAAACTACTGCAGTATCTGTCAAGGGAAAAACCAAAAACAAATGGGGTCATAAGAGTTGGACAAGTCTGAAAAGAGCTGAACAACAACAAAAGGGACTGTTGCAGCTTGGGTTGCTGGTAGCCCTGAAATGTCAGGATACAGGGTGGTTTTGACCTAGAATGAATTCAAACACTCAAACCTTCCAATTAAGTGACAAGGTTTAAGGCCAGTAGGAGTAGGCTGGAATCCTAGTGAATCTTCAGTTTAATGGGAGAGGGACTGATGCTTATATACAAAAAGGACAGTGAAAGGATCTGGATGGGATTAAGGAGTGGTAAGTAGTCTGGGGGTGGGCCAGGTATAATAGGGAAAGGAGTATTAAGTAGTCTATTTAGGTGATCTAGATGGGATTAAGGAGTGGGTGGTATATGCAAGTAGTCTTCTGTAGCCTAAGAGTGACTGTGAAAGGAATGTCTAGTAAACTAAATAAATGATCTAGGTGGACTGACATGGGCCAGATGTGAGTGATTGGGGCTGCTGAAATGTATGGGAAAATTCAGGGACTGGGTTGCTTTCAAAGACATAGTCTTTTTCTTTTAGGGGTCCAGGTCCCATCACTCCATCAAAGCTATTGATCACAATATGTATAACCAAGAGAGAAGGGTAAATCTGTGCCTCTTAAGATTGAACCCTCAGTGGTACACTTTCCACTACACCGCACTGCTTCTCTAATAGGCTCCTACAACAGATGCTGGTACATACACTGCATGTCTGTGGAGGTTTCCAGTTAATTTACTTGCTTAAGATAACTAGGAGTGAAGAGGTTACCCATAAAGAGGGTTAGGGTTGCTCTGGAGACCCCAAAATACCAACATGCTATGTCCTGCTGCATGAATTCAACTCAAGTCTTCTCTCAGCCAAAGAAAAGTAAAGTTTATTTAAAAGTTCACTTGTAATAGACACAGAGTAAGTATGTGCTAGGTCATTCTATGGTGTTCTCACACAAATGGAGGGAAGATAGGATCTTATATACAGAAAGGTTATGGGAGGAATCTAGGGATGGTCTAGAGGAGGAGTTTGGGGAGGGTCTTCAGGAGTCAGATGAGGTCAATGAGTGATTAAAGGTGGGTAGTTGCTGGAGGCTACAGGCAATGGTGGGCTAGATCAGTTCAAAGGTGGATTGATATTTTGATAGACTCAAGAGTGGGAAGTAGATGGATAATGGAGGGCTAGGCTAGTAACAGAGGTCTGGGCCCAGGCACAATGAAAGGCTCATGGCCTCATGCAAATGCCTCATCAAATGGGACGATTTAATCAGAGTTCGAAGGGGGGTTCCCAGAGCCTGAACCTCAAAGATTCAAGGACAGCTAAAGGGGCTTCCCAAAGCCTGCATCTCATCAGGAGTAATGGAAAAGTATGATGAACAAGGGTTCTTTGAAATGATGTTTCTTGTTGCCCCAGGCACATGATGAAATAAAGTATATAAATTTATTTATTTGCATTTCCAAAGAGAACTTGAGACATTTCTTTTTCCAAGTAGTATAACCATTTTGTGTCTTATGCTTACATTTATGCTGAGTTTATCAACTTCTTTGTCACTGGAAAAAGAATCACATTTAGTTCAAAAAATAACTAAAATACTTTGTAAAAATGAGTCTAAAAGCAATGTGATTTTGAATACTTTTTGCCCCTTTTTTTCCATCACTCTTTAGCCCTCACTGCAGTGACAAATAGGGATTCACAGGAGTTAGGGCTATTTTTTATTTTAATTTGCATCTGGATTTACAATGTGTCCTGGGGATTTGCCTTATTTTTCAATAGGCAGGTGATGATTCTCTCTGTATTTAGTTAGGTTGGTTCTTGGAAAGAAGAAATATTTTGTTATTAGGATCTTCCCCCAAAGTCCTCCTCTACTGCTGCATCAAGGCTGACCCATGAGTCCATGCAGGTGACCCTGAATTCATGGAGTCCCTGCTGATGAAATATAGGCTCTGACAGATTCAATGAAACTGGAAAGACTTCAAATATGAATCCAGACAGGTTTGGAACAATCAGTATGGCACTAGATTTGGAGTTAGAAAGATCTGAGTTAAAATTCTACCTCAGACATTTGACATCTTAGTAATTTACTTAGCCTCTCTCAGCCTCAGTTTCCTCATCTATAAAGTGGAGATAGTAATAGCATCTACCTCCCATGGTTATTGTGAGAATCAAATGAAATGATATAGGCAAAGCACTTTGCTTTACATAAATGCTACTGGTGAGGAATAGGGGTGCTGGGATTATGAAATTCAAGGGCAAATCATGCAGATCCTGCCAGGAATGAATTCCACCCAAACCTTCTTTCAGTCAGAGGCAAAGTTTATTAAAGCATGGTTGGGGTGGGTGGGGTTTTAAGAATTTGTGCTACTGGCCAGATTTTTAAGAATCTGAGCATTTGTGATATCAATACATGGGGTCTGACTCTTAAGGAATCTGAGCTTTTGTATTGCTAATGAAAGCAAGCCAGATTCTTAAGGAATCTGTGCACTTTAGTGGAGGCAAGATAGACTTTTTATACAGGGAAGATCTGGATATGATCTAGGAGTGGCCAAGTAGTCTGAGAATAGAGAAGGGGTCAAATTGGAATTAGGGAGTGGCTGTCTAGGGCCGGGCCAAGTGCACACAATGAGAGGATTAACTGCAAAGCATAGGGAGCCTCAGGTGAATGCCAGGGCCCTGGGCCACCTGAGAAAATTCAGTAGTTTTTCCTTTTTATGGTCCAGATACTGAAGACAAGGTCTTTTCCTTTTAGGGGTTCAGATCCCATCCCCATCACTACTTATTCTCATTAATTATAACATCAAACATAAATTACCCCTTTCTGACCCTTCAGTTCATGAGAAGTCTTCTACTAATTATTTTGAGAATGAATCTTACCTAAGACTATGTAGAAGAGAATGTCAATGGAAGAAAGGGCAGGGTGGGGCAGGGGGCTTACCTTGTCCAGTGAGCATCTCATTTTTATTGTATCACTTGAAGGGAAGACAATAATAAGAGACTAATTATCCCATATAATGATTAATACTTTGTGGCTCATGTTTGGTCAGCCTTATCACATTGTTGAACTGCCCATGGGCTACCAGTAGGTAGAAATAGGGAGAACTGAATATGGATTTGTGTCAGGGGTTCAGAATCCCATGTTTTCCCTGAAATTCATCTTCTCTGGTTAATAATAATCTCCAAACTTAGATATGGAAGTGACCTTTGAGATCATCTAGTTCAAAGCACTCATTTTTAGAGAGGAGACTATAGAGGGCCAGATAGGTAAACTTGTCCAAGGTCACACATAAAAGAAATAGCTCACACCAATGGAAGGAAGGATTGACTTTCTCCATTTACTAGATACATTTTGTCCTCATTACTTTACCTAGAGAAAATAATTTATTATCTCCACCTCCTTCCTTAATAATAAAATGGTGATCAATCAGTCAAATCAGCAAATACTTACTAAGTGCCAGATACTATGCAGAATACTGATCAAATATCATTGAAATGCATACTCTAGAACATATATTTTGGTGGGTAGTAGAATTTTATTGTAATCAATACATTGTTAGAAATTACATGCCTATTCTACAGCATAAAAAGCAAAACCAAAGATTTTGTATATGTTTTTAGTGAAATCCTGAGAAGAAAGGAGTTTTTATTTTTAACTCTATATGTGTTAGGAGAAAGAAGGAGCTTTAGAAAATGTCATGAATGCAACAATCACTTTTCTATTCAAAATTCTTGTCTCTTTGTTAGCTGCATTTTATGGTTTTAATGAGTGACTTTGGAATTATACTAGTTCTTCTGGCAAAGGCTGTATTAGGAAACTGCCTGTTTAGCTATTGGTGGCAATTTCAAGATTTTCTGTTGATACCTAATTACCAGGGAACCCTTTGGAATGGAGGGGGGTATACTAATATATTCTTTCTCTATTCAGAATATGAATTAATATATTTGGATAAGGCCACACTTTGAACTTAAAGTGTTAAAAATTTGCCTAAGGCTTAGAAAGGTTAAATGATTTGTTCATGGTCACATAACAAGCCATGACTCTGAGATGAGATTTAAACCTTGGTCTTCCTGTTCCAGTTCTACCAGTCTATCTGTTGGTCTTCAAAATCAACAGAAAAATTTTCTATATAAATTCATTTCTTATTCTTTATGTGGTTTTCCTTAATGGATGCAATTATAGCTTAATATCCTTTACATATTGGGATTTTTAGATGGGATTTTTGTAGTAATGTGAGGAACAGCAAGAAGGTCATTTTGATTAGACCACAGAGTGAAGGAAAGGCAATAATTTATAATATATTTGGAAATGTAGGTTGGGAAAGGTAGTGAAAAGCTTAAAATGTAAAACACAGAATTTATACTTGATCAGGGTCATGACCTGGTCAAGATGCCATGGTAAGACCTGTGTTTTGGGAACACTTTGGCAGGCATGTGGAGGATTGGATCAGAGAGAAACTTGAAACATAGAAAACTATTAAAAGACCATTCAAATAGTTTAAAAGAGATGTGATGAGTGAGAATTAGAGCGGTGGTTGTGTGATTAAAGAGGGGAAATTTGCAAGGGATACTTGGAGTTATAATTGATATTTGGTATCTGCTGGCATATATGGGGTATGTAAAAGTGAAAAGTTGAGGATTAAACATAGGATAAACTTGAGTGACTATAATAAACATGGTAGTACTTAATGAGATAATAGTTTAAAAGTTGGTAGAAATGGAGAAGTTCAGAAGAGGAATGGATTTATGGAAAATATATTATAATGAAATTGGGAATATAGAAAGTAATCCTTCTATGCCTATTCATGCTGTGGGTCTAAATCTATCCTACCCAAAATAAGAAAGGGCGATGGGGTTCTCAATTACTGCCCAGGTGTGCTGAACGCATTAGATGAAGGGCATCTGCCCTGATGCCTAGATAAGGAGATCTAGGTAGAAGTAGGGAAAATGGGGATGGGGTATTTTCCCAATGTAATATCTAGAGCTGCTTCTATGGGTACCCAGGCTGGTATTAAGTTACAAGTGCTTTGGGGAGCTGATGTCTAATACAGAAGTGGAAAGTTTGAGAACTTTCTCAAGATCCCAAAGGTTAGAGTGGGAGATTATTGGGCTATAGTGGGTAAAGGCTAGGGATATTTTTTTTTTTGAGAAAAGTCCCATGATTGATTACTGTGAAGAAGATGTGATATACTCATTTTCTCCCTCTTTTATTGGTTAGGTTTATGCCATGGTTTTTCAGATACCTACCCCCTCCCCACTTTGGTGACCATTACATTAGATCAGGGGTGGGGAACCTGATGCTTTGAGGTCATATGTGACCCTCTAGATCATAAAGTGTGACCCTTTGATGAAATCTAAACTTCACAGAACAAATCCCCTTAATAAAAATATTTGTTCTATAAAACTTGGACTGAAAAAGGTTGCACCCAAGGACCTAGAAGGCCACATATGACCTTGAGGCTGCAGGATCCCCACCCCTATGACTAGATCATTTTACCTTTTGGTAGATGGATAGATAAAACAACACATAGAGGGATGCTGAAAAGATAGGAGGTGAAGAGTAGTTGGAAAACAAGAAGTTTGGAGAATGAATTCAGGCATGAGTAAGCTGCAATATGCCTGGTGGTCATTCCTAAAATGGTAGTCCCCTCAATGGAGCTATTTATTAGGAGAGCAGGACCTCAGGCTAGAGGTTTCTCTAGGGTAGTAACATGGCTGGTGAGGCAAAATGAGAAGACTGGAGACTTGAGTCTGGAAAAAAGGCCTGTAATGAATCATGGGCATGGATTAAGTAAATTGGTTACTTTTACAAAGAGAGTTTGCCTTCCTTGATTCAAAATTAACTTGTCCCTTACAAAGGGAGCATTTTCCACCCGGGGCTCATGGCACTGGCATAGGACTTTGAATACAGAAGGTGCCACCTGGCTTCCAGCAAGAAGAGAGTAGCTTCACTCCTTGCTTTTTCTTTTTTTTTTTTTTTTATCCTTGCTAGAGAAAGGAAGGCAGAAAGAAGAATGACACTGGAGGTGCTGACCAGGAGGGACTGGAAGGTAAATAAAATTGACTTGCCTCTGCTAAAGTTGGGGGGAAAGACTATAAAGACACACATGAGGGGCAAGTAGGTAGCACAGTGAATAGAGCACTGACCCTGGTGTCAGGAGGACCTGAGGTCAAATCCAGCCTCAGACATGTAACACTTACTAGCTGTGTAACCTTGGGCAAGTCACTCAACCCCAATTGCCCTGTCTTCACCCCCTCCAAAAAAAAAAAGACTCATGTGTTTCTGATTAAGTCTTATAGCTCTCTCTGCTTTCCTGGCTATAGGTAGCCAACTATAGCTGTGCTCTTTATGGGTGAAGGGTGGGTGTGTTTGGGCAGGGAAGCAACCACCATGGTCATTCTTCTTTCTACCTTCCTTTCTTTAGCAAAGAATAGTTACCAGTGACAAAGCGTCTCTCTCTTCCTTCCTGCTTAGGTTTAGTGTACCTTCAATTCAAAAGGTATATCTTTTAGTATACCTTCAATTTATGGAAATTGTTTTAGGTGGATGCACATGTTTGTACTGAACTAGAAATGTCCCTAAACATCCATATGCTTCCTTTAAATAGAGGCAGAATAAAGTCGTGGATAGAACACTTGACTTGGAATTAGGAAGACAACAATTCAAAAGTAATTTAACCTCTCTGGGCCTCAATTTCCTCATCTATAAGTTGGGGATAATATTACCACCTAACTCAGGGAGTTGTTGTGAGGATCAAATGAGATCAATTATATAAAGCATTTTACAAAACCTGAAAGCAATATGTAAATAAATAATAGTGATATTATTTTGCTTCTCTGACCTCAGTTTCTTTATCTGTAAAATATTTGGGGAGTGGGAATTGATGACCTCTAATATCCATTCCAGTTCTAAATCTATGATCTTAGACTTTTCCCTTTAATAATTGGTTTGGAGGTTTTCCTAGGGAGCATAGTATTGAGGTCCTAAATTATTGGCATAGAAGAGGAATGGATTAATTATATTCCCAAACCTCTTCCTGGGGCAATGATGCTAATAGGGATGGGAAAGCATCATAGACTCAGACTCAGAGGAAAGGACCTTAGAGGTCAAATTGCCTGGCCACCTTTCTTTGCAGATAAGCAAATGAAATCTAGAGAGAGGGTAAGGGATTTGCTCAGTCACATAAGAATTAAGGGGCAGAGCCAAGATCCAAAACTAGATCTTTTGACTCCAAATCTACTTTGATTTCTACTGCACCATGCTGCCTTCCTATTTGAAGTGAAAAAGGAGAGTTGAAGGAGTCATAGGTTTTAGGACTGTGAGGTATTTGGGAGGTCAGCTAGTACACTAACTACTTTACTTTAAAAATGAGGAAACCGAACCCCCAAATGGTTCGAACTCATTTCCTCTGACCCTCTGGCCGTGTTCTCTGCAGCACTCCATTCTGCATCTTCCAATGTTATTTGTTGAGGGTACAAAGGAACTTTTCTTCTCTTCCATACAGGGAATGACTTATAATATTGGGAACCAGAGGAAACATTTGCTACTTGTAGTTCTTTTTAAGCAGTTCAACAAGGCACAATTACAAGGTATTTCTTCCTGCTGTTTGACTCACTTTCCCCTGACAGAATTGATAGAAAAATCCAGTTCTTCAACATCTGTCTAATATAGCAAAACCTGGAATTTGTTATTTCTTTTCCCCTAGTACCTTCCTTTTTTTTTTCTTCTGCTATATACTACCCAAATACCCTGCAAACCACTATTAGATTCTGAAAACAAAATGTCCAAATACGTTTTTTTGCTTTCTCACAATTATTTAATTGTCTTCCTAATTAATTCTACAGTCTGAAATAAATTATTGACTTACCAAGAGTCTCTTGTTTTCTGTGACAGCTTTAGCTGTAAACAGGCCATTAACAATTCATAATGAGTAGCACTATTTTTTCCCCTGTGCTAATTTGGTGCCCCATTAGAGACATCCTTTGACTTTTTCCTTTCCTATCCACTCACTTTGGGAGAGGGTGACAGGTGACTGCTGGGCCCTGGATGTTTGAACAAAAAGACATTTAGTCTTGGCAAAACAGAGTTTTATTTTCCTATCTAACTACTTGAGCAGAAATTGAGAGACTTTTACCCTATTGTGTCTTGTGCTCATTTACCCTTAATAACACTGGATGGAGAAATAACAATGCTCACTACAGAAAAAGGCAGAAAAATTATTCAATTCCATGTTGAGATTCACAGGGCAGGTGGTTGTGTTCCCAGATTTCCAATCTTGATAGCCAAGGGTGGATCCTCACAGTGTTTAGAATTAATTAGAATAAAGTCACTGAGAATGTATTAATGTATGCTTAGTTCTCCATTAGAGTCCTTCTCTGATGCCATATCATTATATCAAGGTGTCCTTGTGTGCTTAAAAGATCTACCAGTGGAGTGCAAGGTCTAGGACATCCTACTAAGATATAAAAGATTTGAATGCAGGCTCTAAAGTGGACCATGTCTATTGTCCAAATGTGAGGAAGTTCTTTGTGGGAAAATTGGTTATCAAGTGATGAATATATATATTTTAATGGTCATAATGACTCAAGATGGCTATCTATGAAATGAAAAGGTTGCAATTTATCTAAGTGTATATAATCTCTAGTGTTTGCATGGGGGACCTGTGACCTGGAGGCAACATGTGGACCTCTAAATCCTCAAGTGCAACCCTTTGACTGAATCCAAACTTCACAGAACAAATCCTTTTGTTAAAAAGATATTTCACATTGCCTTCTATTTTTTCATTTGTTTGGATCTATTTAATAGTATCCTGATTTCTCATAAAGTCACTAGCTTCCATTTGCTCCAATATAATTCTGAAGGAATGATTCTCTTCAGTGTGCTTTTGAGATTCTTTTTCCATCAGGCAAATTTGGCTTTTTAAGGCATTTTCTCCTCTGGCTTTTTGAGCTTCTTTTGCCATTTGAATTAGTTTATTTTTTAAGGTGTTATTTTCTTCAGTCAGGCTGTTGACTCTCTTTTCATGATTTTCTTGCATCATTCTCATTTCTCTTCCCAATTTTTTCTCCACTTCTCTTATTTAGTTTTCAAAATCCTTTTTAAGCTCCTCTATGGCCTGTAACCAATTCCTATTTTTCTTGGAAGCTTTTGGTGCAGGAGTTCTGACTTTGTTGTCTTCCTCCTGTTCCATGCTTTGATCCTTTTTGTCCCCAAAATAGGAATCTAAGATATGATTGCTATGCTTGCTTTGCTTCCTTTGCTTGCTCATGTTGCCATTCAATTACTTGACTTTTGAGCTTTTTGCCACAGTAGAACTCTGCTTCCAGAGAGGAGAGATTTGTCCCAAATCACTGGGGGTTTCTCAGCTGCTGGAGCTATTAGTTGGGTGCCCTCTCTGAAGCTTACACAGGCTCTCTGGCACCTGGTCACATACCCCAGGACCTCCACCCAAGATAGTGATCCAGATCCAAGAAGGTTACAGCAAGAGCAATTACCTCTCAGACTGGTGTCATGGTCCCCCTACAATCTGCAGGCCAGGAGCTCTGAAGCAGCTATATGGTGGTGGCTGCTGCCATGCCTCAGCTGCTTTTCCCTCTGGGTACAGAGGCTGGACCACACTCCCAGACTCCCTGTTCCCAAAGTCTACACTGACCTCTCACTTTGTGTTTGGCATTTATGGGTTGATAATTCTGGAATCCACCACAGCTGCTGGTGATCTACTCTCCTGATAGCCTTCTAGCCTTGGCTGGTTGGGCCCCCCTGAAGCTAAAACTGCAGGTTCAGGTGGAGCTAGACTCTGCTCCCAGCATGCTGCAATGAACCCTTCCTATCTGCCTGCTGGGCTGTCTTCAGTGGGAGATTTGTTTCTCTCTGTTACTTTGTGGGTTCTGTAGCACTAGAGTTAGTTTAGAGTAATTTTTATAGGTATTTGAGGTGGTTATGGGGGGGGAGTGCAGGGAGTTTTCCTACTTCTGCCCTGCCATCTTTAGAAATAAGTTTCTTTATAACATGTGTAGTAACATTTTTTCCCCATGCAGAATCAATATGCAGAAAAAGTGTCTTTGCCTGCAAGGTAACCTAAAGGGACAATAAGCCTATGCTAGAAAATAATCCCATGGCATTGGGGTGACTCTGTATTCTTAAGACTGGAATAGTAAAGAACAATCTTCATCTTTTCTGTGAGTTCTCCCTTATCTTATAATTTCTTGACATTATACACCCTAGCATCACCACTTTTTACTGCAGTGTCTGATGGATCCTTTTGCTTGCTCATGCCAGCACCTTTACCTTTAATCCTGTCTCCTCATATTTTCAGCTGATTGTGTCACACTGACAACAATTCTCTCTGTGTATGTTCACACCACCAATTCTCTCAGTGTTCACATTAACAAAATCCTCTCTCTGATTGTGTTTATGCTTATCAATCATTCTCTCTTGCTTATTGACTTCATACTATCAATAATTCTCTTTCTCATTTTTCTCTGTATACTGATTCTTTCTTTGTTCCACTCTTTCTAACACCTTCTCCATCTTCATAAAAACAAGAAAGGTTCTTCACTTTTTGACCAGATAGTTGCTCTTAATTTCCCTGTCTCAAGTCTCTCCCCCTTGTGCTCCACTATTAGCATAACTACCATAGTAATTTTCTATTGTTGTATTCATTAAACTCCAATGTTTCCTTATTGCCTCTGGGATCAAATATAAACTTCTCTGGATTTCAAAGCTCTCTACAACCTTGCCCCAATTTATTTTTATAACCTCATTATACATTATCCTCCTTCCCAAACTTTATGTTCTACTCAAATTGGTGTCTCTATTTTTTTTTACACATAGCTCTCAATAACTTGTCTTCAAGTCTTTGCTCCAATCATCTCCCATGCCTGGAGAAGTAGTCCCTCCTTACCTCTGCCTCATAGAATTCCTCTCTTCAAAATGTAGCTCAAGCAGCATCTTCTACATGAAGCGTTTTCTGACTCATCCGAAGTGTTAGTGCCCTTCCTACTTAACTACTTTGTATTCTTATTTCCATATATATAATTCTTGCATATGTTGTCTCTTTCAATAGAATCTAAACTCCTAGAGAGTAAAATTGTTTAATTATTTTATATTTGTATCCCTAATGTCTAGCACAATACCTGGATCACAGTAGATGCTTAATAAACAAATGTTTGCTGATTGAGTGATTTGTAATTATTGCTTAACTAAAAGCCTTCAGGTATTGGTCCCAAGACATAGTGTTGTTCTAATATGATCCTAGTTAAATACCAAGAGGCTCTCACTATAGAAATGGCCAAAAGGTCAAGTAAAGAAGAATTTATTAAGTACTAACTATGTGCCAGACATTGTGCTAAGTGAAAGAAAAGCAAAAATACAAAGAAAGGCAGATGATGATTCTCCATTCTCAAAAAGCTGATAGGTGATAAGCTATTTTTTTTTTTTTGGCAAGAAGAGCTATTGGAGACCATCTGCTAAGGCTTGGTGGGGTTGTTCTTTGCATTTCTGGAGGATTACCACTGTCAATGAAGTACTCATTGTATGTGCATACACATTGGTTGGTGTTGTGGTATAAATGGGATAGGACACATAGTCTTTGATCCTGAGGAATTTTCTAGATGGGAGCTATAAGATGACATTGCTAGTGGACCCTAACATCTACTCTGTCATCTGTCAGGAGTGAGTTTAAATGGCTGAGAATAGAGAAGGGATATAAATGTATAGATGTATATCCATACACATACCATACCTTACACAACAGCTAAAATTCAGGGGTTCCTTGTGTGCATTGAGGATAGATCACTATATACTATTTGAAAATACTTCACAAAACATGATCCTCTATTGTTGTGTGTGTATGTATGTGTGTATATGTGTATGTGCATATATGTATGTGTGTGTGTTTAGTCAGGACCTGTGATTTCATCTTGATAGGGAATGCCTAGTAATGGAAACTCCCTCCATTGATATGAATGACAGTTCATCTGCAACTTATAGCTGGAAAACTGCCTGGGGCAGTGGGAAATGTCAGAGTCATGAACATAGAGATGAAAGTAAAATCATTAGAAAACACAAGTTTTCCAAATGATAGTGACAAGAGTAGAGGATTGAGGAATAAGTATTAGGAGATATATACAATTAGATATTGGAAGAAGAGGATTCAGTAATATAATAAGAAGATTGGCATAAGGAAAACTAGGAGAATGCATTATCACTCAAGTCAAATGAAGGAAGAGTTGGGTGGAGGGATGAACAAAAGAAATAATAAGGGTAGGGCCAACAACCCCTATTTTAGCATTTTGTTTTTCTCATCTCTAGATATTTTTCGAGGCAAGAAAAGAATATTTGACCCACAAGCCCCCATATTTGGCTCTTCATGTGATCTCAAGAAACATTATCCCCAGACTTATGATAAGTTCTCCCCAACAAGAGCATAGTAATATACAGGATGAGAGAATAGGCACTGTTCTTCTAGCACAAATAAGAAAGAAATTCAAAGGGATTAATATTGTGCTGTCACTTTCCTGATGGCTCTGAATCTGCAGCAGACTGAAAACATACTCTTAACAGTTTAGCACCATCTCAGTGATTCTTTCTCATCTCTTTATACTCAGTACCTTGTTCATCCCCTCCCATCCCTTTGAAGCAGCTCAAATAGAATTTTGCAAAGGTATGTAAAAATGAAAGGGGACTTTGGAACTTAAAATTCAGTAAGTGTGGGAGACATTAGAAATTGGGTCCAAATCCCCATTTTACAGGTGAGGAACCAGGTACCTGAGAACTTAAGTGATCTAAACTGTCATATCATTGTTTTTAAGAGGTGAGCTCCTAGAGGCTGAAACATTACTTACTTAAGACTTTATTCCTGGAGTTGGCAACTTTTAAAATAGATACTTATTTAAACATAATAACACCAATAAATCAAGAATTAATGTTGGACTACGCAAATCAAGTAATATTAATTTTTCTTAGACAATTGTTTTTAATATATAATATTCTTACCTATTAAGCCTATAGAAAAGCATGCACCATAGCTTTTGATGTGATCAAAAGCAAAGAACATTTCTATTCTAGTGAAGGACTTTATGAATATATCAAAATACTGGATTAATTGTTCACAGAGAGGTTTACATTTCTTAGATCATCTTGAACTGCAATAGCCTAAGGGAGTTGAATCCTAACAGAAGTCTTCAGGAAAAAAAAAATCTAGATGACCATTTGTCATACATATTCAGTTGAGGATTCTTGTTACAGGAAAGGAATGGTGTAGATGAATTTTGAGATATCTTCTAATTTTGGGCAGTATTTTGGAAAACTCCAACTTTTCCTAAGGCCACATTGGTATGAAATATACAAATTAGGATTCAAAGTCTGAGTCTTCCTCTTGAAGGCCTTTCAACTACATCATATTGACTTGGCAAAGGGTCTCATATGAGTGCGTGTGCATATACGCATATGCATGTGCATGTAGGTTGGGGGAAGGTGCACAAAAGAAGTTAGAAAAAAGGGGTATCTTTTTCGCTCAGAATAATGTAAGCTTTTTGAGAGCAGGCGATAGTTTGCTTTTTGTTTGTATACTATGAACGTAACACAGTGCCTGCTGATTAATAGATATTTAATAAATATTTTGTCCTTCATTGACAAAGAATATAGCACCTAAGTGAGAGGTCAATTCTGATTTTCCAATATTTGAATAATATGTTTGCTAATGTTGACCCAGGTTCTTGGGCCTTGGAAACTATTTTTTAGTCTTTCTCGTTTGAAATTCAGTCAAGTGAGGTAAGTCAGTTTCCAGCTAGGTGTGTCACAATTTGTTGTCTAGCACTTAGTAAGTACTTAATAAATGTGTATTAATTGGTTATTGATAAATTGACTTAGAGAAGAAATGATAGCAGTAAAAGAGAAAAGAGACTGCTGTAGGAAGAAAAAGTACTATTCCTTCTTATTCATGGCTTTGGTTTCACTGATACCAAGGACTTAGAACTAGACAATTGTTCCTGGCAGAAACTACATGGTTAAGCCATTCGACTCCAAAGGAGATGTCTCAATATATAAGTATTGAAAATACGAGCTCTGTGAAGGTGAAAAGTTTTAATTTTTAAGGGCCCATGTTATTAGCGCAGTCAAGTACAGGAGCAATGTGGAGCTGCATAAAATAAGTGGAATATCATGTAAATTGATATGAAAATTACTGCTAGTTATACTATGCCCAGTAAAATGATTCACAGTAATTCAAGGAAATGTTTCTTTTCCCCATTAAGATTCCTAATGCCCTGAGTTATTGAATGTTATTGAAGCTGAAGAAGTGGTCTGTGACTTGGGCAGCCACTCACCTGCTGCCTGAAGTTGCAGAGCAGGGACAGCCAGGAGAACGTCTCAGAAAATGGGATTCTATAGAATGTCTCATGTCTGGTATTTCTCCTCTCTTTCTCCAAAATCCTACATGGTGTGTAGTGCCTGGAATACAAAAAGCTCATGTCCTTGGGATAGATATAGCTATGCATCTATTTATTTCTCTAAAAGAAGTCAGTAGCTGTTTGCAGGGTGTATTTATTGGCTGGTAAATCCCAACTTCTCAACTTTAGTTTTAGTGAGAGTAGATTTTGTGCTGGGTGCAAGAAATGGCTTACAGTGCAGTTCCATTTGAAATTATTTTGACCTTCTTCTCCCTGGGATTATGGGTAGCTACAATCCAGTAAAATTTGGATTAAAGTATAACTGGAAAGTTTAGAGCATGGAACCATTTTATACTTTCAAAGATGTTAAATCTTTCAGTATGCTGGATTGTGTTCTGTCCTTATATTAATCATTGGATTTAGGTTAATCATTACTCTCTCTGACTCAGCTTTAAAATTATAAATAAAGATACTATTTATTTTTTAAACATCATTAGTATTTCCCAATATTTCTCAAAGATTATTCTCACTTTTGTAGTTATACAAATCAAAATGGTATGTTAAAAAATTATGACTGCCTATAATTGGTATGTCATTTGACACCTATACTCCACCAATTTTTTTTGTCAGTTTTTCAAATTGTAAAGGGATGTTCTTTTCAGAGAAGAATATGAAACAAACTCTTATTGTCTATAGAGAAAGAGGGCCTATATGAGATCAATTTATTTTAACATTTGAAATCCACGGCTATTTTCCCAAATTTAATCCTTTATTACTTTTACTTCATTTCTAAAGTATTCAGTGACTGTTATTTGGGGCTGAATCACCAAATTGAATGTGTGACTGACCCTGTGGATCTATTTTACTTTTGTCATTAAATAAACCTAGATGAAACCCTCTTTAGGGGAGATTTCAGTCAAATTATCCTTGGCAGCTTGGTAGAGCCATGGACAGAGAGAAGGACTTGTACTCAGGAAGACCCAAGTTTAGCTCAGGTCTTCCATATTTAGTAACTGTGTGTCCCTGGGCAAGTCACTTAACTTCTGTTTGTCTCACTTTCCTCAAATATAAATAGGATAATAATAGTATCTTCTCAAGGTTATTTTGAGAATCAAGTGTAAAGTACTTGGCACAATGCTTGGTACACAGCAGGTATTTAATAAATGCTTATTTCTTTTCTTCCTTCTCTGGGCAACTTCTTTTATACAGGTGTATGATATTAAACTCAGTAGTATAAATTGTACCTGGGAATTAAAAAGAAGAAAAGTAAAAACACAATATATTATTATGGTAATAACAACCATGTTGATTCAGTATATTTCTTTTAGATTAGACATTAGGCAGAATTCAATTAGTTAACTGAGAAGTATTTATTGAGTACCTATTTGGGGGACTATTTATTTTGGTAGGGAATGTGGGAAATATGAAGGAGCTACCTACAACTTGTCTAAGCTCAAAGGGCCCATTTAAGAGACAATTATATTCTTATTTCCCTTTGCTTTCTGGCTTTAAGTCAACAAGCACTTTTTATACACTTATTTTGCATTAAATGCTAAGGAAACAAAAAAAAAAAAAGCAAAGAATATTGTCCCTGCTCTCAATGAACTTACAGTCTTGTGGGGAGAGACAATGAAAATAACGATGAACAAAAAAGTCATGTACAGGATAAATTTGAATCAATCAATAATAGAAAGGCACTAGCTGTGAATGGGTGTAGAGAGAACCAGGAAAGGCAGAAGGAGTAGGAAAGATTTGATATAAGTCTTGAAGGAAATCTGCCCACTATATTAGGTTTAGCTAGGTGGTGCAGAGGATACAGTGCTGGGCTTAGAGTCAGGAAGACTCATTTTCTGTGTTCATGAGTTAAAATTTTGCCTTATACACTTACTTAGCTGTGTGACACTAAGTCACTTAACTTCGCTTGCCTTAGTTTCCTCATCTGTAAAATGAGTGGAGAAGGAAATGGCAAAACCATTCCAGTATCTTTGACAAGAAAATCCTAAAAGTGGCCACAAAGAGTCAGATACAACTGAATAACAACAACTTGGAGGAAATCCAAGAGTTGTGAGGTGGAGATAATGAAGGAAAGAATTCTGTGCCAGGGAAAATGTCTATATTCAAGAGACAGCCTGTTGTGTTGGAGAAACAGCAAGGACACCAGTGTCACTAGATCATAGCGTATGCATAGGCAGTGCTATGTAGGAGCCATCTTGAACTGATTCATGAGAACTAATCATTAATTTCTCAGTGTGAGCATTTATACCTTGTAATTTGACAAATGATACAAATCAGGGCTTGACTTATTGTTTTATTGATTGTCTAGACTTAAGAAAGTGAGGGAGAAAATGTTCATAATGCAGATTCAGCATAATAGTGTGGCCCATGCATTCATTTTTTTTTCTTTTGTGCCAGACAACTTACTGTTAAACATTTATCAGTACACCATTGTATATAGTAAGGTGCAAGATTATAAAGGTAGGAAGAGGCCAAGTCATGAAGAGTTTTAAAAGCCAAAAAGGTTTTATATTTGATATTGGTAGAGCCTTTGGAATGGACTGAATGGCGATAATACGGTAACATCTGTGCTTTAGGAAGATCACTTTTATAGTTGGATGGAGGATGGTCTAGAGCATGGAGAGACTGTAATACTCCAGAGGTGAGGTGAGAAGGATATACACTAGGGCAGTTGTAGTGTCAGAGGAGAGAAGGTGGAATATATGAGATTTTACAAAGGAAAAAAAAATGACAGAACTTGACAACTGAGGGAGGGAGTGACTTGTCTAAGCCCCCAACAGAGTAAATAGCAGAGGCAGAATTAGAGAACTAGAATCTTCTGAATTTGAATGCAGGGTTTTTCCCATTATGCTGTACAGCAATCATCACATAGATGAGATTTCACATCAAAATAATAGCCAACTCTAACCTTGCTCAGCTTCTAAGATCAAAGAAAAGACTATAGCACTTCAGGTTGCATAGCAATAGGTGAGAGTTGGGAAGAAGGATCTGAATCTATAATATGGAAATGCTATAGATTCATGTTTGATGGAAGGCTGAGATATAATATTAACCATGGCACTTAGTACCTACAATATATAAAGCTTTCCCGCTGGAGTACCACACAATAAACCCAAAGGCTGTAACTACAAGGATGCATCAGAAAGGTGGTGCATGGGATGTCTTGTGGTCATGATGTAAATACAACTTTGAGACTAATTGTACACCACAGCTTACCTGAACTGAAGCCATGTGGCTTCTACATAATAACCATTCCTTCTCTAACCCTTGGGAATTAGACATGTCTTGTGTGCTGATTGGAAGATGTAGTACTTACTGGGTTATAAAATCTCTTTCCTTGAAGAAATTTAAAGTCAAGAAAAAAATCAGACAGTCATCTTTCTGGGATCATTAAGCATAGAATTTTGCCTGGAGGCTAGGGATTGGACTAGATGACCCTTCAACATTAATACTTCTTCAGCCAGTGATTTATGATAACTTCTTCAAAATGTCTTGGTGAGCAATTACACAGCCTGGTTCAACTTAGCTTTTTTGAGAAAGTAGAAAATACTGAAGACACCCTCAAGTGAGTATAGACATAACAATTACCTCAACCATACTAGGCTATTTCTGGAAAGGCAATTGAGCATAGAGACAGGCATTAAAGTCAGTATGCAGAGAAATGGATCCCTGCCTGAGAAAATGGTATGCTTGTCATTGTCTCAGGAATGTTTTCTCATTTTACTTTCTTTATATCATGACCCTCTTGTCTGGGAACAAAAATGTCATCTGATTAAAATCTTTTCTCCCTCTACTTCACTGGTAAAAATAAAATTCTGTCTGAGAAAATATGTGTCTTGTCCCTACCGAGGTACATTTAGGATCATAGGATCTGTAGCTACAAAAGATCTGAGAGGTCATTTAATCAAACCTCATTGTCTTACAGATGAAAGAACAAAGGCTCATAAAGGTTAAGTGACTAATCCAAAGGCACATTGGTGGTAGGTCAGCAGAGACAGAACTCAAATACAGTTCCTCTGATTCTAATTACAAAGCACTTTCTATTACAAAATGTAACGTCTTCTCCTTGATTATTTTCTGACTGCCTTTGTCTATTGCCTTGTCCTCATCTTCTAAACTGATAGCATAAATTTGTTCATACTGGAGTAAAGGAAACCTTCTGTGTTGAGATCTTTAGAGCAGAAGTTTGATCACTGTGTAAAGGAACCTGAGTTAAAGGAGGTTTCATAGATTTGTGATGCCATTGAAGTAGCTAGATGTCACAGTGGATAGAATTCTGCACCTGGAATCAAGAATTATCTGAATTCAAATTTATCCTCAGATACATTACTAGTGGTGAGACTTTGGCCAAATCATTTAGCCTCTGTTTGCCTCAATTCCTCATATGTAAAATGTGGAAACAATACCTCCCAGGGTTGAAGATCAAAGGAAATAACATTTACAAAGTTCTTAGCACAGTGTCTATCATAGTAGGTGCCGCATACATGCTTATTTCCTTCCTTCCATCATTGAGTAGGTTATTCCCTTCACTGTTTCAGATTACAATCTCTCCTGTCCACCTCCTCATCCTGTATGATGTTTATCTGCATCCTTCTGCAAATTCTCCCTTATTTTTTTCCTTGTTATTCTAGTATAAATTATTCTTCCAGTTCTTATGAACTCTGATCAGTGCAGTGACCACCTTTGATTCTAGAGAACCAATGAGGAAGCATGTTCCATATCTCCTGCCTTAGAGGTGACAGACTAAATATTCAATATGAGACATTATTTTTGGACATGGCCAATGTGATATGTTTTGATTGACTATGCTTATGTGTTCCAAGGTTTTTTGTTTGTTTTGTTTTGCTTTGTTTTCATTTGTTTTCAGTGTGTGCATGGGGGAGGTGGGAAGGAGAAATAACAATTATCTGCTAATTGAAAAAAAAATTAATTGAAAATAAATCTACTTTTAGGATTTACTCAACATGTTAGTCTTTCATGTGAATATTTAATGTAAATTGCAACTGTTACCACTTTAACCATCATCTCTCTCTATGATCTCTCATTCTCAACACAAAACACTAATTCCTTTTCTGATCATGCATAGCTTGGATAGTGGGGAAAGTGGGGGTTGCAATACTTCTTAAACACAAATGAACTTTGGAAGTAAGTTGGGGCTTATTTTTAACCATTTGACTTCTTGCCAGTGGCACTTGAATCACCTGAAATTTTGATTTTTCCAATATGTTTGTGTTCCATGATGGGCAACCATGTTACTTCCTCAGGAAAATATTGATGTGCCTGTAATCTGGAAATTACAGAGATGATTCAGAAAAAAAAAGTCTGTATAGTGGTTCCCTTATACCCTGATGCAGGTTAGAGTTCATGCATTGGATTTGATTGACAGTGAATTTCAATTGTGCAGTAGAAAAACCAAACTGCAACAACAATGACAATAACAACATCAAAACATTCCTCTGGTAACACTAGGGTCCCCAGAATGGAGCCAAAGGGAAACGGAGAAAATGGCTCATATATTAAGCAGTTCACTCTTGTCATTTCAGACTGAGTAGGGGAAGGAAATAAATAAATAAAAATTAAATGAAGGAAAGAGCTAAAAATAAAATCACACAGCAAATGAAACTGGAAGTTTGAATACAAATACAATTATATGTCTTTGGGTGAAATCCATAACCAGTTTTCAGCAATGCCCACCTGACTTGCTCATTGAATTGCGAAATGAGAGAATATAAATCAGAGTTGACAACGAGGTCTTATTTCCCTCTTTAGAGGTTTTAACTGAATAATAAATCATAGAGATCCAGCATACCGAGGACCTCTTAGGATTCAGTTCCATTCTCTTTGTTAGCACCTACAAACAATAATTCCTACTATGTGATGCATGTAGATAGCAAACCTTCCTTCCTCTTACTGTCAGCTTCCATTCTCTTTAAACTGCTCAGTTAGAGTAAAAGTTTACTTACAGTGGGCCAGCTTGAAACCAAATCAGTCACTTATTTGAAGAGTATCTAGATGCAAGTCCTTTTCCTAATATCCTCCAACATATGTACCTCAAGTCTTTTCTGACTTTTTCATTCTCTAAAGTAAAAGAAATCAGAGTCTCAGAGTAGGAAGCAGGGAATGTGGAGCCAGTTCCTATGGATTCTGAAGAACTGAGTTATTTTTAATCAGTGTGAGCATTTATTTACTTTTCAGAAATAAGCAAATGTTACAAATCAGGGCTTAAGTTATTGTTTTGTTCTAGACTTAAAGTTACGAAAAATTAATAATTATGCAGATGAAACAAAAATTGCATACTGAAAAAATATATCCAAATGCATACATCTATCTATCTATGTATATACACACACATATATGTATCTATCTACATACATACACACACATACACATACATATATATTTTTTCCTCCCAAAGAACCAGTTAAACATTTATCAGTCTACTATTTTTAGAGTGGGATGTTAGAAGGCATCTGGTCTAACTTGTATCTCATTTGCAATCTTCTTTATAAAAATCCTAAGAAATACAGACTCCACTAGAAGGCCTCCAGTGGTGAGTTGCTTACTACCTCTCAAGATAGCCCATTCCATTCTTGGTTGACTCAGATGATTATTTTTCCTGCTATGGTGTCATAATCTACTTGTATAGAACTTCCTCCCATTGCTTTCTACTTCTCTTCTCTTCCAGCTGAACTCCCCATTTACTTTTTACCCTTCTCAATGCTGACCTTTTTGTTTAATAGTCTCCAAAATCGGATCTAAGGCCTAATACCAAGAAGATATTAATTTGACCCCAAGAAGTACATAATTATCCAGTTGGAGGATAGGAAGATGTATCACATCTCACTCAGGCTCCCAGCCAATTATGGACTTGTCACTTCCCTTCAGCATTCCCCCTCTCTAGTCCCTTTCACCACTGGCCTCCTGTGTGGCTGCCCTGTGGGTAGGCCCCTCCGGGGGTATAAAAACCTGATCTGACTCAGTACCCACAGCAGCCACACAAGTAAACTTTCTGCCTGCCCCTCCTTGCCCCTACTCCCTTCTCAGCTCCCTCTCCCTGTTCCTTTTCCACTCTTACCACAGAAAGTGGCTCTGAATCCAAACAAAGTGCTCTGGGAGTAAGCCACCTCCTTTTACCCATTAATTTTTCAATAGGAAAAATGATTAAAGCACAGGATGGGCAAGCACAGAAGGATTATGATTATATTATTTTTCCACTCAAACCCAACCTTCTTCTAAACTTCCTATTTCCCTAGAGACTTTCCTCCATTCTTCCAGTTGCCCAATTTCTCAACATTATCTTTTTTTGACTCCTCACTTGGAGCTGCTCCCTCCAAAATTGTCAATGATCTTTTAATCATGAAGTCTGATGGTTTTTCTCAATTCTCATCCTTCTAGACCACTTTGCAGCATTTAATACTCCATTATTGACCTTTCTGCTTGGATCTATATTGTCTTTTTTCTTCTTGTGACACTGCTCCATTTGGGTTTTCCTATCTGTTTGTCTACTAGCTCTCAGTCTCCTTTTTTGGATCATCATCCATATCACGCATTCTAATTGTGGGTGTTCAGCAAAGCTCTGTCCAGGAATTCTATGCACACTTTCTCACTTGGGGATACCATTACTCCTGTGGGTTTTACTATCATAACTATGTATATGACTTCCACATCTGCTGATCCAGCCCTAGGTTCTCTTTTGATCTTTTTGCATCACCAATTCCTTATTAGATATTTCAAATTGCATGTCCAGTAGGGATCTCCAACTGAAAATATCCCAAATAGATTCCATTACTCCCTTACCCTGGCCCCCCAAAAACACACTTCTTTTCTGAATTTCTTAATTTCTCTAGAAGCCACCACAATCCTTTGAGTCCCCCAGCTTTACAGCTTTGCTGTTATATTTTATTCCTCACTTTCCCTCACTCTACATATCAGTTCCTATCAGACCCTATCAATCACCAAATCATGCCATTTATATCTCTATAGCATCTCTTCTTTCCATTTCTTTACTGACATATTCACTCCCCTTGCTCAAGTCCTCTCACCTTTTAACTGAATTTTCTGCCTCAATTTTCTTAACTTTTGTAGCAGCAAGCACCTCAGAATCCCCAGAGGGGCTGCCAACATAGATTCTTAGATATGATTTTCTAAAGGAAAGCAACTCAAAATGGGTTAACAATCTTGCTTTAATCAATCAAACATATCATTTTCCTAGTTCAGGGGAAAAGGTCGGCACCCCAAACTTCAGAGTATACAGACAGGTTACCAGCAGAAGTTACAAGACAGAGAAAGATTTCAAGCAGACATTCCTCCAACTGTCTAACCATTACATCCATACCTAGTCAGTTACCAGAGAGGGAAACACCAACATTTGGGTTTTTTCAAAGCCAGGAGGCTCCCAAAGGCTGCCCAGAGTCTCATCTGGTCAAATCACACAACACTTCTCAAAGTGAGCCCCAAAACAAAGTTTCACATCAGGGTTTATATAGTCTTCTCCTGGCTCAGAGAATGTAACAACCCTCTTGACCCCACTGCCCAATCACAAAGTATCTCCTGAAAAACTAGCCTCCTGCCACAGGCTCCAGGTGCACTTAAGCCTATCAAATGGCCTAGGGGCAGGGAAGATCTTAAATTTCCATTCCACTCCTATAACAACTATGTAAACCATTCTCCAAATAGTTGACAAACTAATTTTCCGAAATGCATATCTAATTATGTCATTCCCCTACTAGTACACTTCAGTGACTCCTCGTTGACTTTAGCATCAAATATTATTTCATCTTTAGTTCATCTTTTACAAATATCCATTCATTGTATAAATTTTATGATATTTGTAATTTTTAGTATAGTTGAATGAGTATATAATTTATAAATGGGTAAATATACATATACTGGGGGTGTGCGCATGCTCACAGTTGTTTTTTTTTTTTTTAAGCAATCAGGGTTAAGTAACTTGCTCAAGGTTACTCGGCCAGTCATTTCTGGGTGTGGTGCTGAGTGTCTGAGCCCGGGATTCGATCTCCAGGTCGTTCTGACACTGGAGCCGGTGCTCTTACTCGCTGTGCTACCTGGCCGCCCCCACAGTATTTTTTTTTAATTAATAATGATGCACAATCAAAAACATTTAGAGAAATTCAGTACAACACTATCCTCTACTCTTTAATTCCTTGACCTCTTGTCTTATAACTGCTCATGTTTTTCAAAACCCCAGCCGTGGAATACTCTTGTTTTATGCTAAATCTACTTGTACTCATGTGCCATTGAATGCGATTGAAGAAACAGACTGCAAGATTCTACTGGGTGTGAAGATTATCTAATGTCTTCTGTGCCATGAGACAGTCCTTTCACTCCTCACTGGATGATTTTCTATCTTACTCTTCATAGCAGTCATTCCAAACCTTCTCTTTTTCCTGTAAGCCTTGAACACTGATTCCCCAAGCCCCTACCACTATGGACCTTCTTCGATCCATTAATGAGAAAATAGAGGCCTTTCCCTTTAGAAGCCCTCTTTCTCCCTTACCTGTATCATATAACCCCTTGAAATAATTCACAATTTTTTTTCTTTACTTTGAGCTCTGAAGAAGTGATGGCTATTCTCATTACTAAGGTCAACCCCTCTATACCTTTGACCCTTTATCTCCTCCTCCATTATCATCCCCTCACTAGCCCCGACCTCTATTTCATGAGTGGCCTCTTTCGCCTCTAACAACTCCTTCCCTGTGTTTTCTCTTCAACTCTCCTCTATCAGCTTTCCTACCCTCAATCTTGAGCCCCATTCTCCTAAATGTTGAGTCCTCAACTGAGACCTCTATTTCATGAGGAGTCCCAGCCATGCTCATTTAACCAACTGGTGCTCCCCTCCAGACTTCCCCTCAACCTCCTCATCTATCTTCTAGCTAACCCTCACTAAGCTACCATCTCCTCAAGCTAACATCAGACTGTAATGATCATTTGTTTTGGAAGGAATATTAGAATACAAATAGTCCAAATGCTTCATTTCACCAAAGAATCAACCAAGGTACAGAGAAGTTAATTAAAATGCAGGTAGTGACTAAGTTAAGTTTCAAACCTAGCATTTAAATGTGAATTTGAATTCATGTCCTTGGATCTTTAATTTATTGTTCTTTTTTCCTATGCCCCCTGATGGATGCTTGACCATTTATCTTTGCTCCCTTCCATAATCACTTATTAAGCATGCTCTACACCTTGTCTCCACAGCCACTCTATTCATTCAGTACTTAACTGTTTGCAGTCTGGCTTCTGACCTCATCAATCAACTGAAACTACTTTTTCTAACATTGTCAATGCTGTCTTAATTGCCAAATGGGATGTCTTATCTCTAATCCTTCTCTGATCTCTCTTCTTCATTTGACACTGTTGAGCATCCTCTCCTTCAGGATGCTCTCTTATGTCTGAATTTCCATGTCTGTGCTCTCTCTTTTTTACTTTTATTTTATGACCACTTTTTATTCAATTGTCTTTTCTTTGTTATAATCCATACAATATACCCCAACTGTGGGTGCACCCAAACACTCTATTCTGTATCATCTTCTCTCTATATTCTCTTTCTTGATGACTTCATTTCTTCATAGTGATAATTATCACCATGAAGATGACTCTTAGGTATATCTATATTTATATATGGATATGTCATATCTATATTGATATCAATATTGATATAACTAGTTCTAATTTCTATCTTGAAATTACATCATCACATCATAAGCTCCTAGCAGGACAAGGATTATTTTGCTTTTATCTTTGTATTCCCAGTGCCTGGCACATAATAGGTGCCTAATAAACATCTGTTGATTGAGTCAAGGCCATGATCAGGTAGTGTTAGTCCTTTATAGTTTTCCCATAATGCTTACTTGTGGTCAGTGCTTTTCTATAGAGAATGCTGTTACTGTATACTTACCTAGAAGCAGGGATTATTATTTTCTCATTTCGGAGAAAGGTCATATAGAATGATATAGTGAAATGAAAATTTGTTTTCCATTTTGTTTTCAGACAGAGCTAGAATACAACTTTTAGAAGAAACACAGATGCCCATTATTCTTGGAATAGAATAACATAGTAGTTGCAAAACTATTATTTTTTTCATTTTTAGACTTCCACAATTCTAGAGATTGAAAGGATGTCATAGGCCATCAGTTCCCATTCCATAAGCATGAATTCTCTCCACAATATCCCTGAAAAAATGTTAATATAGTGTCTGCTTAAATACCTTCACTGACTGTGAACTTACTACCTAGCAGAAAAATCTCCTTCCCCCCAAACTTTTTCAGACTGATCTAGTTGCTGGGAAGTTTTATTTTATTATTTTTTTCCTAGCATATGTTGTAACCTAGTCTCCTTGTATTTGACATTAATTCTGTGGACCAAGATTTTTGCTTTCCCTCTGAAGCCAAGGACAATCTGTTTAATCCTCCTATCTGAAAGTCTTTCACATCTATATCTGATGATATAAAATATTTGAAGACAGCTACCATGTCTCTCTAAATGTTTCATCGCTGTTTTTTTTCAACCATTCCTCATATGCTATATGCTATCATCCTTTCAATATCCTGGTTACTAACTTCTGTCTGCATGCTACATTATCAATATCTTTCCTAAAATATTCCATCACAAACTGAAACAATACTCTGGATCTGGCCTGACCTTTATTTCATATTATAATTTCCTTTGTTGTACCTTATGTATATATTTTTATAACCTAAGACCAAATTAGATATGTTTGTTGCCTTCTCCCACTTATTCATGTAGAACTTATAGTCAACCAAAACCTACATCTTTTCCCTATAAAATGCTTTGGAGCCATGTTTTACTCATCCTGTACTTGTATAATTGATTTTTTTTTTGCAGAGTAAGAGACTAAATTTGTCTCTATTAAATATTATCTTGTAAGCATCAGGTTACAAAACTATCTTAAGAGAGAGGCTGAATCATCCCCTGAATTGATAGGCATGCTTTCAACTTCTTCAACCAAATTATTGATAATATTGAATGGGACGAAATAAAGAACAAATCTCTTGGGTATGTTCCTATGGACCCCCTTTCCAACTTCCATTTGATATTCTTTCAATAATGTATGTGCCTGGCACATAAGTGTTTAATAAATGACCACACCAAGTAAATGCTTAATAAATGCTTGTTGACTGAACACAGAATAGGTGTCTGTGATGTGGCTCTTATGAAATCAAGAATTCTGAAACTCCACCTGCATTTAAAAATGACGGAAGTTGATTGGAGGCATCTATTGACAGTGAATAATTTACTGATATTATTTCATCTACCCATTTTGTTTTTGATACAGAACATATTTCAACACTTCAAAAATCAGTGTTCCCATTAGTGTGAATTCCACTGATTTGAATAATAATCCTTTCGTGCCTTGGTAGACAGTGTGCATGAGATGTTGTGGCTAGAAACATCCATTTCCTGTTGGCTAACCTTCAGACTGAGTGTCTCCCAGTTAATGTAGACTGGTCACTAGATGACTGGCATGCATGCAGACTCATACTCTGGGAGTTTCCAATTTGATAAGAATTATAAAAGCTTATGCTTCTCTGACAGAAAAGAACCCTAGGTTACCTTTATACCATGATGAAAGATTCAAGGAGGATTTCAGTGGAGGAGGAAGAAAACAGGAATTCACCATCATAATGTCCTCTTCCTAGACAGAGAAGCTTTAGCTTAGGGATGGGAAATGAGTTTATGAAATCCACTTACCCCATGGGGTAAAATATCCCAAATATATTGATTCTTAGGTCTATGTCCCTAGCTACTAATTTGATTGTACAGAAATTGCAAGTGAATGTATTTTAGAGGTTAGAAATTCTTTTTCTGTCCATTTCATTGGTCTCTTTCCATTTTATATCAAGAAAAACTTCTATCCATTCAACAGACAGTTATGGCATGCCTATTGTGTGTAAGGTACTTGATGTAATCATTTGCAATTCAGAAAGTTAGTATGTTTTTTCCTGGGGTGAAGCTTTCTGTGACAATTATTCTCCTATCCTTGAACAGCTATCATCTCTTTTCCTGTCTCTTCCTCTCACCTTAATCTTTTTTTCTTCCCCCTCTCCCCCTCTCCATTTCTCTCCCATCTCCTTCCTTTTGCCCTGCTTTTCTCCTTTCCCTGGTTTCCTACTCCTGTTTTGATTCTTACTCCTCCCTCTGATTCTTCCTTTCTCTCCACCCCCTCCATCCTATCTCTCCTTTCTCTTTTCCTACTACTCGACTTCTTTCTATCTCCCCTTCTCCTTCTTCTTTGTATCTTTTTTCTCCCCTTCTCCTCTTTCCCCTTACTTCTGATTCACATTTCCTCTCCTTTTTTTTTTCTCTACCTGGTTCAGTTTCAGTGGCCCACAAAGTCTTCCCATTTCTTTGCACTCACCCTGGTAGGAAAACTTTTGTTTTCTTACAGTGGTCAGGGAGGTAATAGAACAGTGTTTTCCTTTGACACAGCTGATTAGCTAAATAATTGCAATAGGTTTTGAAATGATGGGTCTCTTGATTTCTTCCCTTCCCATCATAACCCTGCTATCTGCTTCAGAGGAGCAGACCAACCAACAAGAGGGCTCTCAAATTCCTGGTTCTTTAAGATCCTTTAAGACAAATCAAATCCAATCAAATCATTTCTCCTTCCCTTTTTCTACACCACCCCAGCACAATCAGACTCTCAATTGAATGCTATTGTAAGGACCAGAAAACCCTTGCAAGTGCAGTTTGCATTTAAAATTAAACTGCTTTAAACTCCAAAAGGTTGAAGGGAAAATCTGCCCTGCTCTGCTTAGCTAAGAGCAATTTAATTTTGCTCCCTAATGATTCTTTTGGAGGGAGAATTGAAAATTGGGGCAAAAGGACCATTTTACAACCCGTGGAAAAAAGTTTAAAGAACATTGGACAGAGAGATTTCTCTGCTACTTGTCTTTTTATGCTTAAAAATAATTAAATTGGGAAAAGAAAGATCTTCCTGCATTTGAAGAACTTAATTCTTATATTTTTGATGGCAGCAGTATTCTTTTTAAGTATTTCAGGTTATACACTAAAGGATCATGACTCATATTTAAAAGGAGAATATTAAAAAAAATGTTTATTGGGAAATGGGAAGTGACTAGACTTGAATTTAGAAAAGCTTGATTTTATTCTTGTTTCTAACCAACTTTGTGATAATAGGCAAGTTATTTCCATTCTCTGAACTTTAGTTATCTCATCTACAAACTAAGCATTTAGCTTGTGGAAAGCATGAAACTAAGCAATATGTATACTAATAGAAATGTAATCTCTGCTCTCAAGGAGCCCACATTTAAATGGGGTGGGCAATTCTTTGTAAGTGACATGAAATGTCTAATGGTCTACAGGATGTGGTGGCAAAGTAGAGAGTAATGTCTCATTTTAAAATGTCATTTCTACTGATAAAATTAGGTTTCTGATGTTGAACCATTTGATGATGCCAAAGACTTTGGTGACAAGAATTTTTTATTCCAGGTCTTCAATAGATATGACTTTAGTTTTTGTAGAAGAGTTCTCATGTTGAATCTTCATGGGAATTGCTTTCCAGGAGGATGATCATAGACACTGGACTCAAAGCATTGATTCTCCTCCTCAGTGTGCCTTACTGTGTCAGTTAGGCTGACTTACGGTATGTAAGTGGCAGTTGGTTGTCCTCACTAGGTCTGGCTGACCCTTTCTCTGTAGGAGTTGTTTCCTTAAGATGACGGTTGTGAGGGATGACCTAGAAAGAGAAATGGTAGTATAAGGTCAGGAGAACACTCCCATTCCCAGAGCACTCAAGCTTGAAGACCTCCTATTGCCTCTCAAGACAGACAATTCTACTTTTTGAACAGCTGTCATTGTTAGAAGTTTTTCTTGACTTTGAGATTAAATTGAATTCTATGCAACTTTCAAGGATTATTTTCGGTTTTGACTTCATTAAAAAAAAAGTTATTGCTTTAAAAAAACCCCAGCATTTATATACTTATCTCTGCCCCCACTCCCCTTTGTAACAAAAAAAGTTAAGCAGGTGAAACTGACACACTGCTGACATCTATTCCAAACCCCCCAAACCCCATCAACCTGTTGAGAGAAATACATGTTTTATCAGTCGTCTGATTAATATTAGTTATTTACCTTAACCTGAATTTTTTATTAGTATTTTTATTTCCATGAAACATGTCTCTTGATTCTGCTTTCTTTACTCAATGTAAGTTCATACAAATCTTCCCTAGTTTCTGAGTAACTGAAATTTCTTGTTTTTTCCATAAAAAAAGTGACATTAGTAACATGGGCTCTCTCTCAACTCAATCCCTCTCTGACATATTGTTACATGCCTTGTAGAAAACAAATAGCTAGGTCAAATGGTTCAAATAGTTTAGTGACTTTTCTTGAAAAATTCCAAACTGTGGTAGTGGTTGGATCAGTGCAAATCTCTACCGCCAGTTTGTGTTAAGAACTCTTGTCTTAAACAGTATTCCTCACTTTTTTTTTCCTTTTTTTTTTTCCAGTTTAGGGTGAGGTGAAACTAGCATTGTTAAATGTTCATTTATCTTAGATATTTCCTATAATTATTTGTTTGTTAATTGCATTTCTTAATGCTAAAGGCCATTTGTTCATATCTTTTGAAGACTTAGCTAGGAAAGGGCTCTTAGTCTCATATTTTTGTATCACTTTCTTATAGCAGATTTTATTCTGTTATTTGATTAAACTGTTTTTCCCAATCTAGTTTCTCTTGGTTTTGTTTGTACACATGCATTTTAATTTTATATCTCTATCCTTTGGTTGAGAATTCTCCTACTTACTTTTATTATTTTTTGGGGGGGGGGGAAGACAGGGCAATTGGGGTTGTGATTCGCCCAAGACCACATGGCTAGTAAATGTTAAATGTCTGAGGTTAGATTTGAACTCAGGTCCTCCTGATTCCAGGGCTGGTGCTCCATACAATATGCCACCTAGCCACCCTAGAATTCTCTTACTTATAATTGTGAAAGGTACTCCCTTTCATTCTCCTGACCTCACTCCTTTGTGTGGGTGTTATTGTTTTTTTAAACAGTAGGCTGAAAATCCATTTGGAACTTATTGTGGAAATAAATGCTGATCTAAACATTTTCTGCCAAACATGATCAGTTTTCTTGGTAGTTTTTGTCAAATAATGAGGGTCATGGTTTTAGCAGTAGGTACTGAATGGATGGCTAGCATTAACTTTATAAGTTACTACCAGAGTAGTGCCTAAGATCTAGCCCAGTGCAGGCCAGAGGAAATTTGAAGGAAGATCCCTGGTTTTGATTTCTGTGACCAAATAGAAGTCTAATCCTTCATTCACATGCTGGTCCTTTGAATAGAAGGAGATATCTCTCATGTCCATTTCTAGTTTTCTACTTTAAGATAAACATTCCTAGTTTCTTCACCCAATCCTCATCAGACATGAATTTAAGATCTTTTATACCTCTTAATAGCCCTCTTCTGCACTCTTTCCAACTTATCCCTGTCCTTCTTATACTGTAGTGGCAAAAACTGAACATGATGTTACCATATAGGTCTGATGAGGGCAGAATACAGAGGGCCTATCACTTCCTTATTCCTGGAAGCCCTAACTTACCGTAATCTAGGATCATATTCTCTGTTTTGCTGGTCATCTCACACTGCTGCCACACTGAACTTGCAATCCACTAAAAATCCTAGATCTTTTTCAGGAAAACTACCAATCAATCCTGCCTCCCCAGTTTGTATTTGTGACATTTTTTTGTATCCAGGGGTAAGCCTTTTTTATTTATTCCTGTTTATCCCGATTAAATTTGTTCTTATTTGATTCAACCTATAAAACAGACTATTGAGACCTTTTTGGAATCTAGTACCATCATAAAAAATACCGGGACCCCAAAAGACTAGTGTCAGTCAATAATATAGTATTAAGTAGCTAGTATGTGCTGGGCATTGTGCTAAGCACTAGGGATACAACAAGAGGCAAAAGAATTCCCTGCCCCGGAGGAGCTCATAATGTAATGGGTTAGTATAGAGGATAGATAGAGCTAATGAGGTCAGAAAACCCATGTGTTAGTTTTCCATTCACCAATTACCAATAATCTAATGGGTTAGTATAGAGGATAGAT
>NW_027187378.1:46480974-46500470 GCF_028583685.1 Petaurus breviceps papuanus | reverse complement strand
ATGAGGTCAGAAAACCCATGTGTTAGTTTTTCATTCACCAATTACCAGGTTTATGATAATTGGAAAATCTTTTAGCCTCTCCAAGCCCCCAGTTCATTCATCTATAAAACAGGAATAATAATTACTTATACTACCGATCTCATAGGGTTACTGTGAGGATTAAATTGCTAAGAGATATAATTTGGTTGAAGTTTCTCAAATGCTGATTATTGCAGACTCTATACTAGGCCAGTGTTAGAGTTTTAGGGATTTTCCTTGATAATATCATGTTTCCCGAATGTGCTATCCTTCATGTTCATAGGGCTAGATCCTGTGAGTGAGAAACTGTCTTGCTTGAAGACCTATAAATAAAAAAAAAACATTCTATATAAATGTAAAGGTTTTATTTATTTGTTTTTGTGGCAGAGAATGTTGAAAGCGAAGGCGAAATTTTGCAACATGGAATGCTATCTAAGGGCAAGCAAGATAAAGACCTAGGTAGCTTAACATGGATAAGGGGGCACTGGTGTAGGAGATATATGTGCATCAGGCTAGAGAGGCTCAATTCAGCAATTGTACCTGGGTAGTCTGTCTCCAAGCCCCGACATCGTGACCAATTACTTCTGGAGATTCTGAAGAAACTTCAGCAATGTTTGATCAAAACCATTACATGTGTATCTCATTTAGCACCACATCACTGATGCGATTTCCTATATGGTTATAGAATCTCTATCATAGAAGGGACTTCAAAGGTGACCATGTCAACCTCAACATGAACAGGAATCCCCTGTACAATCCTCCTTGCTAAATTATCATCCAGACTTTACTTGTAGACCTTTGGTATTAAAGAAATTACTCTGGGGAAGTGGTTATTGCTAGGAATTTTTACTTACACTGAGCTGAAATGTGTCTCTTTAAAACGTTCCATCATCGCTCCTAGTTCTGTCCTCTGGGACTGAGCAGAACAAGTTTAATCTTTTCTAACATGCTACATCTTTAAATACTTGGAGAGTACTTTTTTTTAGCCCTCCAGGTAAAACCTCTTCCTTTTCGATAGCCAAGCCTGATTCACAATGATACCTAGTCTCCTCATCACAATTGTTTTCCCGTCCCAAGGTCATCCTCTGCTTTCCAGGTCATCACCTGTCATCTTAACTTTTGTCCTGCCACTGGACTTCAATGACTGGAAGAGAAAGTGAGGCTAATGACTATTCTCAACTCTGCTTACTTAAATTTAATTCACATACAAGTGAAGACATTACCTGTGATGTCATTGGTCTTCTTTGAAAATGAAAAATGAACAATTACCATTCTTTTCTCCCCTCTCCTATCTGCAAAAATATGTTATATTTCTTGACTGTATATAAGTGTTCATTCAAGAGGATTCTCCCATGTTGTACCATTTATATAGCATACACAAACTCCTACCATAACTGTGCATAGAACTTATGCTATGTGCATAATATTCCTTTGGACATTTGTCAGTTTCTCAATGCCCTTCCTCAAATCTGTCACCGAGAACTGAACATAATACTCCAGATGTGATCTAACAAGGGTAGAGGACAGTGAGACCAGTCCATCCATCACCTGTCATGTTGTAGAATTAGATGGGGCAAAGCAAGTGAAATAATGTATTCTCCCTGGATTATGCCTGATTTATGCCAGACTAAATTTTCCAAGTTCTTTTCATTTTTGCTTGTGATTTCATGAAGTCAGAGATTTAATATCGTTCAAACTAGGATGTTTGACAGATCTTCTTGGTCTCTGCCCTCATTTGGAAGTCATTCCTCTTTATGTTTCTTTTTGTATTTCAGTTCCAACAGGTGCAGATTTGCCAAAATGAATGTTAATTGCCTATTTACTGCCTCCCAGCTTGTTCAATTTACTCACAGATCATTTCCTATTCAGAGCCCAGCAGCAGTTTGTCTCTCATTTGCGCCTCTATTCGGTTCAGTTCCTCGGCAAACCAAATTCCTGCTACTTTGCCCTCCTGAAAAATCCCACCTTCTCCTCGTGGCAGGGCTCCCTCTTCCCATTTTAAGAGAGATAGAGCTGGCATATTGGGAAGAGAGACAAGAGTATAGATGGGAAAGAGAAAAAAAAAAACAGGAAAAGGAAACTGAATCCCCGTGATGAATTGACTTGATTACAAATCATTAGGAAATAGGGAGCTGATGTCTGCAGATAGGTCTTTTTTCTAAGCATTAGCCCACCTTCCAATTTTCTTGTACATTTGAGATTTCTCCTGAGCTAATCTCCTCTACTTAGAAGTTCAGGAATATCCTGTTATTTCACCTGGTTGATTTTACCACTCTGGACCACTTATTCCATTTGTCCTGATGGTCATGAAGATAAAGAAAATCACTCTGAAAGGAAATACTTTGGCATGTAGGAGTTTATATTCTCAGTAAATTTACACCTAAGTGGAAATTGAATAGATGATATTCAGGGTGTGATAGGCCCTAGACTATTTGATCCTGGGTCACTTCTGTGTTTGTTTCTACTTAATAACTTCGATCGCATGGATACCATCAATTTTTCCTTTTTTGACTTAAAATACTCGTGAGCTTTTAATTCTATTTTTAAGGGCTCAAATGAGCAAAAAGAACAGGTATATAAATTTCCATACTATTATGGGCATATTTCCATAGTATTGTTTCTCTATCCAAAGGAAAACAGCAGATTTAGAACGTGCTAAAGATGATTTGTTTTTAAGAACACACAGTAAGTTTTTATTTTCCAAATTGTTGTTCAATCATGCCAACTCTCCATAACCCCATGGATTATACTATCCATTCAGTTTTCTTGACAATGAAAACTTGACTGGAGTGCTTTGCCATTTCCTTCTCCAGTGGATTAAGACAAAGAACTCAGGGTCACACAGTTAGTAAGTGTCTGAGGCTGGATTTGAACTGAAGTCTTCCTGACTCCAGACCCAGCACTCTATCCACAGAGCTACCTAGTTACTTCCTTCTGTCTGCTTAGATCCAGGAAATATCTGTAATTATCATAAATTCCACTAGATACATTTGTAGAACGGTAAGTAAATTTGGGACTTCTGAGCACAATTTTTAGAAATGTACTCCTTTTGCCCATCTTTTGTATTTCTGACATGGAGAATCATGTGGAGAGCTCAGGTTGGAAATGCTCAGCTGCATTCCGCATTCAACTTAGAAGGAGTTGAGGTCAGTTTTACTCATCTAGTCATAAAAAAATATGCATTTATTTGTTTAACTTTGAATGTAGGAAATTGAGAAATAGCATTGAACTCACCTGCTCAAAAACCTCTGGTGGCTCCCCACAGCTAACAAATGATAATAATAACAGTAGTGATAATGGTGATAACTCTATAAGGTAGGTGCTATTATTGTCCTCATTTTAAAGATGAGAAAACCAAAGATAAGGTTAAGTGACTTGCTTGAAGTCACAAAGCAGGGTTGAATCAAAGTCTTCCTGATTGCAAATTTGGCACTCTATCCACTATGTAAAGTGACTGCCTAACAATTAAAGCCCTCCATATTCTCACTCCTATTTACATTTCTACCTTTATTTTAAACTCTCCCCCTACACGAACTTCACTATTTCAGAAAAAAAAAGAGAAAAAGAAAAAAGCAAAAGTAAAGACTGCTGGCTGTTCATTGAACTCCATCTCCCTCTTGTATATACATGTCCATACTTTTCTCTTTGCCTAAAATTTGTCCTATCATTTCCATTTTTCATAACTTTCATCTTCCTTCAAGACTCAGCTCAGGTGCCATTCCTTGGGAGAAACCTTCCTTAATCCTCAATCCACTCGATTCCCCCCTCCCCTCCAAAACTCTTGCAGTTGGTGATGCTTCAACCCTTCTCATTTTCAACTTGCACTATACTTATCTGTGTAAATACTATTTCTCCCCAATAGAATATAAGCTTGTTGAGGATGGGTACTAATCCATTTCTATTTCTCTGTAGTCCTAGTACTTGGCACAGTTCACATAGAAAGATCTTTGATACTTGTTGAGAAAACTCTTGGCTAAAGCTATGTCTGCTTATCTTTTATTGAACTCTTGCATCCCAATCTCTGCAGAAACAGCTATAGAAGATAAGAGAGTAGCTCTCAGAGTAGAGAAAATGTGGATTTGAGTCCTGATTCTGACACATATTGGCTGTAACCTCTGACTTCAGTGTCCCCTAGCAACTCTCTAAGATTATAAATTGCAGAGAAGTTTCCACTCTTCATTGGAAGAGGGAATTTCCTTACAGAAAGATTTTTCCTTGATGAATAAAGCCACAGATTCAGTTAAAAAACAAAGAGGATTTATCATATGACCATTATGTGATATGTGATTATATGATATGACACAATTGGCATTATGTGATAGACTCCTTATAAATATTATCTCATTTTGTTGAGATTTTTTGCATGAGCCTCACAAAAGCTCTTTAAGGAAAGTGCTATCATGATCACCATTTTACAGTTGAGAAAACAGAGGTAGGACAAGATTAAGTTACTTGCCCAGGGTTACATAGCAAGTAAATATCTGAGGCCAAATTTGAATTTAGGTCTTCCTGGCTGCAAGCTCAGCCTCTTAACCACTTTATCACATTAAGTGCCTGCAAAGCAGTAGAGATTAAAATAAGCTTGCCTAGAACTAGGCAAAATACCCTTTTAAACTTAGTCATCAGGGCGGCCAGGTAGCACAGCAAGTAAGAGCACGGGCTCCAGTGTTGAGAAGATCTGGAGATTGAATCCCGGGCTCAGACACTTAGCACCCGCCCAGAAACACCTGGCCGTGTAACCTTGAGCAAGTTACTTAACCCCGATTGCTTAGGGGCAGCCAGGTGGCTCAGCGAGTAAGAGCCGGTACCGGCTCCAGTGTTGGGACGACCTGGAGATCCAATCCCGGGCTCACACACTCGGCACCACACCCAGAATTAACTGGCCGTGTAACCTTGAGCAAGTTACTTAACCCCGATTGCTTAAAAAAAAAAAAAAAAAAAACTTAGTCATCTCAGGGGTAAAAACAAAAGGGCAACAAAAAGAAGAAATATAGAAAAGTTCTTCAAATATATCTTTCTGTATGTATATATATATATGCACATATGTATAGACACGCATATATATTATATGTGTATTACATTAAAGTCTTTTCAACACTGAAGACATTGAGCCACCTCACTGGGACAATAATATCATAGTTCCAGAAGTACATATAGAAGACTTAGAAATTGTTCAAAGAAAACAAAGACAAGGAAAGGCAGCTGGATCAGATTGAATTGACATAAAGAAGATCTATGCTGGGAGTCCCATCACTGTGATGGTGTTGATGGATCAAGTCATAAAGTATTTGGAAGACAAATAATGTATCTCATTAATAATAATTAAAAAACGACTTTGACAAGATCAAGTACTGGTTATTTGCCTACCTTCCACCTATATAAGATATTTATGACAATCTTCTCCATACTCATCAAGTCTATCTTCTTTTCTTTTCTTTTTCTTGATTAACTAATTTATTTTAGTCTTCAACATTGGATTCCCCAAGATTTTGAGTTCAAATTTTCTCCCCATGTCCCCCTCCTTACCACCCCAATATGGCATGCATTCTGATTATCCCTTCCCCCAGTCTGGCCTCACCTCTATCACCCCACGCCACCCTCCTATCCCTTCCTCTCTTTTGTGCAGGGCAAGATAGGTTTCTATACCCCATTGCCTGTAAATCTCATTTCCCAGTTGCATGTAAAAATAACTTTTTAACATTTGTTTTATGACTTTGAGTTCCAAATTCTCTCCCTTCTTCCCTCCCCACCCATCCTCATTGAGAAGGCAAGCAATTCAATACAGGTTATATATGTGTAATTATGCAAAACACTTCCATAATAGTCATGTTGTGAAAGACTAACTACATTTCCCTCCATTCTATCATGCTCCCCATTTATTCTGTTCTCTTCCTTGACCCTCTCCCTTTTCAAAAGTGTTTGCTTCTGACTGCACCCTCCCCCAATACCCCCTGCCTTCTATCACCCCCCTTATCCCCTTCCTCCTAATTTCCTGTAGGATAAGGTACCCAATTGAGTATGTATGTTATTCCCTCCTTAAGCCAAGTCTGATGAGAGTGAGGTTTACTCATTCCCTCTCACCTCCGCCTTCTTCTCATCCATTGTAAAAGCTTTTTCTTGCTTTTTTTAATGTGAGATAATTTACCCCATTTCTTTTTCCCTTTCTCCTTCTCCCAATATATTCCTCTCTCATCCCTAAATTTTATTTTTTAATATCATCCCTTCATATTCAACTCACCCTGTGCCCTCTCTCTATGTACACACACACACACACACACACACACACACACACACACACACTCCCTCCAACTACCCTAGTACTAAGAAAGGTCTCATGAGTTACAAATATCATTTTTCCATGTAGGATGTGAACAGTTCAACTTTAATAAGTTCCTTATGGTTTCTCTTTCCTGTTTACCTTTTCATGCTTCATTTGGAAAGTCAAATTTTCTATTCAGCTCTGGTCTTTTCAGCAAGAATTCTTGAAAATCCTCTCTTTTATTGAATGTCCATTTTTCCCTGAAGTATTATACTCAGTCTTGCTGGGTAGGTGATTGTTGGTTTTAATCCTACCTCCTTCAACTTCTGGAATATCATAATCCAAGCCCTCTGATCCTTTAATATAGAAGCAGATAGATCTTGTGTTATCCTGATTGTTTCCTCAATACTTGAATTGTTTCTTTCTGGGTGTTTGCCATATTTTCTCCTTGACCTGGAAAGTCTGGAATTTGGCTATAATATTCCTAGGAGTTTTCCTTTTGGGATCTCTTTCAAAAGGCAATCAATGGATTCTTTCAATTTCTATTTTCCCCTCTGGTTCTAGAATATCAGAGCAGTTTTCCTTGATGATTTCTTGAAAGATGATGTCTAGGTTCTTTTTTGATCATGGCTTTCACATAGCCCAGTAATTTAAAAATTATCTCTCCTGGATCTTTTTTCCAGGTCAATGTTTTTTTTTCTGATGAGATATTCATGTTGTCTTATATATTTTTAAATTCTTTTGATTCTGTTTTATAATTTCTTCATTTCCCATGAAGTCATTAGCTTCTATTTCCTCCATTCTAATTTTTAAGGTCTTATTTTCTTTAGTTAGCTTTTGGATCTCCTTTTCCATTTGGCCAATTCTTTTAAAGACATTCTTCTCCTCATCGACTTTTTGTACCTCTTTTGCCATTTGGGTTAGTTTATTTTTTAAGGTGTTATTTTCTTCAGTATTTTTTGGGTCTCCTTGTTGACTCATTTTTTCATGATTTTCTTGTTTCACTCTCATTTCTCTTCCCAATTTTTCCTCTACTTCTCTTAATTGATTTTCAGAAATTTCTTTGAGTTCTTCCATGGTCAGTGACCAATTCATATTTTTCTTTGAGGTTTTTGATGCAGAAACTTTGACTTTGTTGTCTTCTTCTGGTTGTATGTTTTGATCTTCTTTGTCAACAAGGTGAGATTCTATAGTCTGAGGTTTTTTATGCTGTTTGCTTATCTTCCCAGTCAAAAACTTGACTTTCTGACTCTTTGTTAAGGTAGGACTCTGCTTCCAGTGTATAGGTTGTCCTGCTCCAAACTTCAGTGGTTTAGGGTAGCTGTTTTCAGAGTTACTTCTAAGGGCATGTAAATTTTCAGTTCTTCCAAGGTGGTATAATCAAAGGGGAGGTGTTTACTCCTTTTCTGGCTTGTGCTCTGGTCTGATCATAAGCACTCTTTTCTGTCTTGGAACTGTGAGGAGGATTCCCTCTCTATTGTATCACACGCTCCACTACACCAACTCTCCTTCTCATCCCAAGACTGCCACCCAGGACTACAATCCAGATTCAAGGAGGGCAATGCAAGAGAATCCTGCCTCAGTGCCAGCAAAGAGATCCCTGAAATCACCCTTTTATCAGTCACTAAATTCCCACACCATCTGTGAAGCAGGAGCTTTGGAAGCAGCTGCTTCTGTTGCTACTGCTGCCACTATCTCCAACACCCTGGGCCTGAGGCCAGACCATGCTCTTTTCTCACCTATGTCTGACAGAGCTTTCCCACTGACCTTTTATGCTCTCTTTGGTGTTTGTGGGCCAAAATGTCTGGAAAGTGCCAAAGTTGCCAGTGATTCAGTCCCCTGAAGCCTGCTTTGGCCCTGTCTATGCTGGCACAGCCAATGTTGGAGTGAGCTCTTCTTCCAGCCTGGTGCAATAGACCCTTCTTGATGACCTTCCAGGCTGTCTTGGGCTGGAGATTTGTTTCACTCCATCATTTTGTGATGCTCTAGAACATGTTTAGAGTTATTTTTTAGAGGTATTTGGAGGGGTTTGGTGAGAGAGCAAGCAAATCCCAGCTTTTGCTCCATCATCTTGGCTTCACCCCTCCACATCTATTTTCAATGTGTATATTTGCAGGAAAAATTTGGAAAACATTATTCCCCAACAAAGGAGCACATCTTTATCTCTCACAACTGGCTAACATTTTGATTGTTATTTTTTGATTAAAAAATGATTTTTATAGTGGAAGTTTTCCTTAAATCCTTTCTTCTAGTAAGGGTCTCCAACCTAAACATCAAAATGATTCAGAGTTCCCTAAAAGATAAAACAAATTAGCTTAATTTTGTTTCTTCATCTTATACTACATAGATCATGTGAGTCATTAAACTGAGATACATGATTTCTGAAGCTATCTGACACTGTGAGGGAGTAGATCTGGTAGAGTCCAAATTGAAGGAGGATTTCCTCTGCATGATTAGGCTGTCCAGATGATCCTGTTTGCTCATGACAGTGTGATGGCTGCATCAAACATGGAAAACTGTAAAACTTATTGGAAACAATGTCATTCAAAAGAATCTGCCCCTTCATTAATGAATTGATAAATGATCAAAGGATATGAACAGGCAGTTTTCAGATGAAAAAATTAAAGCTATCTATAGTCACATGAAAAAAATGCTCTAAATCACTATTGATTAGAGAAATGTGAATCAAAACAACTCCAAGATATCACATCACACCTATCAGATTGCTGACGTGACAAAGCAGGAAAATTATAAATGCTGGAAAGGAAGGGAGAAAATTATAACATAAAATCAGTTATGAACTGATCCAACCATTCTGGAGAACAAATTGGAATTATGTGCAAAGGTCTATGCTGGAAAAGAAGGGAGAAAATTATAACACAAAATCAGTTATGAACTGATCCAACCATTCTGGAGAACAAATTGGAATTATGTGCAAAGGTCTATAAAACTGTGCATACTCTTTGACCCAGGTCTGTAGACCAAAGAGATCATAAAAACAGGAAAAGGACCCACATGTACAACAATATTTCTGGCAACTCTTTTTGTGTTGGCAAAGAATTAGAAACTGATGGGATGCCCATCAATTGGGGAATGGCTGAACAAGGTGTTGTATCTAATGGAGTGTAATTCTATTGTGATATAAGAAATGATGAGTAAGTGGACTTCAGAAAAATGTGGAAAGATTTATGTGAACTGATGCTGAATGAAATGAGCAGAATGAGGAGAACATTATACACAGCAATCACCACGTTGTATGATGACTGACTTAGATAGACTTAGCTCTTCTCAGCAATGCAAGGATATAAGAAAATTCCAAAAGACTCACAAGGGAAAATACTATCCATATCCAGAGAAAGAACTTTGGAGTTTGAATGCAGAGGGAAGCATACTATTTGCTCTCCTCTTCTTTTGTTTCTTCTTTCTCATGGTTCCTCCCAATAGTTCTAATTTTTCTTTACATTATGACTAATATGAAAATAAATTTAATATGAATGCATAAGTAGAGTCTATATCAGATTTCACACAGTCTTGTGCAGGGGAGAGGGAGGAAAAGAAAATTTAAAACTCAAAATCTATAGAAGTGAATGTTGAAAACTAAAAATAAATAAATTTTTAAAATGAGCAATCAGTATAGGAGAGAGCAAGTAGATGAAGTCTCTATTGGTCATATCATTATATTCTTTTGGATAGACAACCTATAGACATTGTCCATCAGTGTGTAGGTATGTGTGTGTGTGTGTGTGTGTGTGTGTGTGTGTGTGTGTGTGTGTGTGTGTGTGTGTGTGTGTGTAGGAGAGGAGAGGGAAGGGGAGGAGAAGACATGAGAGGAGAGGAGAGGAGGGGAGAAGAGTGAAGTCTATGTGAAGACTTGGACAACACTGGATTCATCCTATAATTCTATCTTGTTGAAATATTTTAAATCTGATTTTTGTCATCCAAAGGATTCACTATCACTTCCAGTGTGAAATTAATTTGGAGTGAGCGAGCTAGCCCAGGGTAAGAGTAAAAGTGAATATACCAATGTGAAAGTATTTACAGATCCTATACTTGACTATATGCCACCATGGTGGGGAGGGGAGGAAGGGGGACAAAATGTGAAACTGAAGGAATTGTGGAATCGAATCCTGTAAACTAAAAGTAAACAAACAAATTAAAAAATTGAACATACCCATGTGAGAGGCTATACTGACCATTGGGGTGTAGAAAAAATGAGTAATGGTAGGTATACTACACAGATGCTACAGAAGGAAGACAAAAGCATGGAATGAGTGGGGAAGGGAGAAGAGAAGCAGATAACAGTGAGGTGAAGAGAGAAGTAGGTGTGCCATGGTGGTTAGCACTGAAGAGTCACAAATTGGGGCAATAAGAACTGTGTTGAATTGAGCCAGTCTGTTGCTGGTGGTGAAAGACCACTTATAAATGGAAGAAAACAACAACAAAAAAGAAAGCACAGGAAAAGTGACACAAAATTGCAACAAACAGACTAAATGAAGAGTGAGAAGCAAACGAAACAAGAAGAAAGAAGTAACATGATACAGATAAGAACGATATATTGGAAACCGAGGCATTATGGGTCATATTTTATTCACTAGCCTCCATCATGTGTTCTAGCAAGAACATTGGATTTCTGAAATAGAAAACCCGGGTTTGGGGCTTGACTCTCCTCTGTAAAATGGGTACAATTATGCTTACATTTAGGGTTGCAAATGCTATGAAGAAAGTGCTTTGTAAATCATAAGATTCTATGGGAAAATGAATTATTCTTAGTATAAAACTTATAATGTTTTTATAGTAAAAAGTGAAAGAGAGGAGTTAAAAAGAGATAGTCCTTATTGTAAAAGAGAAAATAGGTATTTTTGCAAATCTTTAAAAACAGTTAGATTTTGATTACAAATATACCATGTTGGTCTTTCACTATTACAAAGCATTAAATTTCAGAAAGGACATCTGCTTTGTTATAGTTATTTTTTATTCAAATAAAGCTATTGACAGGATTACCATGATCTGCATGTGCTCTCTTAAAGTGCTACGCCTGGATTTCTGAGTAGGTCTCAGGGAAACAATCTATGGATGCCCCTTTCTTTGGCCCAGTGCTCACTGAAAAGGTAAAAGATTTTTATGAGCAAGGCCTATTGACTGATAACTGTGTGCCACCTCACGGATGGTGCTGGCATTTTAAAATTAGCCCAAGACATTAGGAAGCTTGAGCTATTTGTTCCTACCCAAAGCTACAGAATTCCTTTGTATGCTTTGTTTTCTTTAAAATAATCATCAAACATGATCTTGACCCCTGAACAGTTTCACAATGCTTAGAGAACTGATATATTTTGCGATGTTTGCCAAATTCTATCCTTTCCTGGAAACAGTGAATCACAAGTTCCAAGGGCTTTAACAGGTTAAGGAGGGGAGAATTGATGATTTTTACCTCTGTTGAGGCCATAGGCACCCATAAAATAAACCCTTTGTTGATTAGAACATATAATCATCCTTGGGCTTTCCAGGGTATCACACATTCTCCCATGGCTTGCCAAATACAGTATGAATCATGAATGGATGAAGAGGCTCTCTTTTTGATTGTTTTTCTCATTGTTTCATATCCACCATGAAAGAGCATTTTAGAAACATAGGCTTACTTAGCTGAAGACAGATGAGCCATTGGATTTCTAGAAAAATGTAGAGCTCACTCTTATGAAGCAAAGTTAGTGCCTGACAATACTTTTTACTGTCTTCCTGCCTGCCAATGTTGCCTCATTGATTCAAGCTATGGACCAAGCTCTTATAGAGAAATTGAAATGTGATGTTAGATACGATTTCATGGGAAAATGAATGCCTTATAATGGCATCATGGAATTATTTTGCATCCCATTAGAGTATAAACGTGTCATTTTGTAATACTAATCCCTGTGCCTGAAATTGCATAAAAGGGAAACTTTTAAAAAGGCATAGGATAAATTGTTATGCATCTAAAAGTATCTTCTGATGAAGAAGAAACTGAAGGTTTTATCATAAGCCCTAGAAGTCAATATGATACAGACAAACAAACATTCTTAAAATGGCAAAGTTTAGTAACTCATGCTTTATCTATAAAGTTCAACAGAAGCAATATGAAAGTGGAAAATCTATTCCCCTTTTCACTGAAATAGACTCCCTTTTGTCTTCCAATAAAGTTCAAAATGTTTTGCCTGACAGTCATTGTTATTGACAATATGGTGCCACCTTAACTTTCCAACCTCTTATCTGTGAGTAGTCTGAGCTGCCTGAATGGGGACTCAGTTCAGTAGTTCCATTTGGACAACTCAGCTCTCCTCTCCTATGCAATGCCTCTTTCCTCTCCCCAACGAACTCCAATGAACTCCAATAGTTTCCTCTCCCCTCTCCTTCCCTCCCCTCCCCTCTTCCCTCCCCTCTCCTTTCCTCTCCTGTCCTCTCCTGTCCTGTCCTGTCCTGTCCTCTGTGTTCTGAACAAAGGAAGGTTAATGTTGATGATTGAAACCTACCTAGATAACTTGAAGTTTACTGGCTAGAGTAACTATTCTTCTTTTTTCCAGCAACCCTGAGGGTCTTCCCATCTAAATTTGATTCTTTTTTTCATTAAAGGAGCCATTCCGTGACTCATTCTCAAAGAGTCCTATTCACCGAATAAGTGTTGTCTCACTCAAAGTAAGAACTTGAAAAGACCTTAGTTTAAAGAGGCCAAGGTCTCCCACTGCATCCTGGACCATCTGTAGTCATTCTTTTCTATATCTGGCCATTGGACCCAGATGGCTCTGGAGGAGAGAGTGAAGCTGGTGACTTTGCAAAGCCCTCCCTCCCTCAAATCCAATTCAATTCTAAATCATGTCATCACCTCCCTGTAGTGATGCTCCTCTTCAAGAAAGAACAAAAAACAACCAAAACCACAACTCCTTCTAACACCAAATTTCTTATAGTACACTTCTCAATGTACTTTATTTTCCAAACTGGATTTGCTTCAGTCCTCTAAAAATACCCTTTGATTTCCTACCTCTGTGCTTTCTCTTCCTCCACATCTTGAAATGCAAGTCAAAGAATTTTATGTTGGTGATGGGGGTTTGCGGTTGGGAAGGGGTTGGACTAAGCTGGTGTCTCAGCCAATTATTTATATACCACAAGAAAAGGGTGGATCTTCTGACAAGAGTGTTCCTCCCTGCTAAATCTTTTGGCAATTATCTTGGAGGCAGATCCAGTCATTAGGAAGCAGAGAATTTTTTTTTTTGAGTCTTCTCAGTTAAGTGCTGGTACACAGGGCACTCTCCATGAGAGGGATACCTTCATACAAAGGGCCCAACTCTGAAATCTCATGAAATTGATTGAAGAAATCTATCAGAGGTTTTACTTATACTACCCTTCTCATTCCTCCCCCCTCTACATTTCTTAAAACACCCACATGCACAGCCTATGTGATTTTGGGTAAATTATCTTTCTCTGATTTATCTTCCTCCTTTGCATAATGAGTAGATGAATGAGTTGGACTAGAAGATGATCTCAGGGGTTCATTCTGGCTCTAAATTCTATGCTGTTCTCTAATGTAGGAGTTGGTAAACTGTGGGCCCCTTGAAAAAGAATGGTTTTCACATTTTAAATAAAGTCTTACTTTTTTTAAAAATGTGAAAAAACAAAACAAAACAAACTCTCACATTCATAGCTCTTGGGCAGCAAAAACATGATATAGTTTGAATTTGGTCCTCTGGCATAAGTTTGCTGAAACTGTTCTAATACATTTGTCATGTAAAATAGTATATTTTAGCTATTTGTGCTTGTATTTTATCTGTATATTAGACTAAAGTGCTATCACGGTAAGGGCCTTATTTTGTGTACCTCCTTGCACTGTAACCCTGTGCACAGTAGGGATTAGTAAATGTTTGTTGAATTAAAATAATAGTGTTGAGAAAGAAACAATGGAATATTCTAAATACTAAAAAGACATAGACTATTGAATTTTTTCTTAGGATGAGAGGGTATTTAATAGGTCAAAGCAATTTGGATAAAGGCTGTTTTTCCTTTGCTTCAATAATTAATTTTTCAGGAATGTAATGGGACTATAAAAAGCCATGCAGTAACAGGGACCTCATTTTACCTTTATAAAAGTGGCAAATGACAAGAAATCAAGCTGATATTAGAACTTTGTTCAAAACAATATATCCCATGATCTATCCAGGGATACATACTGCTCTGGCCCAATTTTTGATACCACCTCCATTTAACATATTATCTTAAACCATTGATTAAGGTAGTATAGTACACCAGAAAAACTGTGGTGGGCCTCTTAGGAACTAGGTTCACTCTGACACTACCCAAGTTAACAAGGTGCATGGATCAATGTTTGATATTCTATCTACTATATTTTCAGAGGTAGACAAGTACACACACAAACATATATAAACATTTTTAAAAGTTGAAACAAAGAATATATAGTGCTGGAAAAGTTAGGGGCCCCCAGTCAATAAAGAAATTCAACTAAACAGAATACTCCATTCCCTTATTTCCAATTAATTGATATTTTGCTTAAAATTTGGATGGATTTTATGTATAAATAGGATTGTAATCAGGACCAAATAAAATTCTTTCCTAGCTCTTTCATGTCATCTAATGTGGCCTCTGGACCTACTACCATTTTCATACTTCTCTCTTAAAAGGCAAAGAGCCACCAATATGATTAAAGGCATGGGTGATATTATCTATAATGAAAGACCAAAGGAATTGGGAAAAGCTTAGTTTAAAAAAAGTAAAGGCTACAATGTGACCTTGGAGATGGCAAGAAAATAATCAACCAGTTCTCCATCTACAGCAAAGGAGATGAGTAGGCCTCAGTGCCTAATGGAAAGAGCACTGGATTTTTAATCAAAAGTTCTGGGTACAAATCTTGAATCTTCTCCTTTCTAGCTATGTGAACTCAGAAAAATAATTTCACCTCTCTGGGCCTCATTTGCCTCATCTATAAAATGCTGAGACTGTACTAGATAGTCTTAAAGGAGTTTCCTTCCAACTCTCAATCTTATGAACCCTCGAAGACCCAAATTAGAGCCCCTGACCCCATTGGCACTATGCCTTAAAAGAAATGTATTAGAAAATTGTTAATATCACTTTAAGCAATGATATTGCATGTCCAACATACTTCATTTACAGAGAAAGACAACAAAGACCCTTATCAGACATGTGCCTAATATGGATAAAAGATAAAACCAAGTCTAACTCTCATGACCAGTCAGAACCAAAGGGTTTGTAAAAAAGCCGTGTTTGGGACAGATCATTACAATATTTCATAAGTCAGCAAGCATTTATTAAGCTTTTTATTTGCTAGGCCTTCTGATAGGGGCTAGAATAAAAAGGAAAAAAAACCAAAGCAACCAATAAAACATTGTTCTTAAGGAGTTTTCTATTCTACTGAACTCTACTGCAAGAAAATAATAGCAAAAACAACAAAAACAAGTACAAAGAGGTATACTTGTTCCCCTCCAGAATATTCTGCTTAAGTTGTGTACCTTGGAAAATGACCACTTGGAGATGGGGGTGGGGGGATCAAATGCAGTCATTACAAATACAGTCATTACATGTAATATATAATGGTTACTTATTATCATACAGTAGTACATAGTAATTACATGCTATTCCTATTATGCAAGCATATGCAACATAGTTACATTTATATCCAATTTTAGCTATTTACTACTATTCCTACTCCTATTCCTTCTCCTCCTCCTCCTCCTGCTACCACCACCCTCATCCCGGGTTCAGTGTATGCTCTGAGTCTTTCCTCCTAAAGTTATAGTTTATGAGCTCTCATTGGGGCATTTGCTTGGGATGTATGGTGTTCAGGGGAGACTAGTATCTTAAGGCTGCCAATACCTTTTCAAGTCAGTTTTCTATTGTTGGTGTACATGTGAGTCACCTGATTCTTGCTTGTAATGAGTATTCCCAAAGACTTCCTGACATGTCTGATTGTATATGCCTACTCTGGCATTAAATACACCTAGACCTTTTCACCTAGCTTTTCTTCCTTTGCCAAATTGATGGTGAGGATATCATATATATTACTCACGTCCCAGTAAAACATTTTGGCAGAGAGGCTAAACCAGATTAAGGGTACCCCTCAGTTAAAGGGGTATTTATCCTAAGCATGTAAAGACTTGCCCTGGTAGAATGGGCAAATAAGAACCATTTGTTTCATTGACCATGAAGGCAACAGAAGTATGTGCTGTGGAGAGCTTAGAGCTTAGTTAGACATTGAAGACACCAAGATAATGAATTGTACCCCAAGTCATCACCAGTTGTCTTGACTTTTGTCTTACTACTGGACTCAGGGACTCTTGACAAGAGAGTGAAACTGACAACTTTGAGCAACTCTGCCTCATTTAAATGCAATTTATGTGGTTTAAATATACAAATAAAAATGTAAAATTTTTGTGAAGATGATTACATTTACTGCTGGTACATGGAATATGCACATGCTTATGGCCAACATGAAATCTAGTAGACCTGAAAGACAAATAGATTTTGTTGTGAAAAAATTCAGCAGGTAGCAGATCCAAATAGCAGTCCTGAGTGAAACAAGGCTAGCAAATGAAGGCCAGCTTACTGAAGTCAGAGCTGAGTACATATTTTTCTGGAGTGGCCACGGTGATAAGGGAGTACTATGAAGCTAGTGTAGGTTTTACAATCAAAACTGGTTTCTAGTCAACAAGCTTGAATACCTATCAGAAGGAGTGAACAACAGACTCATGATAATGCAATTGCCACTTTCAGAAAATCTCTGTACTTACCATCATTAGTATGTCTGCTCCCACCATGATGGACTCTGATGAAATCAAAGAAAAAAAAATGAAGACCTGGAGATCCTCATCATCAATGTGGCAAAAGAAGACAAGCTTATTGTTCTAGGTGAATTTAATGCCAGAGTAGGCATATACAATCAGACATGTCAGGAAGTCTTTGGGAAGAATGGCATTAGAAATAGTAACAGTAACAGTCACTACTAAAAATTTATGTGTCTCATGACCTTTTTATCACCAACACTGTCTTCCATTTGCCAAAATACAATAAAACTTTGTGGATGCACCCTCACAGCAAACATTGGCTTTTAATAGACTATGTCATTATAAGGAGGAGGAACAGACAGGATGTGAGAGTGACAAAGGCGATGTATGGTGCAGAGTGCCTGACTGATCATATACTTATCCTCTCCAAGCTAAACATTTACATTCAATCAAAGTGGCAGCCTCAAGAGATGATTACTATCAGAAGATAATGCCAATAGATTAGAAAGCTTCTCTGAACATGGGCATTTTATTAGTAACTTGGAGGGAAAGCTGAGCCAAAACATGACTGGCAAGAGTGGAGCAGAAAAGGAGTGGGCAGATTTCAGAAATTTGGTATACAGCACTGTATTTACTCATTTGGGCCAGAACACTTGCAAATATCAAGCTTGATTTGACAAAAATTATGGAGAAATTCAGAAGCTACTAAATGAAAAACAAGAACTCGACAGAGTCTACCAGCAATATAGTTAATCTGTTTCTAAGACAGCAGCATTTAACTCCATCAAAAAATAAAGTTCAAGCAAAACATAAGAGGAGAGATAGAGTTTTCTCAGTTTAGTAAGAAGACAGAGAACATTCAATTTTATGCTGATAGTAATAATCCAAAGCACTTTTATGATGCCCTGAAGGCTTGTTACAAGTCAAGGACCTATGGTACATCTCAATGACTCAGTATTGATGAAGCCATATTGATTAGTAATAAAGACATGATCCTGGAGAAATGGGCTTAATGATTCCATAGTATTGTCAATGAACCATCCTCAATCAGTGGCAAAGCCATTGAACTCAAGCTGAAATCAGTTCTTCTCTAGCCAAAATTCCAATTGAAGAATAGGTTTGAATGCCATTAGGCTCCTCTCATGTGGTAAAGTGTCTAGTGCTGATTCTATTCCATTCAAGATTTACAAAGCATGTAGTCACTGCTCATACAAAAACCGACAGAAAATTTCCAGTTTATGTGGTAAGAGGAGGTTATCCTCCATGAATTCAAGGATGACTCCATTTTCTGTCTCTAAAATAAAAAGAAAGAAAGAAGAAAAAGAAATAGGTTGTTTGGTGACAATCATGGATAATTTCTTTCTTAGTCATGGCCAGCAAGATTCTTTCCTGAGTCCTCCTTAAAAGACTGATCCTTCACCTGGAAGGTTGTCATCTACCTGAGAGTCAGTGTGCTTTCAGAAAAGGCTGAGGAATGGTTGCTATAGCATTTGGTGTCCAACAATTCCAGGCAGAAATGCCAGCAGCAGAAAGGAGGTCTGTACCTAATGTTAATTGATCTAAACAAGACTTTTGACACTGTCAGTTGTGAGGGCTTATGGAAAATTATGGAAAAATTTGGTTTGGAGTGAAGCAGAGCTGTGTGCTTACTCCTATGCTTTTTAGCATGATGTTTTCTGTGATATTGTCAGATGACTTCATCAAGGATGTAAACAGGATCAAGGTCAGCTACTGCACTGATAGTAAATTATTTAACTTGAAAACCGAGATTAAAATGGAGGGAGAGTTGGTGTACAATCTTTTGTTTACAGATGATTATGCACTCAATGCAGCCTTTGAGGCTGAGATGTAACAAAGTATAGATTACTTCTCTACTGCTTGTGCTAATTTTGGCTCAACAATTAACATCAAGAAAACACAGGTTCCCCTCCAACTAGCACCACACCATCCATATATGAAACCATCAGTTACAGCAATGGAGATATTTTTAATTTTTGTATTAGTTGACTTACTTTGGCAGTATACTCTCCAAGGCCTATACACATAGATAATGAGATTGTCACACACATTGCCAGGGCTAGCTCAGGGTTTGGGAGGCTCCAAAGGAAAGTATGTGACAGAATAGGAATTAGGCTGCCTACCAAACTGAAGTATACAGAGCTAACTTCATTATTGTATGTTTGTGAAACCTGGTAAATATACCTGTGCCAGGTCCAGAAACTGAATCTCTTACATTTGAATTGTCTTTGGGAAATTTTGAAGATCACTTGGCAAGATAAGGTACAAAACACTGAGTTTCTTTCTTGACCTGAACTGCCAAGCATTCAAACTCTACTACAGAGAGTGCAACTTCAGAGGACTGGCCATGTTATTCTTTGTTCTAATGCCAAGCATATATTTGTCTAAAAGACTATTTTATAGAGAATTCACCCAAGGCAAGTCCT
>NW_027187378.1:46433808-46476308 GCF_028583685.1 Petaurus breviceps papuanus | reverse complement strand
CCACTAATTTGAATTCGTTCAGATTTTTACTTCTCTTTTCTTTTTTTTAAAATATGGCTTATGTTTGTTTTTGAACTCTCAGTGTAAGGAAAAGAAAGGTATCCCTTGTTTTCTTACCTTAAAGACTGGCCAAGACATTGAAAGGATTAGTTCAGAGCCTGAGGTAGAAATCCTTCATTGGGACATACTCATCTTTACCAGTGCCAGTTTTCAAGGTAGCAGTTATTTAGTGGGACTCATGACCTTAAGAGCATTTCTTCAGAATGTTTTTCATCTTTCCTAATGACATTTATAATACAGCTGTTCAAATAGTTTTTTCTTCTTCTTCTTTTTTAACTCTCCTTGGGGCTCTCACCAACTTATCCCTACCTAACTCAGTACTTTATGGATGTGTAATGATTTCTTCAATGTGGATATTTATTTCACTAATACAGATTGTGATCTCTCCACACATTAGGAATGAGGTTTTGTTGTGAGTTTTGAACACTATAAAAATCATAATCTTATAATCAATATTCTGGTCCTATCTTTAAAAATTTTATTAGGCCTTTTCCCAAATGACAGATTTGATGCATCGATCTATACTTGAAGCCTTAGGAGCTAGCATTAGACTTTACAATGAACTGGCATAACCTTTATAAAGTGACCATCTACTTTTCCCATTATCCTGATGCTTTAGAAAGAAATTTCAGTCCAGGGAGTTGTCCATATTTAAATGGAACTAGGATGTCAGCTATGTGGATATTCTATCCACTGATAAAAATGGTAGCCCATCATATATGTCTGCCCATCCTGCATGGCTAATATTTTTCTCCTTCTATAATTTCATTAAAAAGTTATCCCAATAACTCCAAGGCCTTCCTCATTTTCTCTTTGCATCATGAACTTACAAGGGAGAACATAAACTGTCCCAGTAGTTACCTTTCACTTTTGTCACATGATCAGTCCATTATCTTTTGGGGCCAAATGTTTCTTTTTTGATTACATCCTTTACTGTAGGTTGTCCTCATAGATGAATATTAATTATGTGTTGTGATCTCATATCCACCTTGTGATTTTTTTTAAACCTCCAAGTGATATCTGTTTTATTTCTTTGGAGACTTTAGTGCTCTATACACAGGTAAAGATTTGATGTTAAAAAAAATGAAGCTTTATTTCAATTAAAAGTTAGTTATAAAACTTTAGAAATTCACATTAACAGACTAATTTTCCTGTTTAATTATCAAATGTTGACAATTTGCAATATTCAATATATACACACACTTAAATTTATAAATATACATACACATGTATATATGCATGTAGACATTCATACATGTAAGTATTCACCTATGTACCATGTGTGTGTTCTTTCTGTAGGTTTTCCATCTACCTACATGTGAGAGTCTTGATAACAGTTATAGTTCTCAGTTATTCATTTGTGAATGATTAGGCCAATTGATTATGGGTGCTGTTCATGCAGTCCTGAAATGTGTTTTGTCTTCATATAATGATTGTAGTGTTATCCACAAACAGGAGTATCTGGATGACCACACCTTCTTTATAAAATCCTTCTTTTTTTTTTTTTTTAAGCAATCGGGGTTAAGTAACTTGCTCAAGGTTACATGGCCAGTTATTATTATTTTTGTGTGGATGCTGAGTATCGGAGGCTGGAACTGATCCCAGGTCTCCCAACACTGGGGCCAGTGCTCTTACTCATTGCACCACCTGGCCATCCCTAAGCAATTGGGGTTAAGTAATTTGCTCAAGGTTACACGGCCAGTTTTTTTTGTTTGGGTGTTCAGTATCTGAGCCTGGAACCAAACCCAGGTCTCCCTACTCTGGGTCCAGTGCTCATACTCACTGCACCACCTGGCCACCCCTAGAAAATCCTTCTTGAACTTGGTCTCTGTGCTGAACTTCCTCTATGATAGTAGTGAATAATTTTGCTGAGCATATATCTCTTTTAAATGCTTCATCTAATATTCATGATCAGAAGATCACTGTCAAAAGTTGTTTCAGTTGATCTATTGTTCAAGAATTTTGCATAATTCTGAAGAATATTTTGAAGTTATCATCTTGTAAGAGAGCCTTTAAGGTAGCATTTTGCTCTAATGAGTGAAAAACTTTGGTTATTTCTTTTGTGTATTCACCAAACAAAAAAAATAGTAGAATCATATATTAATTAAAATTAATTAAAATCATATATTAATTAAAATTTCAGTCTCTAATGTGATGGTAAAGAAATATGATATTATGGAATATTACCTATCTACTTCCTATGAAATCCTGATCTGTCTTAACACTGATGCTTTAGTAGATTTTTCTCATAAACTTCTCTAAATGGGGAAAGTATATAGAAAGCAGTAATTGTGAATGATCTCTTGGTCACTTTTCATAGAAATAATGAGGATAGAGGTGTTTTTTTTCTTCCCCTCTTATGTCTTTACCATTTCTCCCCTTTAGATTCCTTGGGTAACACTGCCTCAGTTTTTATTGCCACATGTGCTATGTACCATTTGTCTAATCCAATTGCTTTTCCTTCTTTGTTCTCTTTATAAGCATATCTGGAAACATTATTTGAGGGTATAAATGTAGCTCCACTTTCCTTAATTGTTAAATGAATTAATTATATTAAAAAATTACAGACCTAGTCCATCATTCATATGTTTTTATCCTCTTTTCTCTTTTATCTTTCAATGACCGCATGGTGACCTTGCTTAGTGGGATCTATCTCAAAACTTTCTTTAAAGCTTTTTTTCCTCATTCTACTGATTCTTGCTATTTTATGATATTGCATTTTAATAATCTTCCAACATCCTTCTCTATAAGATTTTAAAAACAAGTTAATCATCTGAGCAATTGTTACCCCTTGGCTTCCCTATTAATATGCCTTGCAAATAAATACGTGGCAAGTGTTTCCTTACTAAGGTGTCTTTTATGCTCTTTTGATCTCCTCATTATGTAATACAAAGGAGACAGCTGATTCACATTGATTCATGGAATTTCTATATGGAATTATTTTAATTAGTATTTGTACTTTTACATCAATTTTCCAATTTTGGCATCAATAAATTATTTAAATAGATGATATCAGATTTCTTTTAATTATACACACTATATATATGTATATATTTTAAACCAATTTTTATTCTCTCTTCTATTTTTGCAATTTTTATTTTTGCTCTAGTAAGTTGGCAGTCTTATACATAGACAGCTGATATAGGAATGACTCCACATCAGTTATGAGTTACTTCCTGTTTTTAATAATTAATTTCATTTTACTCATTCAGTACTTGTCATGTCCAGAAACTTCTAATTAATTTTCCTTTTTTTGTATTTATTTAGTATTTAATATTTCCTCAGTTACATGTAAATAACATTTAAAAAATATTATTTAAAAAAATTTTGAGTTCCAAATTCTCTCCTTTCTTTCCTTCCCACCCTGAACCCCCCATTGAGAATGCAAGCAATTCCATATAGTGTATATGTGTATAGTCAGACAAAAGATATCCACAATAGTCATGTTGTTTCCTTTGACCCTGTCCCTCCTCAAAATGTTTGCTTCTGATTAGCCCCTGCCCCAATTTACCTTCCCTTCTATCACTTTCCCCTTATCCCCTTCCCCCTACTTTCCTATAGTGTATGGTGGATTTCCATATCCAATTCAGTGTTTTTGTTATTCCTTCCTTAAGCCAATACCAATGAGCTTAAGGTTCACTCATTCTCTCTCACCTCACCCCTCTTTCCCTCCTCTGTCAAAGCTTTTCCTTGCCTCTTTTGTGTGAGATAATTTACTACACTCTCCCTCTCTTCTTCTCTAGTATATTCCTCTCTCACCCCTTAATTTTAGTTTTTAAGGTATCCCTTCATTTTCAACTCACCATGTGCCAACGTCTACCTCCAACTACTGTAATAATGAGAAAGGTCTCATGAGTTACAAATACCATCTTTCCATGAAGGAATGTAAACAGTGCAACTTTAATAAATTCCTTATGATTTCTCTTTCCTGTTTGCCTTTTCGTTCTTGTCTTGAGTGTTATATTTGAAAGTCAAATTTTCTATTCAGCTCTGTTTCTTTTTTGCTCAAGAATGAATTGAATTCCTCTGCATCATTGAACATTATTTTTCCCCTTGTAGATTACATTCTGAATGTAGAATTTTTGATTGAGCTTTATTTTTTCTCAAGAATACATTGAATACCTCTACATCATTGACTATTATTTTTTTCCTTTGTGGATTACACTCAATTTTTTCTGAGTAGGTGATGCCTAGTTTTAATCCTAGTTCCTTTGGCCTCTGGAATATTACATTTCAAGCTCTCTGATCTATTTAAGGTAGAAGCTGCTAAATCTTGTGTTATTCTGATTGTGGCTCTATGATAATGGAATTGTTTCTTTCTGGTGGCTTGCAAAATTTTCTCCTTGATCTTTGAACTCTGGAATTTGGTTATAATATTCCTGGCAGTTTTCATTTTGGGATCTCTTTTAGGAGGTGATCAGTGAATTCTTTCAATTTCTTTTTTCCCCTCTGGTTCTAGAACATCAGGGAAGTTTTCCTTGAATAATCTCTTGAAAGATGATGTCTAGGCTCTTTTTCTGATCATGACCTTCAGGTAGTCCAGTAATTTTAAAATACTCTTCCCTGGATCTATTTTACAGATCAATTGTTTTTCTGATGAGATAATTCATGTTATCTTCTTTTTTTCATTCATTTGGCTCTATTTTATAATTTCTTTATTTCTCATAATCATTTGGTTCCATTTGTTCCATTCTAATTTTAAAGGACTTATTTTCTTCAGTGAGCTTTTGTACCTCCTTTTCCATTTGACCAATTCTAGTTTTTAAGGCATTCTTCTCCTCATTATCTTTTTGAACCACTTTAAAATTTGGCCTTGTTTTTTTAAGGTCTTATTTTCTTCAGTATTTTTTTTTTCCATGTGTGTCTCCTTTACCAAACTGTTGACTTGTTTTTCATGATTTTCTTGCATCACTCTCATTTATCTTCCCAATTTTCCCTCTATTTCTCTTACTAGATTTTTAAAATCCATTTTGACCTCTTCCATAGCCTGAGACCAACTCATATTTTTGTTGGAGGCTTTATTTGTAGATGCTTTGACTTTGTTGTCTACTTCTGAGTGTATGTTTTGATATCCCTTGTCACCAAAGTAAGTTTCTATAGTCTGAGTTTTTCCATTGTTTGCTTATTTTCCCCAGCCCATTTCTTGACTTTTAACTCTTTGCTTAGGTAGGGCTCTTGTTTCCAGCATGAAAGACATACTGTCCCAAACCAGGGGATTTGTGTAGCTGCTTTCAGAGATACTTCTAAAAAAATTGTAAATTTTCTGTTCTTCTAAGGTGGTATGATCTAAGTAGAGGTGTTTACTCCTTTCCTGGCCTATGCTCTAGTCTGTGAGTGACTACAAGCATTCTTTAATGCCCTGGAACTGTGAAGAAGGTTCATATTCCACTGCTGCCACAAGATCTGCTATGCCAGTGCTCTTCCTCACCTCAGGACTACTACTCAGGCCTGTGTCTCAGATCCAAGTCTGGGCAAAGCAAAAGAGTCATGTCTCAGTACCAGCAAATACATGCCTGTAATCTGACCATTTGTTTGATCCCCTTACTGTCTGTGGATTGAGATCTCCTGAAATAGCCCTGGTCACTGTCATGGCACTCTGCTGCCGCCACCACCAATCATTTCTCACCCAGGTTTGACAAACCATTTCTGCTGACCTTCTAAATTGTCTTTATTATTTGTAGGTTGAAAAATCTGGAAACAATCAAAGCTGGCAGTGGTCCAGTCCTCTGAGGTCTGCTCTAGGTTTGCTGGCATTCTCTCTCAACCTGGTGCAACAGATTTTTCCTGTCAACCTTCCAGGTTGTCCTGGGCTGAAGATTTGTTTCACTCTGTCTTTTTGTGGGTTCTGAGACTCTAGAATTTGTTGAGAGTTATTTTTTTACAGCTATTTGGAAGGATTTGGGGGAGAGTTTTGGCAAGTCACTGCTTTTACTCTGCCTTCTTGGCTCCACATTCTAATTCATTTTTCAAAGAATGTTTCCATTATGTGGAAATGTGAGATTTTTTTTTCTGTAATAAATAGTGTTTATATAATGTTTTAAGTTTTGTGAAGGACTTTTCATATGTTAATTCATTTGATTCTCAAAACAATCCTATGAATGAGATACTCATATTATTCCCATTTTTGCAGATAAGAAAACAGGCATAAAGACATAAAGTGATTTGCTCATGGTCACAGAGCTAGCACATACCTGAAGCAAGATTCAAACTCAAGTCTTCCTGATTCCAAGTCCTATGATCTACTTTCCCCTCTAGTATTGGTCTTTAAGTCTTTGGTCTTTTTTTTTTAATTTAGTATTTTATTTTTTTCTAGTTACATGTAAAAACAATTTTTAACATTTGTTTTAAAAACTTCGACTTCCAAATTCTCTACTTTCTTCCTTTCCAACCACCCCTTCCCCATTGGAAATGCAAGTAATTCAATATAAATTATACATGCATAATCATGCAAAATATTTCCATAATAATCATGTTGAGATAGAAAACATAGCACCCCTCCTCCCCCCAAAAAAAGCCTTAAGAAAAATGAAGTAGAAAAAAATTGCTTTAATCTGTATTCAAACACTATCAGTTCTTTCCCTGGTGGTGTGTAGCATTTTTCATCATAAGTCATTATATTGTGGAGAATAACTAAATCATTCACAGCTGATTATCTTACAATATTTCTGTTACTTTATACACAGTATATTTCACTTGACATCAGTCCCTGCAAGGCCTTCCAGTTGTTTTTTTTGAGAGCATTCTGCTCATCATTTCTTATAGTATAATAGTATTTCATCATAATCACATATCATGACTTGTTCAGCCATTCCCCAACTGATGGACATCTCCTCAATTCTAATTCTTTAACCATAGAAAAGAGCCCCTATAAATATTTTTATACATATGTATACATATTTTTGTCTTTTTCCTTTTTATCTTTTATCTCTTTTGTAATACGGACCTAGTAGTGGTATTTCCAGGTCAAAGGATATGCATGGTTTTATAGCCCTTTGGGCAGAGTTCCAAATTTCTCAATAGAATGGTTGAATTAGTTCACAACTCCACCAACAATGCATTAATGCCTCATTTTTCCCGACATCCCCTCCATTTGTCACTTACCTTTTTTTGTCCTATTAGACAATCTAATAGTTATGTGGTAACACATCAGATTTCTTTTAATTTGCATTTCTCCAACTAATAGTGAGTTAGAATATTTTTTCACATGAGTATAGATAGGTTTGATTACTTCATGATAACTGATCATATCTTTTTATCATTTATCAATTGGTGAATGGCTTTTATTTTTATTAATTTGACTCAGTTCTTTATATGTTTGAGAGATGAAATCTTCATCAGGGAAACTTGCTTCAAAAGGCTTTTCACAGTTATTATTGCTAACCATATTTCCCTTCATCCCATTCCTCCCCCCTCCCATTTATTCTCTTCTTTTTCTCCTTTCACCCTGTCTTTCTTCAAAAAATGTTTTGCTTCTTACTACCCCCTTCCTCAATCTGCCTTCACTTCTATCACCTCCACCCTTTTCTTATCTTCTTCCTTTCCTACATTCCTTTAGGGTAAGATTGGTTTCTATACCCAATGGAGTATATATATGGTATTCCCTCTTTGAGTCAGTTCTAATGAGAGTAAGATTCACTCACTTCCCCTGTCTTTCCCCCTCTTCCTCTCCAAAAAGCTTTTTCTTCATTCTTTTATGTGACATAATTTAATCAATTCTGTCTCTTCCTTTTCCTTTCACCCAGGACATTCCTCTCTCATCCCTTAATTTTATTTTTTTTATAGATCATCCCTTCATAATCAAGTCACACTACTTCTACCTACCCTAATAATAAGAATGGTTTTAAGAGTTACAATTATCATCTTACCATGTGGGAATGTAAAGAGTTTAACCTTGTTAAGTTCTTTGTGTGATTTCCCCTTTTCTTTTTACATTTTTATATGTCTTTTCAGTCTTGTATATGAAAGTCTAATTTTCTATGCAATACTAGTATTTTCATCAGGAATGCTTGAAAGCCCTTTGTCTCATTGAATATCCATTTTTCTCCCTTTATACTCAGTTTTTCTGGGTTGGTAATTCTTGTATGTAAATCCAGCTCCTGTGCCCTATGGAATATCACATTCCAAGCACTCTGATCCTTTAGTGTAGAAACTGATAATCTTGTGTTATCCTGACCATGAGTCCATAATATTTGAATTATTTCTTTTTGACTGATGCAGTATTTTCTCCTTAACTTGGGATCACTGGAACTTGGCTATAATATTCCTGGCAGTTTTCATTTGGGATCTCTTTCAGGAGGTGACTGGTAGATTCTTTCAATTTCTATTTTCTTCTCTGGTTCTAGAATATCAGGGGAGTTTTCATTGATAATTCTGGAAAGATAACATCTAGGCTCTTTTTTAGATCATGACCTTCAGGTAGTCCAATAATTTTAAAATAATCTCTCCTGGATCTATTTTTCAGATCAGTTATTTTTCCCAATGAGATGTTTCACATTGTTTTCTATTTTTTCATTCTTTTGGTTTTGTTTTATTGTTTCTTGATTTCTTATAGTCATTAGCTTCCATTTGTTCCATTCTAATTTTAAAGAACTCATTTTCTTCAGTGAGATTTTGTATCTCCTTTTCCATTTGGCCAATTCTAGTTTTAAAGGCATTTTTCTCCTCATTGGCTTTTTGGACCACTTTAACATTTGGCCTAGTTTGTTTTTTAAGATGCTATTTTCTTCATTATTTTTTTATGTGTGTCTTCTTTACTAAGATGTTGACTTGTTTTTTATGACTTTCATGCATCACTCTCAATTCTCTTCCCAATCTTTTCTCTTCCTCTCTTACTTGATTTTGAAAATCCTTTTTGAACTCTTCCATGAACTGAAACCAATTTACATTTTTCTTGGAGGCTTTAGATATAGGTGCTTTGACTTTATTTTCTTCTTCTAAGTGTATGTTTTGGTTTTCCTTGTTTTTTTCATTTTTTGGGGGGGGATCCGTTTAGTAGTATCTTGATTTCTCATAAAATCATTAGCTTCTATTTGCTCCAATCTAATTCTGAAGGAATCATTCTCTTCAGTGAGCTTTTGAAATTCCTTTTCCTTCTGGCAAATTAGGCTTTTTAAAGCATTCTTCTCCTCCTTGGCTTTTTGGATCTCTTTTGCCATTTGAGTTAGTTTATTTTTAAGGTGTTATTTTCTTCAGTCAGGCTGTTGACTCACTTTTTATGATTTTTTTGCATCATTTTCATTTCTCTTCCCAATTTTTTCTCTACTTCTCTTAATTGATTTTCAAAATCCTTCTTGAGCTCCTCCATGGCCTGTAACCACTTCATATTTTACTTGGAAGCTTTTTATGCTGGAGTTCTGACTTTGTAATCTTCCTCCTATTCCATACTTTGATCCTCTTTTTACCCAAAAAAGAATCTAAGGTTTGATTGCTCTGTTTGCTTTGCTTCTTCTGCTAGTTCATGTTGCCAGTCAAGTACTTGACTTTTGAGCTCTTTTCATTGCTAGAACTTGGCTTCCAGAGAGGAGAGCTTTGCTCCAGATTGCTGAGGTTTTTGCAGCTGCTGGAGCTATTAGGGGGATGCAATCTCTGCAGCCCCCACAAGTTCTGGCTCACTGTCCACAAACCCCAGGACCTCCACCCAAGACAAAGATCCAAATCCAAGCATCTTAAAGCAAGAGTGATTACCCTCTGAATGATCTCTTGGTCCCTCTACAATCCAAAGGCCAGAAGCTCTGGAGGCAGCCTCATGGGAAAACAGCTGCAGCTGCAGTGACTCAGCCACCTCTCATTCCTGGGGAGAGGGGCCTGACCATGCCCTTCCTTTCCAACCAAGTTTCCTATTGACCTTTTATTTTCTCTTTGGTGTTTATGGGTTCAGGGGTATGGAAACTGCCACAGTTGCTGGTGATTCACTCTCCTAAAGTCTGCTCTGGCAGCCACTGGCTGGGGTTGCCCTAAGGCCAAAACCACACAGCTCATGGCAACTGAGCTCTGTTTCCAGTATGCTGTGATGGACCTTTCCTGTTGGCCTTCTGGGCTGCCTTCAGCAGGAATTTGTTTCTCTCTGTCACTTTGTGGATTTTGTAGCTCTAAAATTTGTTTAGAGTCATATTTTAAAGGTACTTGAGATTATTGTTAGGGGAGTTCACAGAGTTTCCTGCATCTATGCCACCATCTTTACTCCACCCCTCCCCCCACATCTTTTAATCTTATAGATTGATTTCATTCACTCAGAGATAAAGGTAAGCCCATAGTCAAGCCTGGTATGGGTCAGAGATGGAAAACAACATGTCAATACTGTTTTCTTCTTTAAAATGAAAGTTTGGAGATGCTGGAACTATATAAAATCATAGATATAAAATTGGCTTTGTTTTCTCTATATTTTGTTTTCACAAACAAAAAGACAAATGGTTACTTATATAAAGCTTATTTCCAGGCCAGGTTTTTTTGAATAGTAGATCATTTTCATGTCAGAAAAATGATCTAAATCAGCACTAAAAAGAAGAATAAAACAAATGGAATTCAATTAAAACAGCTCTATCCTGATTTATTTATCCCAGTGTATTAATGCTGAACAATTTGAAATGATAAAAAAAATGGTCAACACATATGGAAATTTGATCAATGTAAATCAATCATAATGATGAGGCCAGAACTCTAGGAACCATTTCAGCTGACAAACAATTTTATCTCTTTGCCAAGTAGCACACTATAGTAGCCATGAGCAGTACCAGACTTTAATATTAACTCATTTGTACAACATCATGAAGGAGGATGAACAAAGATTATGGACAGTATTGTCACACAAAGTAGAAAGGGACAGTAGAGAATAAAATACACTTGAAAAAAACTTGATAAGAACGCAAACTAAGACAAATCACCCCAGAAAGGGGTGTAGGATAAAACTGGAGAGAAAATAGTTTGAACATGATAAAAAGGTTGACAAAAACTCCTTGCATAAAGATTTTCATGATAGTTGTATTCATTGAGGAAATTATAGCCAGAACAGTTAGACTTGAAATTTATAATCTGAAACTAATACATGAGGAAATAGGAATGGATGTAAAGAAGACAAAAATGAGTAGATTAGACCAAATATACATTGGTAATAGAAATTTAATTTTGAAGTATTAATTGTCCAGATATTTGAAATAACAGTGTATATTAAATATTAGGGAAATTCTAGTCCTTTCATTATTCCAAGCCTTCCACCTTTCCCTTGTTCCATTTTCCCTATTGCTACTCTTTTTTCTATTTGGACTAATAACATGACTAGACACTGGAGTAGTGGGGTGGGAAATCTTATCTCCATCTATGTATCTTTGGCATGTAGCAGAGTACCTGACATATCATAAGTGCTTAATAAGTCATTCATTCATTCTACAGAAAATGTGATTGAGAAATATGAATAACTACTTGCTCACATACCTACTTAATCATCTCTACAATATATTTATGCATATAGTGTGCATATTATCAAAGGAATCCTTGATGAAGGACTGAGAAGTGAACAGGCATGTTTTTGAAAATGATACTTTGAATCAAACTCTAGAATTATAGTTACATAATTGCTTTAACATAGTAAAGAAAGATCTCACTAAATTATCATTAGTTGATTTTTAAAGTTTTGTTTGGGGGGACAGGGAGGAGGCAAGACAATTGGGGTTAAATGACTTGCCCAAGGTCACACAGCTAGGAAGTGTGTCAAGTGTCTGAGTCCAGATTTGAACTCAGGTTCTCCTGACTAGGGCTGGTGCTCTATTCGCTGCACTCCCTAGCTGCCCCAGTTGATGATTTAAAAAAAAAGGCTTTTGATTCAGTAGAACAAAGTACTATCATAAATGCTCTTCTACTAGAAGTTGTCTCCCATGTATATGTTAAAATCATGCATGATTCTTGTAGAGATGCTGTAAGGCAAATAAAAAAAATTACAACCCTCTAATAAATAACATTAAGCCAAGTACGAAACAGGGAGCTGTATACCCATCAAAGATGTTTGCTATGGTCATAGAGGACATCTGTTGAAGAGTCCAAATGGAACAGGGGCTCTGTATACATACAGAGATTCTCCATTCTGCCACCTTATGGTTGGCATTGTGTTAATTTATCCAAGTCCTAGAAATTACAAATCTTCATAAATAAGATCTAAAATTATTCAAATGTTTTATCTGTCTCCAAAGGAAAAAAAATGAAGACTTTATATAGAACAAATCTTAATAGGTGTTTAGATGGATAGTCCATAGAATGAGATTTTTAATCTAGATATCTTGGATAGATAGTACAATGCATAGTGAACTGATTCTAAAATTCAACAGTAGAAAGAGAAAGAACAGTTTTGTATTTGGGAAATTTTTATTGTGCCTTAAATAATTCTGAGTTTCTTTCTGAAAGAAACTCTAATTTGTTAATAACAAAATTATTCTGATCTTATGAATGTAGTTGTGAGTCATAAAATACCAGAAATACCAAAGAGTCAGATTTATAGTTCACTGAAAAGGCAATAGATATTGCAAGTAGGAGGCAGTATATTTACAATTAATAATTCTTCACATGAAAGTGTGAAGGTGATCATCAGAATGACATATGCTTACAATTATATATGTTCTAGTCTCTAAATAACGTCAAGATACTGCTAATGGGAAACCTATATGCTTTGGCACTATACAGTGTCAAGAGAACCAAAGAAAATTCTTAAGCACCTCAATAAGAACTATTTTGGAGAATTCCCAAAGGGGCACAGAATAAAGCATGGAATACTAAGATACATATACTTTGTGATTTTTACTGTTGGGAGTTCCCACACAGATGAGATCACTAATTAATATTAAGTCTTAAAATGTGAATAAAATAAGGCATAATAAAAAGAAACTATTTAAAATAACAATAAAAACCCTGAAATATTTGAGAAATTAATGACCTATAAAGGAACAACTATTAAATCATAATAAATGAAATAAAGGAATATCTAAATAATTGTGAGAATGATCAATGTTCATGAACATATCAAATTAAAACAGCAAAAATAGCCATGTAATTTTATTCAAAATACCCAAAGATTTCTTTTTAGCACTGAGTAAAACCTTATTACAATTTACATTAAAAAACATGTGGGCAAGAACATCAAAAAGTATGCTGAAAAAATTTCATAAGATGATTATGGTATACTTATATTCCTATATAGTTTGTTTTTTAAGGTGTTATTTTCTTCAGTCAGGTAGTTGACTCTCATTTCATAATTTTCTTGCATCGTTCTCATTGCTCTTCCCAATTTTTCCTCCACTTCTCTTATTTGATTTTCAAAATCCTTTTTAAGGTCCTCTATGGCCTGTTACCAGCTCATATTTTTCTAGGAAGCTTTTGGTACAGGAGTTCTGTCTTTGCTGTCATCCTCCTGTTCCATGCTTTGATCCTTTTTGTCCCCAAAATAGGAGTCTAATGTTGGACTGCTCTGTTTTCTTTGCTTCCTTTGCTTGCTCATGTTGCTACTCAATTACTTGACTTTTGAGCCTTTTGCCACAGTAGAACTCTGCTACCAGAAAAGGTAGCTTTGTCTCAAATGCTGGGGTTTTCTCAGCTGCTGGAGCTATTAGTTGGGTGCCCTCTCCGAACCCTCCACATGCTTTGGCAACCCCAGGACCTCCACCCTAGACAGCGAAGTGGATCCAAGCAGGTTAAAGCAAGAGCAATTAGCCCTCATACTGGTCACTTGTTCACCCTACAATCTGCAGACCAGGAGCTCTGAAGCCTCCAAGTGGTGGGTGGCTGCACGGCTGTGAAGCCCCATCTTATTTTTGTATTTTTCAGAGAAAGTAATTAAAGCTATCTATAGTCATCAGTAAATTGCTCTAAATCACTCTTAATTAGAGGAACACAAATTAAAACAAGAGCTACCATCATATATCTATCAGATTGCCTAGTAAGACCAAAAAGGAAAATAACACATGTTAGAGGGGATGTGGGGAAATTGAAACATTTTTCCCTGTTAGTGGAGTTGTGAACTGACTCACCCATTCTGTAGAGTAATTTGGAATACCCAAATGGCTATAAAACCATGCATACTTTTTGATCCAGAAATACCACTACTAGGTCTATATCCCAAAGAGATTTTTATTTAAAAAAGGACCTATATGTACAAAAATATTTATAGCAGATCTTTTAGTGGTGGCAAAGAACTGAAAATAGAGGGGATGTTCATCAATTGGGAAATGGTTGAACAAGTTATGATATGTGATTATGATGGAATAAAATTATTATATTAAAAGAAAAAATGAGCTAGATGCTCTCAGAAGAACTTGGAAAGACTTAAATGAATTAATTCAAAGTGAAGTGAGAAGAACCAGGATGACAGTATACACAGTGACAGCAATATTGTATGCTGATCACATGTGAATGATTTAACTATTTTCAGCAATACAATGATCCAAGATAATTTCAAAAGACTTATAATGAAAAACGCTGTCCATCTCCAGAGAAATAACTAATAGACTGAATGCAGATTGAAGCATACTTAAAAAAACTTTTTAAATTTTTCTCTTTTTTTAGTCTGTTTTGTTTCACATAATGATTAATATGGAAATATGTTTTATATGACTACACGTATATAACCTATATAAAATTGCTTGCCATCTCAATGAGATGGGAGGAAAGGAAGGAAGGGATATATTTTGGAACTCAAAATTTTAAGAAAATTAAATTTGTTTTTACATGTAATTGGGGAAAATAAAATATTAAAAAACAAGAAAATGAAAGACAAACAATTTCAGCCTCAACATTTTTGTGCCCTAACTAATCTTTTTGGTTTTATTGCCTATTGCTCCTTGTCAGAAATTCTAAATTCCAGCTAAATTTTGCTATAAGCAGTTCCCAAATCTTTTCTTACCCTCTCTGTCTACATGAATTTGTAATGATTATTACCCTTGACTAGAATGCACTCCCTCCTCATTTTTGCTTGTGGGAATTCCTTTCCTTATTTTAAGTATCAATTTAGTTATAAGCCTATCCTGATTCCTATAACTTAAAGCATTCTTTCTATCCTCAAGTTTTCCTAGAGTACTTTGGAGCTCTCTCTTTTTTTCAGCAAAAATAACATTCAACCTTTTATTTTGTTTATTTGTATGATAATTATTGAGAATACAAATTAATTTGAGCAACTTTTCATAGAAGTACAATGGAAAATTATGAGCAGTATCCCCTCATAAGACATTAAGAAGCAATTGGAGTGAAATAAACATACAGAAAGGTAAGTATGAGAACCAATTAAAAAGACCCCATCCCATGAATTTTTCAAAATTAAATGGAAAGAAAAATAAACAGATGAACTATAGACGATATGTGGCAGCATTTCCTTAAAAATTAATTTGCTCCATCAGTAACAGTGCAACAACATATTTGGATTATACCATCTTAGAATATTATAATTGATGACTTCTATATAAATGGCATAAACATATAAAGGAGATCATAGTATCATAGAACCAAAGCTGAATTCTACCTTTGAGGTCATCTAGTTTGACATTCCTTTCCCAGTTAATAGAAAAAAAAAAACTGCATTGGTACTTTCGTTTTTGCATCATCTTTATTTCCAAATAGAGACAATGAGGAGACATCAAGCTCTGGATTTGGGGTAAGGAAAATTTGTAATTTAACCTTTCCATCTCAGTTTTCTCATATACCAAACAAGGATAATGATAGTACCTTCCTCTTAGGTTGTAAGAATCAAATGATACAACTTATGTAAAGCACTTTGTAAACCTTAAATCTCTAAATTCTATCTATCATTATCATCATCATCATAATCATTATCATCAGTCCCCTTATCCCTTCCAGGATAATACTTTATAAAAAAAGAATTGTGTGTGTGTGTGTGTGTGTGTGTGTGTGTGTATGCGCTTTTTGGAGGGGGGAATGCAGGGCGATTGGGTTTAAGTGACTTGTCTAAGGTCACATGGCTAGTAAGTGTGTCAAGTGTCTGAGGCTGGATTTGAACTCAGGTTCTCCTGACTTCAGGGCCAGCACTCTGTTCACTGTGCCACCTAGCTTCCCTAAAAATATATATATTTAAAAAAACTTAAAAATTAACCAGTAAATCATGCAAGTCTGACCATATAATCAGTTTTTTTTTTTGTGTTATAAACTCTACTTCTATAACAGAGATTTTTCTCAAAAATCTTCTTTAGGGTAAAGCTTGGTTATTTTAATTTCAAAGTATTCAGATATGTTTCTTTTGTTGTCATTTCTATGTTCATTGTTATAGTTATTGTGTATATTTTTCCTTGTTTTACTAAACTTTGCATATTTTATGTAGCTCCCCAGACTTCTTTGCATTCTTCATATTCATTATTTCTAGTAATATCCCATTATTTTCATGTACCAAAATTTGTTTTTCCATTTCCTAATTAATGGACAACTAATTTGTTGTCTCTTGTTCTTTGTTAATATAAAAATAGGGCTTCCACGAATGTTTTGGTTTATCTTTTGATAACATTATTTTTCATCTTTGATTTCCTTACTCTGTTTACCTAGCCATGAGATCTCTGGGTGAAAGAACGTGGGTATTTTAATCACTTTCTTAGAATAACTCTAAATTGCTGTCCAAACTGATGGGGTCAATTTTGTACTTCTACTAAGTGCATTAATTTTCCTGTACTCTCAGAAATTCTCCTACTTTGCTATTTCCATAATTTCTCATCTTTGCCAATAGGCTAGAAAGTGTTTTGAGAAGTGAGATTTTACTTCCATTATATGTGCATTTTAAAAAAAAGTGTTATTCTGAACTTGATAAACATAAATAGGAACATTCCCTTTTACACAATAGAAAAATAGGATTATACATGAAACCATGAATCTCTAAGATATATAACTTCCATTTTAAATGAATATAATGAATTCAACATGTTAATTTTAAAGATATCCTGCTTGTCTGGGACTTTTTCTAAAACTCCTTTGCATTTTACAAAATGCTACAATGACTCTCATTTTATTTTTTCATTCATATCACTACTCCTGCTTAATTAAGAAATGCATCTCTCTTATAACAATTTAAAATAGTCAAACAAAATAAATCTATGTAGTATCTAAAAATTTATATCTTATGCTACCTCTCCAGTTCTCCATCTCTCTGTCAGAAAATGGATATCTTGCTTTATCACTGATCCTCTGGAGTCATGGTTGGCCACAGTGTCAAACAGAAATCTTCGTTCTTTCAAAATTATTTTTCTTTTCAATGTTGTAGTTATCATAAAACTTTTTCACATAGTTGTGTTCATTTCACTTTATGTCAGTTCATGTGTCTTGCTAGGTTTCCCTGAATTCATACGTTATATAATTTCTTATGATATAATTATATTACATATATATCATAACTAATTCAGTTACTTCTCAATTGATGGATATCACTTACTTTCCTATTCTTTGCTTCAACAAAAATTCTGCTATAAGTATTTTTGTATACATAGATTTTTTTCCCTTTTTCTATAATCTCTTTTTCATGTATAACAGATAGTAGTATTTCTTTGTCAAACAGAAAATTTAGTGACTTTTGGGGAAATTTTTCTAAAATTGCTGGATCAACTCACTTCCACCAACAGTGAATTAGTGTACATGGTCTCCCATACAGACCCACCTTTCCACAGATGTGTTTTTGCTTTCTTTGTATCAGTTTTCCCCCAAAATTGATAGATTTGAAATAGCAAATCAGAATTATTTTAATTTTTATTCCTCTTATTATTAGTAATTTGGAACATTTTATGTGGTTGTACATCTCTTGGATTTCTTTCTTTGAGAGGCACTTGTTGTAGCAACAAACACCTTAGCATCCCCAGGGTGGCTGCCAGCACAGGTTCTTAGATCTGCTTTTCTAAAGAAAAGCAACTCAAAATGGGTTAATGATCTTGCTTTAATCAATCATATGTCATTTACCTAGTTCAGGGGAAAAAAGTCAGCACCCTGAACTTCAAAGAATACAAAAAGTTATAAGCAGACAGAGAAACGGATCCGCAGATAGGCTTCCAACTGTCTGACCATTACAACCTAGTCCATTATCAGAGAGAGAAGCACCAACATCTGGATTTTCAAAGCTGGAGGGCTCAATGGCTGCCCAGAGTCTTATCTGGTCAAATCACACAACTCTTCTCAAAGTGAGACCCAAAGCAATATCTCACATCAGGATATATATAACTTTCTCCTGCCTCAGAGAATGTCACAACCCTCTTGACCCACTGCCCAATCACAAAGCACCAAGGTGTGGGCATTCCTGAAAAACAAGCCTCCCACCACAGGCTCCATGTGACCACATTCAGCCTATTAGGGGGTAAAGTATATTTTCAAATCATGGAAGGTTCTCAGAGTCACCTAAGCCTATCAAAGGGCCTAGGGGTAGGGAAGATCTTAGATTCCCATTCCCATAACACTTGTCCATTTCTTTTGACTATTTATCAATTGGGGAATCACTCTTGTTTTTATATGCCTGATTGAGTTCTTTGTCTTTCTTGGCTATCAGACCTATATCCAACAAATTTCCTGTAAATATTTTCTGAGTTAATTGTTTTAATTCTAATTTTCATTCAATTGACTTTTTATGCAGAAGCTTTTCATTTTATGTAATTGAATTTTCCATTTTATCTTCTGTAATTCTCTCTATCCTTTGGTCATTCATGAATTTCCCTCCTATTTATTCCTTTATGATGTGACATACACACACAGAGTTATGCATCTATTTGGGGCTTTTTTGTGCATAATTTGTACATTTGTAGAAAAGAAAGATAGAAAAAACACTAGTGAAATTTAAAAAATAACTCCTCTATCATTTTCATGTCTCTTAACTTTAACTATTTTATGTCAGTAGCCTCCAAAGCTGCAAGGTCTACACTTCTTTTCATGATGTCTGACCTGTGTGTGATACCTAAGGCCTGTAGTGCCTGCTGCCAGGAAGGCTGAGAGATGTTAATCTCCAAGTGCCAGATTCTGAGCCACAACAGGTTAATTCAAGTGGGTGTAGCACTAAGTCTGACACCAATATGGTAAAGCAGGAGTCAGGTGGGAGGTCACCAGGTTCACTAAGAACCAGTGAACTGACCCAGGTAAAAAATGAAGTAGTTTAAAGCTTCCGTGTCATGTAGTGGTGGGACTGGTGTGGTTTGTGAGTGACCAGTACAATTTCAGCCAGGGAAAGATAAGGGCAACCTAGTCCTTAAAAATTAAAGATGTCATAGGGTTCTTTTGGAGTAAGAGGAAATGTACCTATTTTAGGTTGGGGCTAGTTTGTGGAGGGCCTGAAGGATAGTATGGAATTTCAATTTTTTTCATAAGCACTATGAAACCACTAAAGATTTCTGGCTGGATTCAATAGGGTTCTACTTTAGGATGGTGAATTTAGCAAGATCAGTTGTATGAAGGAAAGATTAGATATGACATCAATTCATTTTTGTTTCTTTTTAAAGGTTAAGTGAAAGGGAAGAAAGGTATGAGCTAAAGTCATAAGAATGTTAAGCTTTGGGGAAAGAGGAGATTGTGTCTGTAAAGAGAGGACTCTGGTTTAGTTCTTTGAGAAATATATCAATACTTCAGTGTGTTGATGATCTCATGCCTCGGGGTTCTCTTTCATTACATTCAAAGCACAACCCATCCATGTTCTCTCCCCCTGTGTAATTTTTTTCTATACCTTTTCATAAATTCAACAAAGGAGATCTGCCTAATGCATTGATGGCCTTCCCTGGATTCCTAATATTTCATAGATACCAGTGCTACATTTTGGGAGGCTTATCTGGTATCTCTTTACTTTACTTGGATGACTTTTTGCCCATCTTATTTGTCTAATAGCATATTTTAATCCATTCCTCAAGTGCATGCCGTTATTTTATTTAATCAAGACATGGGATTTGAAGTTTTTCTAGGTATCCATCCCCTCTACCCCCACCACTTAATTACAAAGAGAAAGTTGATTGTCACTATATTCCACATGAATAAGCTGAGACATAGAAGCATAAAGTGACCTGCATGGGGAGTTAGGGCTCACTTCAATTAGTGTTAGAGAATTTGTCTCTGTTTTTAAAGGGAGAATTTTTTTTCTTCTTCTTCACCCTTTCACTTTAATCAAACTACTCAATTGCAATTCCATCAATTTAATCACAGCTTTCCTTTTGAAAGGTTCCCTGCAGAGGAATTCGTTACCAGGGTCATTGAGCCGCTGTGAGTAGCTTCACCTCTGAATGCCATTGAGAGAGCACAATCTCAATTCAAAGGCTTTACTGCTTAGATCTCTGCTGGAAACCCTACACTGTGGAGTCAACCTGTTCACACATTGCTTGGAAATAAAGTTCTGAGGTCTCAAAAGGGCCTCCATGAAGGTTTTGAGTTCAGCTCTTACTTTTAATCATGTTTAAAGATGGGGATCTCTGTTTTATTTTTTATGTTTTAATTCCTTGTCATAAAATCAGCCTTGCATTCTTAGTGAGAAACCAAAGAAGGAAATAAACCATACGCTGTCAATGCTGTTGATTGTCAGCTTGGAAAACAAAGGGGATTCTGGAAGAAGCATTTCATTGAAAATTCTCATTTTATTAATACTGCAACTATTTCAGCATAAGATATGCTCAAAAAAGTCACTCCTCATGTATGAATGAATGACTGAAAGGTATGAGTCAAATGGAAAGGTCCCATGTTCCTAAAAATTCAGCAGCAAAACAGATGTCTTTTTTTAATGTCATTATAAAATGTGTTTATTTACATGGCTCTTGGGTTCAGAGTCCTGGGCTGTCACCATCAGGATCTGAAGGGAAATAGTTGTCAAGATGGTTGTGGTGGTTTCATTCTCTTGGTACTTGCTGTTGCTTCCTTATTCAGTTGGACATCTCCCTGTATATATCTGAATGGCATCAACTCCCATTCCTGACAAAGGCAAGTTTTTATATGCTTGTTATCATCTCTCAGGAGACAGAAGGACTATGAGCAAGCTACTGCTTCTTTTCTGCCTCACAAATTATTGGCAGAGTGGACCTGTGGAATTCCCATCTTTGCAACTTTGATAAAAAGTCATGATGGAGGAGATGGAAAGATCACAGATGGATTTTCTGCTCCCAGGTGGGATTTTCATCACCAGTAGTCAGGAAATAAAGAAAACCTTGTTTGACTTGCAAATTTAGCATGAGATAAATATGGAACATTATGATGCCAATTTTGTTAGCACTTCTCTGTCTAGAATAACATTGTAAATTAATCTTTTTCCTTTCATTGTTCAAAGATGCCTTCTCCGATTCCTCTGTTGAAATATATTTCCTGACCTCATATAGCACCTTGTTTTCTAATGCACCTATCATCCATTATTGTGTATTTTGCTTATTAGTTTTCATGGCTTATTCTCTTCCTACTATGAAGACTTTTTGGTCTCTCAGCACCTTGCTGCAGAAAAAAGTGCTTAATAAATGTCAAATAAATAAACGTCCAAATATTCCACACATTTTAGGCAGAGAACAAAATAGAAAAGGTACCAGACTCTCCCATAATATTAGAAAATCATTTGGCCTCTGGCTACCGATAAGGATTACTTTTTTCTTCCAGATTTCTAAGTGTAGGATCATAGATCACAGGGCCATATACATAGAATTGGAAGGGATCTCCCATCTCTCTTCTCTACCCATTCTTTTCCCCTTCTTTTACTCTCTCCTTTTCTCCCTCCTCTCCCTTTTCCTAACTCCTTCCCCTCTGTTCCTCTCATTTCTCCACCCTTTGCCTCTTCTCCCTAGAAGATGGTGCTAAGATATCAAAATGACAAATTTTTGGAAATACCACTAAACAATTTAATATTCTGTTGTAGTTATAGCATATCATTTCTAAGGAAGAAGCAGCACTGAATTGATGGTGATTTTTCCATCTCTAACAGAAATGGATGCTGGTATATTATGAGAAATAAAGAAAGGGAGAATCATATATAAAAATGTGTCTTTCTTTTTGTTCTCTTAGGAACTGAGAAGAATCTGAGATTCTTTTCCAATCTTGGCTTTGTAAATTTGAGGTCACAGACATTTTGATTGTGAGCCCATTTGGCTAGGAAAAGATGGAAGAGTGGTTTTGCCTCCATCTCAGATTACTTTACTTTGGATGAAGGATAACTCCCATGTTTTAGAATGAGAGAATCTTTTACTGGACACCTTGGGATTTGTCTATGTTTATAGGCTGGCACTGTTACTAAAAGTACATTTTGATACTTTCTCATTTGTTTGACTCATTCCCTTCCCTTAATATCCTTTGAGATTCTTCTCCCTGCAGTCCTTTCTCCCTTTTAAAAATGGAAACAACATTTAATTTGTAGTCATCACAACTGGGTTTGAAACCCACCCTGCTCTATGACTGTGGACAGGTCATTTACCCTCTTTGGTCCTCAATTTCTTAAAGACAAATTAGTCTAGCAGTAGATGACATTTAAGGTATTTTTCAACTCTAATTCAATGGTTCTAATTGATGAGAATTAGTGAAAACTACATGGTACGTTCCTCAGGTCAAACAGCACATTTTTATTATTTGAACCTTAACCTGAAGGAGTGATAAAGGAAAGGGTTTTGGGTGCTGTGGCAGACTCATCCTTTGTGAAAGGGGACTCTCTTGGAGGCATTTATGTGAGACCTCCTACCATTAAATTCTTCCTCTGATGTTTCATTATCACATAGAAATAGCTTTAATTATCAAAGGCTATGACAGCAAATACAAAATGTAGGAGTTTCTAACCATATGAAAAGGGTTTGAAATAGAGCTCTCAAGATAAATTGTGTATCTGTCGTCTGAGGACTAAGCAATGTAAACTTTTTGACAAGAAGCTTGACCACCACTTGATTTTTCCTCTCTCCCCTGCTCTTTCCCTCCTTCCCTCACTCTTTTCCTCCCTCCTCCATTCCCTTCTTCCTCTGTCCCTTCCTCCTCCCTTTGTTCCTTCCTTCCTTCGTTCCTTCGTTCCTCCATTCCTTCGTTCCTTCCTTTCTTCCTCCCTTCCTTCTTTCCTTCATTCCTTGACAGTATAACTCATGAAGATTTACATGTATAAGGGTTACAATATAATTTAATGGAGAGTATATACTCACATAGGTAAAATCTCAGATTCTTGAAGAACATGCAGTCAAAGAAATCATAATCCATCCTCCAAACTTTCAATGTTGAACTGACTCTGGGATGGAAATTAACATTTATAAATTGAAGGAATATACAATGTATTGATGCAAGTCAGCAGTTCAGTGTGGTAAAGGAATGGGTATATGTCATAGTGAGAAGTAGAGAAAAGAAACAAAGTTTTACTCATGTTTTAGAACTGAAATACCATGTCCTTCTTATTTTAAAGATGAGAGAAATGAGGGCCAGAGTGGTTAAAGTCTCAGAAGGGTGGGTGGCTAAGTGGAAGGGAATGAGGGAGGTCTTGTTCTTTGCAGGATGAAACCTGTAAAATCCTCCATTGTAAAAAGTTATGGGGAAAGGGGCAGGGAATGTAGAAGTCAAATATGAGAAGGAAGAAAATAAGATGCTGATTGCCATTAAGAATGTCATAGAAAAAGTAACTGCCAGATTGCATTTAGGGCCAAGTTCAGGGAAAACCAAACAAACTTGTAGGTGTCCAAGTCAGCATAGAATCTGATTTTCCTCCATTGGTAAGCTGAGAATTGAAGAGTATGCTTTTACACACTCAGAAATCCAGAAATCCATTAAGTTTCCAGCATAACCCTAAGCTCAGAAAGTTTAATATGGGATTACAGCCAGCCTTGCAAATAGGATAAATAAACTGTTGTCTACAGAATATCTTTTTCAGAGAAACAGGAAATCTCTTCCAACCTCAAAACCTTTCTCACTAGCCTACTACCATTCCCTAAGATTATACAGATGTATTGTATTGGTTAAAGCTTTGACTTCTATTGAAATGCAAATACTCCTAAGAAAGGTAGATAATTAAATTGTATCAGTCACTCATACCCCTGTGCCAATGAATTTTTAAGAACATTTTCTGGGAATAGATTTAGATAGAGGAAAAAGAGAATCCAGTTTTTGGGTATTAGGAAAGAGAAAAGGAAGGTGTCAAAAAGAAGAAACTGAGGATGCCAATAAAAACTATCTTAAAGAGTCAATTTATCAAGCAATAAGCATTTACTAAGGGCTTACCATGTGCTGGGGGGATTGGGGCGCATCTCTAGTCCTCTTGGCCTATGTCTTGCCACTGGACTCTGATGATTCTGGAAGAGAGAATGAGGCTGATGACTCTGCACAACTCTACCTCACTTAAATGCATTTCAGTTGCAAGGCAAAACCCTCCTCATGTCATTTGTCCTCTTCAAAAAAGGACTAACAGCAATCTGTGAGTAGTAGTAGCTGTCCCTGGAGACCCACCTGGCTAGTTCCACTTAGGCAATGCTACTATTTTCTCCTCTTCCTCATCCTCTTCTTCTTCTCCCTTTGTCCAGTTGGGGAGTCATACCCTTACCTGTGGTTACTCTATCCAAAGGAATATGAATTTTGATTGCTAATACTCCACAAGTTATCTTTGGGTTTGTGGGTTTTTTTTTTTTCTTCCCTATTTATTTATTCTATGATTGCTTTTTTAAAAAGAAAAACTGGGACAATTAACTCTTTTGTCTCATGTAGTTTTCATTTATGACTTCTTGAAACATAGCTCGATAAAACCAGGCTTTGTTAAAGCCCATTGTGATTCAAATAGAGCTACTTGACTATGCCTTTAAACACAAATCACTCTAGCTTTCACTGATGGGCCAATAATCAGCCCCAGCCCAAGCCTCACTTGCTCATTATTTGGTCTTCATGGCTCAGAGTGAGCATAAATAGCAATTGTTTCTGTTCTGACTAGAAACTCTGAGGGTCTTCTTTTTCCAGGTTGATGAAGAGGTCACTCTATCTCATTTCTTACCTAGCCTTAATCACTGAATGGGTGCTGCCTCAAATTGAGACCTGGGAAGACCTTACCTTAAACAGTCAAGGTTTCCCACTGCATCCTGGGCAATAACTTGTGTTATTGACTTATGTCTTGCTACTGGACTCCAATGACTCTGGAAGAGAGAGTGAAGCTGATGATTTTGCATAGCTTTACCTCATTTAAATACAATTCACTTGCAAATCAAGAGATCACCCTCTTGATGTCATTGATCCTCTTAGAGAATGAAGGATGAAGAACAATTATGTGCCAGGCACTGTGCTAAACACTGGGGACACAGGAGCAAAGCAAAAACTGTCTCTACCTAAAAAGGAGCTTGCATATTAATGGAGAAGAGAACATATATGTAGATAGAAAATGCAAAGTTGATATAAGGTAATAAGGAATATCAGGTACTAACAAATATAAAGGTAGCCAGGTAGAAAATGGAAAAGTCTTTTGCAGAAGACAGCCCTTGAGATGAGTCAGGGATTCTAAGAGACAGAGTTGAATAGGGAGAGCATTTTGGACATAGGTGACAGACAATGTAAAGATATAGAGTTGAGAGATGAAGCATCCTATGTGACAAACAGCAATCAATCAAGCATGACTGAACCATGGAGTGCAGGAAGGGGGTAATATTACACAGCCTAGAAACATAGAAAAGGACCAAGTTGCAATGAGCATTAAATGCCAAAAATAGAGGTTTTTGTCTAATCCTAGAGATAATAGAGAATAATTGAAGTTTGTTGAGATTTACATGATCACACCTTTGCTGTAGGAAAGTTACTTTGGAGGTGTGGTGAGGTGGCATAGTGAATAGAACACCAGCCCTGGAGTTGGGAGGACCTAAGTTCAAATCCAGCCTCAGACACTTAACACAAAAACTAGCCTAGCCATGTGACCTTGGGCAAGTCAGTTAACCCAATTGCCCTCCAAAAAGCAAAAAAAAAAAAGCTACTTTGGAAGCTGTGAAAATTGAAGTGGAAAAGCTTGAGGCAGGAAACCAGCTAGAATATCACCATGCAAGAGATGATGAGGTCTTGAACTAAGATGGTAAATGGAGAGAAAGTCATTAAAAATAATGTGAAGGTAAAAATACAAGATTTGATGAGCTATTGGACTTTGGAGTAATAGTGAGTAGCTGAGAAAGACATTGAGGTTGAGAACATTGGCAAGTCAAAAGATGATACTGATACTGATAGTAGTAGGAAAGTTTGTGAGAAGGGTAGGTTTAGGTGGAAAATAATGGGTTGTTTTTGACATGTTGAGTTTAAAATGTCTTTAGGACATCCATTTCAAAATATCCATTAGGTAGTTGGTGATGTGGTACTGAATTTCAGTAGAGAGTATATGGACCTTGGAGTCATTTGCATATTGATAATAATTTAACAAAGAAAAGTTGGTGAGGTCACCAAGTGGGAGAGTTTAGAAAGAAAATAGAAGAGGACTTAAGATAGGACGTTGAGCTATAGCCATAGTGACTATGCCTGACTCATTATGAAGAGCCAGCAAAGATGAAGGAGGAAAAGTAATATAAGAAGAGAGAAGAGTATCATGAAAACCCAGAAAGACGGGAACATATAAGAATGTGGTCAACAGTTTCAAATGCTATGAGAGATCAAGAAGGATGACAATTAAGAGAGGGCAATAAGATTTGGGAATTAAGAAATCATCATTTACTCTAGAAATAATCTGAGTTCAATGATGAGTTTGGACGTCAGGCAGTAGAAGGTTTAGAAGAGAGAAAGAAGTTGAGTTGGAAAATGTCAAGAGAAACAGTATGACAGGATATGTTTTTTTTTTTTAGTGAGTGGGAGATGGGTATATCAAGAAGCAATGGACAGGGACTAGGATATAGAGAAAGACTGAAAACTATAGTGAATTAGTTTTAGGGGAAAAAGGCCATTTCATATCCAAATGGAATGACAAAATATATTTCAGTGTGAGAAGAAAGCATGATGTAGTGGAGAAGAAGAACATACTGAGTTTAAGCTCTAGCTTGCCTATTAATAGCTAGCTAGGTAAGTCATTCCCTTTCCTGGGTCTCAGTTTCTTCTTGTGTAAAAATCAACTTAGTTGACTTTAAGATACTTTCCACTTGTAAATAAACATTAATGATTCTTTACTTCCAAAGCTGAAGAGAAACACAGCAGCAGGAGAGGATAATATAGAGCAGTAGCAAAACCAACCAACCAACCAACCAACCAACCAAAAAAAAAACCCTCCTCCCCCCAAAAATCCAACAGAACCTTTCACTTGGTCTCCTAATACTGAAATAGCTGAACTGGTGGAAGAAACATGGACTCTCTAGTCCATTCAGCAATTATTTATTAAGCAACTTTTGTGTTCAATGAACCATGCTGAGTGTTTAGAAGACAGATATGATGCCACTCTTCTTTCCCACTAAGGTGCCCACAGTCTAGTAAAGCCTTGACACATGTTTTGTCATTTGCAAGTATTTGTGATAACAAAATGGTATGTAATAACTGCACAGGGACAAATGGCTCACCAGAGAGTGGTGTGAGATTGGAGAAGGAAGAATCATAGAAAGATTAGTACCTGGGAGTTGAGGCACAATAAATCATGGAATTTTCATGATGGAGGTAACAACCAAGCTTGACCTTACAGGGAACCAAACCGACAAACATTGACTATCATGTTCCAGGCATTGTGATAAGTGCTGCAGATACAAAGAAAGCCAAATGGCAATGTCTGCTCTTAAGGAAATCACAATCTAATAGGAGAAGGCAACATATAAAAAGATGCTGAAAAAAGAGTATGAGGGAGAGTAACTGGCAAAAGTGGCATGATGAACTCCAGAAGAATACAGTTTGGTGGGAAAATATCAGATGTCTGTCTTGGACTCCCTCCTCTATTGGAAAATCTGGAAGGAGCTCTCCAATGCCCACCCTTTTCAATTAAAAGTAGGTAGTGGTCCTAAGTGCAGGGGGTACTGGGGAAGTATGAGTTTCAGAGTTTGTGTATTTTTTCAGAATTATGCGGTTATGGAGATGATGACAAAGTCCAGTACTACAGTCAGGCAGAAAATGATTACAGAAGGGATTTAACCATTGATGTCATGTACAAAGTGCATTCAAAGATGGGGAACAGTTTATACAGATTTACAAAGGCATGTGAAGACAGTATGAAACTAAGGAATGGCTGGTTGCCATGTTTGACTGGAAGAAATCTTGGAAACAATCTAGTCCAAATCTCTAATTTTGTAGATAAGAGACAGAGGCCCAAGAAGGCAAATAACTTGCCCAGTGTCTCAGAGTTAGTGCCCAGTCCTGAGATAGAATGTTGGTATACCATGCCTCAGGCAACTGCTCTTTCTATGACACCATACTATTAATTCAAGTAAAAATGAGAATATTTAGCTTGCCAGGATCAGTACAAAGTAATACTTATGGGCCTCAGTTCATGTTGCTTGAAGCATGCTGAAGGTTCTCATTTACATAGTTCCATATTCATGAAGATGAGAGTGTTTCAATTGAAAGTGAACTTTTGTTTTGGATTTGTTTCCACTGCCTTGTAGAGAGATAGCCCAAGTGTGGCCTTGGGCTTACTATGCTGAGCCTCAACAATGCTACAGAAATGTTATGAATTCACAGCTGTTCTGCAAGAGTGCTTGTTGGTAAAATTCTAGTGGAAAAGGGATAGTTTTTAGCTCTATGCTTTTGTTTGAAACAAAAAAACTATGTTAAATTAAGCTATTACTCCCATTTGACAGAGAAGAAACTGAGGCTATTTGATTAGATTAAAAAAATGGTACAGATTGTTTAAGCTAGATCTGAGACACAGTAATTTTTTTAGTGGAATAAAGTTCTCCTCCTTACAGTAACTACATGAAAACAAAATCTGTTCTAAAATGTGTTCAATGGAATCTGTTTATGCTTTTGAATAAATAAGTAAAGAAAAAAGGAAGAAAGAAATCATTCTTATTACTTTATCCAGAATCCCAGAAAGAACTGAAAGTGAGAGTAGACACAAGAGGGAAGAAGAGAAAAGTATGTGCATGCGCATAGGCACTTGCATACATGCGCGCGCGCACGCACACACACACACACACACACACACACACACGAGCCAAATCATGAAACACAGCAAAAGCATGAAAGACAAACCTCCTTCTGCTAACACTAAATATAACTAAATCATTCTTAACACCAGTGCATCAGGTGCAAATTAAAACATCTGGATGTACCTAGCAAAATACTCAGGGAAAGTAAACCAAGCAGCAGCGGGTGAAATCTGTAGGACGAGAGCACCTGCGAAATGCTACAGACGTCGCCTAATAGCTCCATATTTATGAACCAGCTCTCATTCCTTGTCCAGTGCTAATGATTTTTAACACTTTTCTCAAACACTGAAAATCTCCTTGTTGTGTTCATTCTTTTTCTCACCCTCGCTTCACTTCTATTCATCTCCCTATAGACATTTACTATAAAACAGTGCCTCTCACTTTAAAATAGTTTATCCATTCCTTTAGCTATTGCCTTCACAGTTGAATTCAATGCATCTGTGATATTGCAAGCATTGCCACAATATCCAATGTGATGACACATTATGGTTTCAGCAGATGGTAAAGATAATCGGTACAGATGCACTTAGGGAATAAGGGTCTGGGGCCCCTAGAAATGTCTTTAGGTGATAATAAAAAAGGAGTTGAAATATAAGCTTTCATCTGCCAAAGTCTGGGAATTTGGAGTTTTCATATAAAATTTCACCAACGTGCCAACTGTGGAAGGCAAAAGAAAACAAAACAAAGAGCTAAACCTATTTCACAATGCCTATTATGGGAAATTATGGGAAGGCAGCATGTCATAGGAGAAAGTAGAGTGCCTGGAGGGAGAGGACCAAGTTCTTCTTGAGTGCTTATCTGTGTGACCTTGAGGAAGTATCTTAAACTCCCTGCCCCTCTGAGATTTCCTATATGTAAATTTCATCATGTGCTATTAAAGGAAGGTGAAGAAAATCAGAAAGCCATGCTAACCAGCACCACTACAAATCTGTGTTACATAATCCCAACTTTACCCTCACTATCACAAGGCAATCTTTTTACATCTCCCTAATTGCTTCTATCCTGCTGACCACAGTGGATTTTAAAAGTTTTTCATCACTCCTCAAACCTCACACGTCTCCCCTGCTCCTACACTTTCAGTTGAGAAGCTTGTGTCACATTTCACTGAAAAAAATGAGGTCATTTGCTGTGTTTCCTCTTCCTCTCTCTTTATCTCACATCAATATGATGCCACCTGCCACTTTCTCCTCCTTTACCCCATCTCACACAAAGATGTGACTCTTCTTGTCAAAGTGAACCTCTCTATATGCACAAGTAACCTCATCATATTTTATGTTCTACAGCAACTTGCCCCTTCTACAATCCACACTCTCACTTAGCTTCAATCTCTTTCTCTGTATTGGCTGCTTTCCTGCTGCCTACACACATGCCCATGTCTCCTCAAAACAAACAAACAAACAAACAACAGCAAAAAAAAACCCTTATCCTCATTTGATTCATCTGTCTCTGCTAGCTATCATTTTCTGTCTTTTTTTTCTCTTTTGTGGAAGACCTCTTTAAGAAGATTGTCTATAATAAATGTCTCCACTTATTTTCCTCTCAGTTTCTTCTTAACCTGCCTCCAGTTTGGCTTTTGACTTCATTATTCAACTGAAACTGCTTTTCCTATCACTAAATATAATAATTTAGAAAATATCTCAATTTTCATTCTTTTTAACCTCACTGTAGCCTTTGACATTTATAGCATTATTTCTACGCAGATGATTCTCAGATTTATTTGCTCACCTCTAACTTTTCTACTGATCTCCAGATTCCCATCTCTGTCTCAAATTGGATGTCTCATAGACATCTTAATCTCAACATATTCAAAACTGAACTCATCATATCCCCTACCTCCATACTCTCTCATATTCCAATCATTCTTATTACTGTTGAGGATACCACCATCTTTCCAACCAACCAGGCTTGGAACCCAGGTCATCCTCAACATCTGAGTTTCTCTTACCTCCCACATCCAATCATTTGTCAAGTCCTATCATCTCTACCTTTTTAGCATCTCTTTAACCCCAGCCTCTTCTCTCCTCTGGCACTACCACCACTCTGGTACAGGTCTTCACCTCATGCCTAGATTATTTTAATAGTCTTTTGGCTGGTCTCCTTGCCTCAAATCTCTCTTTATGTGGTCCAATATATCCTTCATTCAGCAGTCAATGATCTTAAATATTAAGTCTGACCATGTCACACTTGTATTCCATTACATTGTCTGCCTGTTTTCAGGATCAAAAATAAAATTGTTTGGCTTTTAAAATTCTTAATAACCTGTCCCTTTCTTACCTTGTCAGTCTTGTTATACCTTCTACTGCCCCATCTAATTTGTGAAACTGACAGTGGACTTCTTGATGTTCCTTGCATATGGCACTTTGGCTGCTCCCCATGCCTGGAACTCTCACCTTCCCCACCTATTTCCCCCTCCTAGTTTCTCTGGCTTCCTTCAAGTTTCAGATAAAGTCCCACATTTCCCAAGAAGGCTTTCCTGATCTCCTTTAGTGGTAGTACCTTCCTTTTGTTAATTAATTACAATTTTCCCTGTCTATATCTTGTTTTACATAGTTGTCTTCCCATCTCCTCTATTAGACTGAAAACTCTTTAAGAGCAGGGACTGTCCTTTGCTTTATTTGTACCTTGAGTGCTTAGCACACTCCTGGGAACATAGAAGGAACTTTATAAATATTACTTTACTTACTGACAAATAAGAAGGTTGGGTTAGGTGGCCTCTAATTTTTTTCTGACCTTAGGTCTATGATTCTATGTTTCATGGGTATTTGACTCCTGATTATAAGCCTAGATACTGAGTCATTGCACAAATAATTAACTAATTAAATAATTCATTACATGCTTTTTTACTTAATGGTCTGGCTATTTTCTAAGCCTGCCTTGTAGCAGGACACTCCTTTCAAATGCAGTTAAATTCCATTGTTGGTGATTTCAGAACCATGGACAGTAGCCCCAGGTCCTTTTCTGTCACCTCCTAAATTGCAGCTACAGAGCATATTTTTCTGCCTTGTTTTAAAGATGATGTTATGCAATAGAAATAGTAGAAGGAATAACTTGCTAGAAAAAAAGAGAGATGAGAAAGAAATTTTACCATTAATCAAAACTATAAGAATTGCTTAGTTATACAATAAAGGTGTTTTGCAAAAAAAAAAAATAGAGTCAATTAGGAACTGATGTTCATGAAGGTCACTGAAGATAGAAGCAAGAGGCCTATACATGCTATTTCAAACATTTTATCATATCTTATGAAATATTCAAATGTTGGGGAGGAGAATTTTTTTCTTCAAACCTTTGTATTCTTAATGCAAGGGAAGAAATTTTTTAAAAAAGGGTTGGGGATTTTAAGCTTCCAAATAGTATTAATTCTTGTTTGGGTAAATATTTATATTATTCTTCATCAAGTCAACACTCAATGATATAGTGATGTGTTTGAGTACAAAAGGTTTTGGCCATAAGCCTCCTCAAGCAATATGTTCATTTCTAACCTTGTTTTCCAATACAAATATACCTTGTGTTGGGTTGGAGCCAGATTTCCTGACAGGTAGAGGCAGAAAACTAATAGAGTTAGTACTTCAGCTGCATTTTCTCCTTGCTTTTATAATACCATTAAGTTATGTTCGATTGAGAGAGAGTCTTCAACATAAATGGGTTATGAAAAGAAACCCAATTAAGTAGATGGGCGGAAGCTTAGGCTATAGTTAGTGTTCTCAACATTGAAAACATCCTTTGCTTATAGAGCTCTAGGACAATTTTGTATAAATAATGTATCTTTAAGTATGTTTCATGGTTAATCCAAATAACTTTGCTATGTTGCTTGCATCAATATGTCAAAGTTTCATGTTTTCATCAGCAGGACTCTTTCTTCCTAGGCCCAGGTCACAACCTCCTTCATATCTTAATGAATCATCTTCATGATTATTTAAGCTAAAATAATACATCACTTAGTGCCTGGCTCTTTCTCTCTGCATATACACATATGTCTATATGTATGTGTGTATATATAACGTATATGTATATATGTGTGGGCATGTATACATTCATGTACATATATATGTACCTGTATATGTATAGGTGTGTGTATCTATCTTGGAAAGATCTCTGGGAAATCACACTGTGGTAAGATAGCCTTTGAGAGCATATTGCACCTCCATATCACAATAGGGGAACACAGGATTTTATCTTTTTCTTTCCCCATGTTACCCTTTTAAAATGAAGTACATTGAACCTCTATTAGGTGACATATTTGATCCTAGACTAAAGGACTTTGCCACATATGTGCTTAGATAAGGCTCTATTGCAACATAGATACTTAATGAATCTTAAAATTTAATACTGATTAAAGATCTCTTTTTACTAAAGTCTTTTTGGATATTTCATTGTTAAAAATGGTTAAGACAGTCCAATTTGGCTGTAAAACAGAGAATGAAGGAAAATAATGTAAAATAGGTTCAAAAGGTATTTTAGAGACAAACTATGGAGGAAAATAAATGTTAAAACAAGTACATGGTATTTTTCTTTAGCCATCATGAAAACATAAAAAATTCTGCAGCAAAAATAAATAAACAAGTAAATTAGTTACCTATCATATATTCAACAAACAGGGTGTTATTCTGGAGAATCAAATTATTTTCCTTTAGTTTTCTCTTTTTCGAACTTTAAGGACCTATGAATTCTAAAATGATTGTTTTTCCTTCACTAATGCAGATTTGAGCACTTCTAGGCTTTAGCAGATATATCCATGATTTACTATTGCCAAATCAAACAAACATAAAATTATCACATGGAAGCAAAACTTCTGATTTTAAGACTCTGTAAACTTAGGTAGGTTGGTCTTCTGATAATGGACAGAGAGACTATCACTGGACCTATAAATAAGACATTTACAGCTTGATAAAACCTGTCGATAGCACAGTAAAAATATGTTTTATTAATACAACTTTTAAGAAGCCAGGGTCACCAAGCAGATGGTTTTAATGGTGCTTACCTCTATCCATGGGGGGAAATAAGAATGTAAAGAATTGAATAAAAAATTTCCTATGCTCATATGTATGGGTTTGTTCTGGGGATATTTGGAAGTTGCTTTAATTTTCCTTTCCAATTTCCAATTCAAAACAGATGCAGAAAATTTGGGGATGTTTTAAGGACATAGCAAGTAATTTATCCTTGCTCCCACTGCCATTCATAATTATAAGTATGAGAATGAGGCATGCTGTAGCACCTTACTGAGCCAATCTTGCTTAACACTGTTACTTAGATGTTGAGTTGGGCTGTTTGCAAATCCTCTTGTACTTCATTTTAAATACAGTATTTTTCATTTCTGGACTTTGACAGAGCTCAGTTAACCAGATGTTGCACTCCATTTCAGAAAAAGCTGTCACTGTAATAGTGGATGGAGTTCCTCCCTATGTACATATATCACTTTAAGTTTGAGATGAAAGTGCCCTATATAAATGTAAGTTATTAACAGGATTAAGGACTTCTCCAATGTGGGCTGATGCAAGATACGCTAATAGTTCTGAAGAAGCCATTATAGTTTATGGTGTCAGTGATCTGATGAGGCACTATAATAAGGACATCTTCCCTGTGACCCAGCAAAATATCTTTTATACCTGTAGTGAGATAGAATGAAAGACATTAAACTTATGGAATGCCTTAAATTCCAAGGCAGGGTAGAGGAATATTAGGTGACCTTGTGAATCAAGCTTGTCAGTACTGAGGGACAGCAGCCTGAGATGGCACTAGAAAGTATCTTCACTTATTTATAAAGCTTCCTTCTAAATGCCTCAGAGGCTGCATAGAAAATTAAAATGCAATCCTCAAAAACTCTACAACCCAAAAATCAAGCACAGAATTTCTAGTGAGAAAAAAATGATTTCCTGACATAATAACTCTCTCTCTGTCTCTCTCTGTCTCTCTGTCTCTGTCTCTCTCTGTCTCTCTCTCTGTCTCTTTCACACACACACACACACACACACACACACACACACACACACACAAAGGAATGACATATATAATCACTTTGAGGTAAGTAAGCATTATTTTCCCCCATATAAAGATAGGAGGTGGAAAAAAAAACCTAAGGTTGGTTAAATGACTTGATCATAAGCATATAGCTTATATTCATTAAGGGTACAATTTGAACCCAGGTCTCCTAAATTCAAGTCTAACAGTATTTTCCATTACTCACTGGTCAACTTATAACTCCTTTTTTTTTTTGATAATTCCTTACCTTAAGAAAGTCCCATGCACCTTTAGCTTCTAGTTAAAAAACAAAACAAAACACAAACAGCCACACAAAGTTTTTTTTTTCATAAGCTGTACACATACAAATATGCATATTTTGAACTTGTGATTTTCTTGATTTTATCACTATGGGGAATACACAGTGAGGAAAATTCCTCTACCAAGGCATAATTTAGGGTCACTGAACCACTTGCTCAGGGTCATTCTTTTAGTATCTGTCAGAGACAGGGCTTTCCTCAATCTGAGCTCCCATCTCTATATTGTATCCCACTGCTTCTCAAAGATATGGTTGAAATATTATCATAAAGATGTGTTCATATAAATTCCAACTTTTCATTTGTTGATTTTACATATATGTGTATGTCTATACACAATATGTGTGTATATAAAATACATACACATATATGTATCGGTCTCTGTACATCTTTCTTTATATGTATATATGAAGCAAGAATGATAGGAGACTATATGTTATATTTCTGTCTCATCCTTGTTTGTCCTCCCACCCTGGAACTGAGCAGTTTTCTTCTTGCTGCTGAAGATCCTTTGCTGATTTGACTTTTGGGGATTTTTCTTATACTGCTCTTGATTTGTATGTGTTGTGTTGCAGTAGACACCAAAGGGGAGTCGGAATCAATATGCTTAAGCAGCAGCACTGATAGGGAAATTAGGGCTTGTGGTAAGTGAGAAACAGTTTGGAAGAAATGAAAAGAGAATATAAAGGACTGGAAAGTAATCCATAACCACATGTCTTTTCTAATGTTTTTGTACTCATTTCTACAGGGGCAGAAGGCCTTATTTTGCATATCACGAAGCTTTAATTTTGACTTTAAAGGTGTAGATCAAATCCCCTATCCCAGCATTCTCTTCAGACAGTAGTGCCCCTTCCCCCTCCTGCCCTTCCCCCTCTCCAGTCATTGGTTAGCTGGCAGAGATTATTCCTCTAGTCCTACCTTGGAGTCTGTTTATTGAGCCATCTGCTAGTCATCATTGCTCCTACTCCAAAATAGCTGGGATAGACATTTTGCCATGAATTTAGAATATTTATCTTGAAAAAGATGAAACTAGGGGGATGGGGCAGGGGGACAATAGCCTTCAAGTATTTATTTGTATGTATTCAAGTATTTGTTTATTTGAAATGTTGTATGTCCTCCTAGCAGCTAGGTGATACAGTGGATAGAACACTGGGCCTGGAGTAAGGAAGACTCATCTTTATGAGTTCAAATCTATTCAGATACATACTAGCTATGTGACCCTAGGCAAGTCATTAATCCTGTTTGTTTCAGTTTTCCTTTTCTGCAAAATGAGTTGATGAAGGAAATAGAAAACCGCTTCGATATCTTTGCCAACAAAACAACAGACAAAAGTTGTAAGTTGCTTATTTCAATTCAATTTAGTTGTAAAGGGGATAAAGATGTTTGCTATGGTTGTTGAATAAAGAGCAAATAGCACCAACTTTACCCTACCCACCCACTTCATTATTACTTAGTATAGCTCAGTAACTGTTGTAAGGGGTGTGAAGTAGATTGAAAAGCCAGATGAATAGTGGTACATGTGTTTATTCACAACCACCAACATACTCAGTAAAAGTTGTTAGTACATGGAGGATTATACATGATAGACTCTGGGGCATGCAAAACTCACAACTTCTAATTACCAGAAGTCTTTTCTTCCCTTTGTGGAGTCCTAATAAATTTTTCTGTAGGTATAGCTCTCCTGAGGGTCAATGCTCTTGTAGAATTTTGAATCTGCATTTACACAGTATGTTTACTTTTATTCTTAGTATGTCTCTCTGTTCCTGATGCAGATATTGCTAGCCGTTGTTGTTCTGAGAATGTTGTAACAATTCCAGTGGTCACTGTTATCTATGCTTAAGATACTGTTAATTCTTATTTTTCCAATTTCACAAGATTATACATATCCTATTTTATTCTTTCTCTGAATTCTCATTTTTCTTTTCTTGGGAGTCTTCTCATTTGCCATTGTATTTGTCTCTCTATTTCCAATTCGATGCCCTGCTTCCTACTAGTCCATTTGCTCTTGTTAACATGGTAGTAGTGACTACTGAGTCACTCTCTATTCTCTCTAAGAACAACTCCTCCTCAGTCAAATGAAATTCTTAGTTCTCAAACTTTGTAGTCCTCTCCTATTAAACTGGCTAGCTCTGTTTTTATTAGGAGACTGAGAGGTATAACTTGTTCTTCTCAATCAATCATAAACTATTTCCTATGTGTCATCACAACAATGGCTATGGTGAAGATTCTTTAACAAAATAGCTGAAAATGTGTTGATTAGTCCCCAAAGCATGCTGGCCAGGGCAGTCTCCCAATGGTGGCAGAAGTTTCACTCAGTAGTATGTGACAATTATAACAGATAGCAGCAGAAGTGCCAGACAGTGTGCTAAGACTTTAGAAACATTATCTCATTTGGTCCTCACAACACTCTTTGGTGGTAGGGAGAATTGCTATTATTATCCATATTTTCAATCAATCAGTGGAAGAAACAGGCAGACAGAGGTTAAGTGATATATTCTGGTTCACACCTCTAGCTTAAGCTTGAGGCATAAACTGAAGTCAGATTTCCTTGCTGCCTAAAAGAGGAGGAGTCTTAACATTGCAGGATAGCTATGGAGACTGAATGGATCAGAAGGGGGAAGGGAAGTTCTAGAATCATGCCAAAGCATCCATGAGAGGCAGAGCCAAGAATTGCTAAGATGTAATAACTGTCAGAAAAAAAAACAAATAAAAATTCTTAGTTGTGGGGCCATATATAAACAGGTAGCAGGCCAGATCTGGCCCTCAGGCCAAAGTCTTCCTTACTTCTGTGGTAGGTTGATATAAGAGGCTGTCAAATCTTCACTGCTTAGAAAGGCCTGGATTCTTCTCTTTTATGTGAGTCAAGGTCATTAAATGCCTTTAATATCTTTCAGAGAAAAGGGTGAATGATTTCCTCTTACACAACAATTCACAGAAAGCACAAAATGCCTTGACACCTTGACTGAGTCATCCAGAAGTGTAAACTATGGTTAATGATGACAATGATTGTAGCTAGTATTTATATTTCAATTTAAGATTTGCAAAGAAGTTTACAAATATTACCTTAATTGATCTTCAAAATAAGAGATAGATGCTATTATTATCATAATTTTACAGATGAAGAGAATGAGGTAGATGCTGAGTGACTTGATGAGGGACACAACAAAAATAACTAGTAAGTATATGAACATGTCTTTAGGAATTTTGAAATGCTCAAAAAGACTTTTTCGGTTATTGAATGAAAGGCACAGATGAAAGGAAATATTCTGTTGTTCAGTTTTTATCATTGTCATTCATCTTTGTATATTACCTCAATTAAAAAATTTGCCTAATTGATTCATTGGGCACTTAGGTGATACAGTAGATAGAGTGCTTGTCTTGGAGTTAGGAAGACTCATTTTATATAGACATGTAGACATACACACATATGCATATACACACCACTTGTATTTGCTTAATACATATAGAGATTGGTAGATGCTATAGTGGATAGAGCACTGGGCCTGGCACAAGAAAGCTCTAAATTCAAATCCTGCCTCAAACACTTAGTAGCTATGTGATCACGGACAAGTCACTTAACTTCTGTTTGCCTCAGTTTTCTCATCTGTAAAACTGGGATAATAATAGCACCCATCTCCCAGAGTTGTTGTGAGAATCAAGTGAGTCTATATTTGGAAAGAACTTTGCAAATCTGAAAGCACAATATAAATGGTAGCTATTATTATTATATTATAATTTTTACAAAGTGCTTTCCAAATATCATCTCATTTGATTCACAGCAACTTTGGGAAGTAAATGATATTATTATACCCATTTTACAGATGGAGAAATAGAGGCAGATAGAGGCTGAGTTGGTCAGCATCACACAGCTCACAAGAGTCTGAGGCTTCATTTTAACTTTGACTCCAGGGCTATCCACTGTTCTACCTCTCAGTGAATGACCTCATCATTATGAAATACTAAGTATAACAGTGGATGGTAAAGGAAATAGGGTGGGATGCATCTGGAACTAGGAATAGTGTAGAATTTGGTTAAAAATTTAGTTATTGTCCTGTGACTAGTATTTAAACTGCTTTCTAAAATGGTTAATCTTTTTTGAACAAAATCTCTGATAGTCTCCTTTGTATTCCTAAGGACATGCATTAACACATTCATTCAATAAGCATTTACTACAATCTAATGTGATCTTCTAGATCTTTTATTTTCCCCTCCAAATAAATTTTGTTTTTATTTTGTCTAACTCTGTAAAGTGTTCCCTTGGTATTTTGCTTGGCAAAGCACCAAATCTATAAATTTAATTTAGATAGCATTGTCATTTTTATAACATTGGTATGGCCTAGCCATGAGCACTTAATATCCCTTCACTTATTTAAGTCACTCTTTCTTTCTTTAAATTTCTTTTTTATTATTGTACCTATAGAGTTATTGAGTGTACTCAACTCCCAGATATATTGTGCATCTTATAGTTATTTTCAATAGGATTCCCCTTTCTGTCATTGCTTCTTGGATTTTGGTGTTATCATATAACTATAGTTGAGACCTAGCAAGCATATAGATTATCATGGGAAATTCCTAGTATGGTACAAACTTATAACTGTATCACAAAAATGTCTCCTATGTAAATGAAATACAATTCTTAGCAAAAATCTTAGAAATCTGACACAATGATTACTGAAATAAGATGGCAAAGGATTATCAGTTAATACTTGTCCTTGACCTAATAGACCCTATATTGACCCAAGTCTACATGGGTTTTTGGATTTTCTAGGTCCTATCAAATAAAGAGAAAAAGAAAATACAAAATACTGATGGTTTCTTCTCTGCCCACCAAAAACAAAGTTTCTATTCACAGAGCACTGGGATAGTCACTACATTCCCATTCCGTTATGTTTTATTTTCCAAAACAGGAGGAAGCCAGGAAAGAATGAAAGACACCTCAATATCCTGCTACTCTTCAGGAAAAACAGAGCACATTCAAAACAAAATCAAGATGTTGATACTCCCATTTTGAACAATTGGAAAGGTGGAAAGGTCAGGAGAGAAATCCTTGAAGTCTTGTGTTTTGAAATCTCCTTTACTACTATTAGTCAACAATTCAAATTTCTCACAAGAATCCAGGATTTCTCCTCAGCTACTCCCTTGGGGGGGGGGTGAAATAATACCCTCTCCTTCATTCCCATAGTTCTTGAAACCTTAATTCTCTCTCTCTCTCTCTCTCTCTCTCTCTCTCTCTCTCTCTCTCTCTGTCTCTCTCTCAGACTTCTTTGGAAGTCTGGTAAAGTCTATTGACTGCTTTTTATATATAGCATTTAAATGTATAGAATAAAATACATAAAACTATAACACTATAAAGGAAAACAATTTATTGAAATGTAGCTATCAAAGTATGAAACAAGAAACCCTCTAGTTAAATCAGTGGAGGACGTATCTCTTCTTGAAAGAAAAGTCAGTTTTGAAATGAAAGAAATCCCAGATAATTCATACAAGAAAGGCAACACCTCAATTTTTGACCTATTTGGACTATTGCTATATTTACCCTGTTTCCCTGATAATAAGACACTGTCTTATTAATTTTTTTGGACAGAAAAACACCAGAGGGCTTATTTTCAGGGGAGGGCTTATTTTAATGAACATTGACAGCAATTTTAATAAACAGGTAAATGTGAACAAAAAAATGTACCTTTATTCAATAAGCAAATCACTGGGGAAGAACAGGATGACGCGCTCACTGCTGCAGCTTGGAGCGCAGCGTACGTTTCACCCGGGGGGGGGAACGGTGCATACAGAGGGTAGTGTAATGTAGCGTGTAGTGCAGGGTATCACCTTCACTACAGTAGCAATCTCAATAGGGCTTATTTTCGGGGTAGGGCTTATTTTAGAGGAATCTTACACAGTAAGGGGAGGGCTTATTTTCGGGATAGGTCTTATTATCGGGGAAACACGGTATTAGAGTAAAGTGATGGAAAGGTAGATTATTCTATGTCTTATTCAAACCATCATTCAATCACCTAGAAAGTGCTGCATAACTTTGCTGTTTCTAAGTTTGGCTAAGATGAGAGAGCTTTGTAATGAATCCCACTATTTAATGATTAAACTTTATATCAATGAAGGTTGCTGATATGAGTTCTTCTATAGAGGGAAATGTACACAACCAGATTGTGGGCTTAGTATTTCTGACTTTTTGATCTTAGAAGTCTGGATCATCCTCCTTTGGTAGTTAGGTGATCTCCATGCAGGAAATGGTATGACTGTAATTTTCTTCTGGCTTTTCATTTCTAGGGAATGGCTGCTTGTCCTAGACTTTATGTGCAGAGACAATTTTTTTTTATGGATCATAGTTCTTCCTGAAGAACATGACATTAAAAAAGAAAAACAAAACTACTTAAACTTCTGAATAAAAAAAATAGTGCCAATTAAAAGAACACATAGGTGGATTACTTCCAGAGAAAACGAAACAAAAAGAAAACAACAGCAAAATACTAGACTTAAAACTCCAGTATACATCTAAGGATTAAAGTTGAGACTTTCATTGACAAACAACACATTCTGCAAGTGAATAGGAGGAAGGCCTTAAATATAAAGGAAACAAAATTAGAACATGAAATTACTTGCACCACTAGAAACCAAAGACTGAAATATAATTGTATATTTAAAAAAGTAAACAAGTTCAGGCTGAAACCCAAAATGGCATGTCTTATATATGTGACCCTAATTATTATGAAAAAAAAGATGGCCAACCAGCAAAAGAGAGATATTTGAATCTTTACTGCAAAAACAACAGAATCAACAGCAAAAAGGACTTGGGCAGTATATTTGGGTTGCTAATACTCTCCAAATGAAATAAGAAAAAGAACTTAAAGTAAGTATAATTACCAAATAAAGAATAAATCATGAAACATTACCTCAAGTTTAAAGATTATTATTTTTAAATGAAAAGACTGATCTACAGGATAAACAATAAGGGAATGTTTTTTTTTAAGTCATTAAGGGGATACAAGATGTATGGCAGAATTTAAAAAATATATATGTGAAAGTAGAGCATAAAACTGAAACACTATGGATCAAACAGTATAACTTCTGTTAATAGAATATAATCCATGGTTCAAATTTGCAAAGATGGAGGGTGAATACATCTGAGGGTGGTGTGTGTGTGTGTGTGTGTGTGTGTGTGTGTGTGTGTGTGTGTGTG
>NW_027187378.1:46430004-46433798 GCF_028583685.1 Petaurus breviceps papuanus | reverse complement strand
TGTGTGTGTGTGTGTGTGTGTGTGTGTGTGTGTGTGTGTGTGTGTGTAGGAACAAGGAGGAATGCTTGGTGCACTGTTGGGAGCCAAAGAGGCCTGAGCTAGGACTTCAGATAATTACCTTGATATTAGTGGATTACTCTGAAGTGGATTAATCCGAAGCTCCTGAGTTCTTTTGATACGCATTACACTTATAAGGATGTTGTTTGTGTTCTGACACCAACAGGCTGTGCCCCAAGACTTTAGTTGTTCAAAACCAAAATATTTGAATTCTTAGGTGGTCAGTCCCTACGCAGATGTCCTTGATGATGAGGCTTTGGCTTCAGGCCTTGAAGCCAGCTCTCAAGAGCATCCTTTGTAATGTGACTGCATGTGAAAGGAGGTAACTGGCTCTTCCTAAGACTCTCTGGTACCTAGAGAATAAAAGGCCTTATGGCCATGCTACTTCCAGGATATGACAGACTAAGATAATGACATGAATACTTGAATCCCTTTCCTTTGTCTCTTTTGCTCTATAAAAACCTTGTCCTGAGAATCAATAAATGGAGTTCATCCTTCTTCCTTGAACTACCCACATGGCCTGGTCATTTCTTATTCATGTCTCAGAATCATGCTACCAAAGAATGGGGCAAATAGCATAAGGGAGGGACTGAGAATGGAGCAATGAAAAGGAAGAGTCTCCATCCAACAGGAGGGAGTACTTCCTAAAAAATGGAACAATCATGATGTGTAGAGGGGAATATATGATAGGAAATGGGGACCTTATAATGGGTTTAATGAGAAGATGCATTGAAAACCATTTTATCTCAAAAATTTCTGTGACTCTATCATGGGCAACAACTTTTTTTTTTCTAGGAAAAGAGGTACGTGAAATCCTAGGGGCAGCTGGTACACAGAAGGAGGGTCAGGAAAATGTGACTCAGAGACAAAATGGTGTGGGATTGTTGGAAGGAATACAATAAAGGGGAAGGAAAATAGAAATCATAGATCTTATAAATAGAAACATAGTCTAGTTTTTATCATGGGACAATCAGTCACTGGACAAACATTTATTAAGTGCTAATTATGTTCCAGTAACTACTTCTAAAAGTAATGCACAATAGATAAAAAAAGGAATTATGGGGTAAGATCTTGATATAAAAATACAGAAATTTGTTATAATTCTATAAGTATACATACCTAAACTATGGAAATTTATTAGAACTTCAAATTTGATAATTCAGAATCTTTCCTTGAAAAACATAAAGAGATTAGAGTAATAAATAAAGATGAAGATGATGAATTAGAGAATAAAATTTTAGGATGGTAAAGGAAGAAGACAAAAAGAAGAGAACAAAGGACAGATAATCTTAGCAAAAAGGTTTAGGAAATATAAAACTAATGAGCATAAAAATTGGAGGAAAGGATAAGAGGGTAAATATTGAATTAACCAAAATTCAAAGGGAAAAAAGAAAGAACAAAAGATTATCTATTCTAGATAATTAAACAAAGAAAGAGAAATTGATAATTTAAGGAAAACTTCCAAACTAGAGCAAGGTGTAACAAATGAGAGTGGGAGTGGGAAGCAAGTGGGAAGTAATAGAGCCTCTGGGAATAGAGGTCTATTAAAACAGATTGTGCAAAACTAACTATATCAAAATATTCGTTTAAAAGAGGAAGATGATTTAAAATAAAGTTTAAAAATACTAGATACACAAATTTTGGGAAGCAATCTAACTCATAACATTTAATACATACAGATTAAATAATTAAAATGAAAAAAGTAGGATGAGAAAAGCAACAACTTGTTGCTTACAAGAAACTCATCTTCAAAATAAAGCCATATGTGGAATGAAGATGAAAGATTGAGGAAAAAAAATTACTATGCACCATGTAAATTTTAAAAAAGAGTTGTGATCATGCTACCTGACAAAGGAAAACTAATTATTCACCATATCGATGGATATAAACAAGGACATTAATTTATGCTGCTCAACATGTATGTCAACAACTTGAATAAAGACATGGTGTAGTTATCAAAATTGCAGATGGCTTAAACCTGGGAAGGATAGCTAATATATTGAGTGAGTGAGTGAAGGAAGGAAGGAAGGAAGGAAGGAAGGAAGGAAGGGAGTATACTTATTCGTTCTTATTATATGCCTGGGACTGTTTTAAGCGTTAGGGTTACAAATAAAAAGCAAGACAGTTTTTGCTCTCAAAAAGGTTTTTATTGCAATAGGAAGAAATAAATCATAAGGTAATCATGGAAGTAGAAGGGTATTTTGTCCTTGGAAGTCACAGTGGCAGCTAGTAGAACTTGTAGGGCACCTTATTAACATACTCTTTTGAGCAGTATTGGTAATGTTCACTTAAGTATTGTCCCCAAAACAAGATATGGAAAGGCAAAGGGTAAATAAGGAATATTTAGGGCAGATGACAGAGATATGGCCAAAGTCAAGTGTGGTTAGGGTCTGGGCCTGACTTGATATAATGGGCAATGTGAATGAGTTGGGTGTCATGTATTCCACAACTGGGAAAGTAGTGATAGTGTCCATGGCACAAAAGTTTTCAGTAGATTAGATTGCTGGTCCAAGTGTACTATGAAGAATCTTAAAAATATATGTACATATATATGTGTATTATAATAACTCACATGATTTAATAATTCACAATGAAGGGTGGGGGTATATATAGCCAGCAATTTGTAGGAAAAAAGTCCTCAGGGTTTTAAAGAACTGATAGCTTGCCATAAGTAAAACAAAACAAAAAAACCTTTATGAAATCCTAGATGAGATTGAGTTTCATTATATCCAGAACAAAGAAGGTCAATAAGGGGCATGGTGTTGTAATGGAATGAGTACTACTGAATTGGGAGTCAGAAGGTCTGACCAAACACTGATTACTGCCTGTTTGACTTTAGGCAAATCGCTTATCCTCTATGGCCCTCAGTTTCTTCATTTGTAAAATGGAAAGGTTCATCTTTGTGACTTCTTGAGGACCCTTTCTGCTCTAAATCTATTATCCTGTGGAAATAATGATGTATTCTGTCCTTGCCAGAACACATCTGGAATATAATATTCATTTCAGGTCACTACATTTTCAAAAGAGCATTGATCAACTGAAAAGTACCCAGAGTAGGAAAACAGGGACATTGATGGAACTAGGGATGGTGCTGTACAAAGATTCTTAGTGTTCTCTCCATTCTCAAATTATATTGATTTAATCCTCTGGTTTATATATTGCATTATCCCTTCCCCAGTAAAATGTAAACTCCCTGAGGGCAAGAGTCATTTTAATTTATTTCTGTTTCCTTGGTACATAGCACAGTTCCTGGATAATAGGTACTTAGTAAATGTTTGTTGAATTGAATTGAAGTAACTGGGAATGTATAAAGAAATATTTTTGGTGGAGGATATGGTACCTGTCTTCAAATATTTGAGGGATTATGAGAAGGAAGTAAGATTAGATTTCTGTTTGATTGCAAACATCAGAACCATGAACAAACAGAGGCAGTTGCAGTCAGAGTCACACACAAAAAATACAATGACCTGCTTTAGAAAGTAATAGGTTACTCATCATTGGAAGTCTTTAAATGGGTATTGTATGATCTCTTGCAGAAAATGTGTGACAGTGTAAAAATTATTGACCCTATGCTCCTCTTAGGCACATTCAATTCATTTGTCTCAGATTCCATTTGCTCAGGACTTCGGACACACTCTCTTTTTGCTTTTTTTCTTCCTAAAAACTTAGGCCATGCTTATCCTTCCTTCTTTCCTTCCTTCCTTCCTTCCTTCCTTCCTTCCTTCCTTCCTTCCTTC
>NW_027187378.1:46417591-46429994 GCF_028583685.1 Petaurus breviceps papuanus | reverse complement strand
TCCTTCCTTCCTTCCTTCCTTCCTCCCTCCCTCCCTCCTTCCCTCCCTCCGTCCCTTCCTTCCTTCCTCTTTTCCTCCCTTCCTTCCTTCCTTCTCTATGATTCTGAGATAACTCTAGCAGCTAATCTAAAAATTACCCAACAATGATTTACATTAAAATCCTTCAACTCAGGAGTCAAGGAAAGCAGGATTCCCCTGCCCAAAGCAACCCCACACATTCCATCTTCCTGATCTTACATGATTTTGATCTTTCAGGCTCTTTTTGATGTTTACCTTAGCCAGACTTGTTAAAACAACAACAGCAGCTACACAGATTAAGGTGATGTGTTTGAGTATACCATGCCACTCAGATCCATGTTACACTCCTCCCTATCCATCATCTTCAACTCCCAGGCTATATGATAGCTATCATTATCACCATCACCATCACCACCACCACCACCACCACCATCATCATCATCAATAGCTGCAACAATGTAATCATCACCATAGATAGCATTTAAATAGCATTTTAAGGTTTGTAAATTACATGCTAATTGATTTGATTCTCATGACAAAAAAATAATAGCTAGCATTTGGAGTTAAGTAACTTGCCCAAGGTTAGAGGGCTAGTTTTTTTGTGTGGGTGTTATGTGTCTGAGGCTGGAACTGAACTCAGGTCCTCCTGACTCCAGGTTGGTGCTTTACTCACTGTGCCACTGGGCCACACTAAATGCTAGCTCTTAAGATTTTTTAAAGTGTTTTACAAATACGATCCAACCCTGGGAGGTAGTTGCTATTATTGCTATGGCTGTTTTACAGATAAGGAAACTGAGAGATATCATTTAAGTGATTTGCCATATTACAGAGTTATAAGTATCTGAGGCAGATTTTGAAACCAGATCTTGATTTGCAGTCCAGTGTTCTATACACCATACCTTTTAGGTGTCTTGTTTGAATGTACCTGAATAAATATTTGGATATGCATTTGAATGTAGATGAATAGATATAACAGCCTATAAGAATATACATGAATAGATTAAAATAATCTAATTTATGCTTATAACTCTTCCCAGCCCAAACTCTGGAGACATGGATGTTGGTCCTGAGAATAATAAACACAGTGGCAAAAATTTGAGATTTTTAGCTGACAAGATTTCAGAAGAAACTGGAGGTTTGAGTTACTGCTTAAAACGGCATAAACAACAAAAATTTCCTTAAACTAACTGAATGTGATACATTGAGGTAATTTCTTGCCTGGTTCAACATCCTGCTTCTCTCCTAGTATTAATCCTTTTCATCCTTAACCCCTGTCTTTACTACTTGCTAGCTTGCTATTTGGTCCCCAAAGGCAAAACTACTTTACATCAGGTGGAAGTTTCACTGAGTTAGAATTCAACTGGACAAAAGAAGAAAAAAAAAACAAACAAAAAACTTCCTAACAATTACAGCTGAACAAAAGAATAGACTACAATGTGTTTGAAACACACAGAAAAGAAAGGAGGTCAGAAGGAATCACAGAAAAGAAGGGAGAGCTTTGAAAATAACATGCTAAATTGATCATATTCAGAAAAAGAAAAGAAAAAAGCACAAAAATAGATATCCACAGTTTTATGAACAGCCCTCTCTGTGCTACTGTATATATGGAAGTGCTCATCTTAGTTTGTTTGTTAAATTCACAATATTTTTTGATGGGAAAAAAAGGGCAGGTAATGAATTTCTTATCTAGAGGCAGTTGATGGTGAGGTGGGTAGAGTGTTGAGGAGTCAAGAAGATGTGTTCAAATTTGTCCTGAGAGACTAATTGTGTGATTCTGGGCAAGTCAGTCACTTAACCTCTGTTTGTATCATTTTTCTCAATTGTAAAGTGGAGATAATAATAGCAACTGCCTTCCAGTGCTATCATGAAGTTTAAATGAGATAATGTTGGTAAAAAGCACTTAGCACAGTGCCTGGCACATGTTATAAATGCTTATTCTCCCCCCCCAATCCCTTCCCCCCACTTCCATCCCCCCCAAATGTATCTATGCATACATTATATCCATTGAATTATGTTGAATGCTACCATTCTATGATTCCTGATTTTAGTTCTGATAGCCCTTATCATCAAAGCATCTGTTAAGTTCTTGATCTTGGCTTCTTCCTACTATGGTTCCATCTCTGACCTATTCAAAGGACTTCTTTTGGGTAATATACTCGGTCACCCACATACTAAACTTGTTTCAACCAGCACAATTAATTCTATTCAATATAATATCAGGACATGAATACTTTGTGCATTGTCTTTCTCAGCCTAAATCTTCCTTTCTCTATCTGATATTTTCCCCCCACAAGTAACAGCAGGAAAAATAAGGAAGTCAATCTTAGTAAGACTTCATTTATCTATGCATCAAATACTCAGAATGAGATAATTTAGCCTCTCTCCTTACCTCCAGACTCATATCTCCAATCGTTAGCCGAACATCTCCTATGGATGACTCTACAGACATCTTAAACATCGTATGTTCACTATTGAACTCATTGTCTTTTCCCCCAAATCTTTGCTTTTTCCTAACTTCCCTATTATTATGGAAGGTACTACTATCCTGCCAATAACCTAAACTTGCAACCTAGGTGTCATCTTCAGCTCCTCACTCTCTCACCAAATAATTGTCAAATCCTCTTATCTCCGTCTTTTAAAATCTCTGCATGCTCCCCTTTCTCCTCTAATAGTGCCCCTTCCCTGGTACAGACATCACCTCAAGTCTTGAATTTTGCAATAGACTTCTGATTGGTCTTTTTGCCTTCTCTCTCCCCACTCTGATCCATCCTCTACTCACCTATCAAATTCATCTTCTAAACACATAAGTCTGACCATATTTAATGAACACCAGGGGCTTTCTGTTATTTCTGGGGTGAAAAACAAAATCATATTCAACTCATAAAAGCTCTTCATAATCTGACCCCTTGCTACCTTTTCAATCTTCTAATACTTTACTTCCCTCTATACTTTACAGTCCAGTTACTCTGGACTACTTGCTGTGCCTTGTACATAGTCCTCCATTTCCTGACTGAGCATTTTTACTTTCTGACCCCTATTCCTGGAACTGGTCTCATTTCTGCCTCCTACTTTCCCTGACTTCTTTCAAGTATCATATAAAGTCACACTTTTGGTAAGAAGCTTTTCCCAGTACCGCTTAATTCTAGTGTCTTCCCTGTATTAGTTATTTCTAATTAGTTCTATATTTAGCTTATCTGTACTTAATTATTTGTGTGTTTTCTCCCTCATTAGACTATAAATATCTTGAGAGTAGAGATGCTCTTTGGACTCTCTTTGCATCTCTGGTGCTTAACACAGTGCCTACATAGTAGATGATTAATAAATGCTTATTGACTGGCTAACTGATTGAGAATGGTAATATGTTATAAGTGTTTTCTTATTCAAAGCATCATTTACATGATCAAAAGGGCCTAGTGATGTCTTCATGTTCATAGGATCTTTTTATCATGGTTTTACAAATGATATAGTAAAATGAGTCTTGGGCCTAGAATCAGAAGTCTGGCTTCAAATTTCATTTCCTACACTGAATAGCTATGTGACTAGGGTTAAGGAAGAGTCTATTTATTTACCTTGGAGTTTTCTCATCTGTGATAGAGGGGAGCAGAGTAGTAATCCCAGATGTATCTACCTCATAGAGTTGTTATGAGGTTTCAATGAGATGATGTATTTAAAGAACTTGGCAAACCTTAAAGCTTAAGTGTTAGTAGTTGTTATCATTATTATCACTATTTTAACTATTATTATCCCTTTCTGTGAATATTTAAGTAGATTATGCTAACTCTATACACCATATGAAAGAATGGAATAGAATTAAGGGTTTATTGACAACTCTACATTGTTTAAATGGATACTAGCATTATCGTTAAACTGAATGCTTGTAAGTCATTCTTCAAATGAACTAATTGCTATATTGTTGGCATGGCATAAAAGAAAGAGTGTAAAGTTTGAAGTTAGAAGATGCAGTTTCAAGTTTTGTTACTGCCATTTGCAAGTTATGGGACATTGGAAGAAATACTTTAACATCTCATTTCCTTCACCTGTAAAATAGGGATGATAAAAAAAAAAATTATATTCCCCAGAATGCCTTAAGGCTCACATAAGATGAATTATGTGAAAATACTTTGTCAACTTCATGATTATATAAATGCAAATTCTTATTAATATTTTCATAACAATATTATGTATTTTCTAGTATAATCATGCTCAAATTTAACTCAAGTTTGCAGAGCTAGTATGTGATATTATTTAAGGGGTAATGACATTTCCTTGCCTCAAAATATCAATTGATATGAATGTTGAAAACTCCCCCAATTGTTCAATGATCTATAAGGAAATTTTCTTCTAAAGGAATAAAAAGTTATATACTGGAAATTTATTACACCATTTTCTCTCTCTTTTGACACCTCCTTCCCCCTCCCTCTCTCATACACATGTATGTATATATATGCATATATGTATTCATATATGTAAATATATTTCACAGACACACATATATTTATGGTAATGGAGAAGTGATGTAATGTAAATGATTGGAGAGTTCAAGTTGGGGTCTCAGGACTGAGTATATAGTCTGAGTCTGTGTTGACCAGGAATAAGACAGGGATCTCTCTTGGTCTATGGTGGTTGTTGCCAAGCAAATATCACCAGCCAGTTCACAGACCCATATTTTTTGGAAAGAAAACAAACAAACAAACAAACAAACAAAGCAGAGGTGTATGACAGAGACTGCATGCCTATTTCACACTTGCACCTCAATTCTTAACATGCAAAGATATTAGATATTAAGCTTTTATATAAGTCTGAGAGGAAGAAAAAGGGAAGTTTATTCTTTCACTATCATCTTAGCCCCTTACCATCTGGCTTCTGATCTTTACTTCACTAAAAAATGTTCTCTTCACAGTTACTAATGATCTCTTTGTTGTTATATCCAATGGTCTTTTTTCAATTCTCATTCTCCTTGACCTCTCCTAGGCGCTTTGATACTATTAACCATTCTTTCTTCCTTCATATTTACTTCTCTCCCAGTTTTCAGGACACAACTCTCTCCCCATTTTCCTCATATCTATATGACCACTCCTTCTCTGTCTACTTAGCTGGATCCTCCTCTAGGTCACCCCCTCTAATTGTAGGTATCCCTTAGGATTCTCTCCTGGGCCCTCTTCTCTTCTCCTTCTACAATCTATATAATAATTTTCTTCTCCCTCTATACTATTTGCTCTCAAACACACACAAATATATTGAATATTATACACACAAATATATATCCTATATACATTATCATAATGCATATTATATTATATATGTACACACTATATTCACTTGGTAACCTCATAAGCTTCCATGAATTTAATTACCATCTTTATGTTGACAATTCTCAAATTTATCCTTTTTATACCAGTCTCTCTGCTGTACTTCAGCTCAAATCTCCAATTGCTTTCAGACATCTCAAACACTATGTCCAATAAAGATCTTAAAGGCAATATGTCCAAAACTGAACTTGTTTTAGCCCTAAACTCACCTGTGGCCTCCTATCTTCCCTATTCCTGTGGAGAGCAATACTATCCTCCCGGTGTCTCAGCCTCACAACCTAGGAGTCATTCAGGATTCCTAGCTTTCATCCCCTATATCCAACCTGTTGCCAAAGTCTAGTGATTTCACCATTTTCATCTCTCAGACATGATCCCTTCTCTCCTCTGACACTGATACCACTCTAGTGCAGGCCCTCATCACTTTATGCCTTTATTATTGCAATAGATTGCTGATGGGGCAACTATCCAAAGTTTCTTCTCATTCCAATCATTCTCCATTTATCCATTAAATAGAATTGATTTTCCTAAAACATTCCTTAATGCCTCTAGGAGCAAATACAAAATATTCTGTTTGTCATCTCAAATCCTCCATAATCTAGCTCTCACCTACCTTTCCAGTCTTTTTATACCCTCTTCTCTGAAAAATAATCTTCCAATACAACAAAACTAGCTTCTTAGCTTTTTCATGAACAAGACACTTTATCTTGACTCCAGGAATTCTCTCATTCTTTCTGACTGTCCCCCTTTCCTGGAACATTTTTCCACCTCTGCTCTAAACACTGACTTCCCTGGATTCCTTTAAATCCCAACCAAAATCCCACCTTCTAAAGGAAGCCATCCCTATGCCCTATTAATTCCAGAGCCTTCCCTAGACATGATCCGTTGGATGTAATTCCTTCTATTTTGTGAAGTATCATCCTTAGGCTTATAAGAAGAACATTAAAATAGACATGCAGAGATGTGGGCTTTTGTCCCTGCTTTGGCACAAATTTGCTCTATAACTTTTAAAGTTTTTTTTTTTTTGAGGACAGGAGTTTTCAGGTTACCATAATTGGTTGAAGATTATACTGATAGTCCAAAGGCTTTGGCAAGCCATACCAAATTGGATAATCTTTGAGTACAGGTCTAGCACTATAAAGTAGACATAGGATCACAGTCTAGTAGGCGAACAGGGGCAAGTCATGTAATGCTTCAGGTAAGAGCTATTCTTAGTCTAAATTAAATATTCATGAGGTGGGGGAAATTTGGTATCTCAGTGAAGTTTAGCTTGTTCTCTCCATCTTTTTCTTCCTCACTTTCAGCTGGTGGTCAAGAAACCTGTTTTGTGTATTTGAAAGAGTGACTCCTTTAAGAAGGGCATGCTGCTATCCTCCCACAATCTCTATCCTGTTATTCTGCAATAAAAAGAACATCTGGATTCATTTCTGATAATACAGTCCTGTACTGGCCCATATGACAATAGGTCCCTGTCCTCTTAGCACAGAGTGAATGCAAATACTAAAGAATAACTGTTTCTCTTTTGGTGAGGAAGCCTGAAGGTCCTCCCCTCCCAGTTTTATTTTTTTCTTTTTTTTCTTGATTAAAGAAGTCATTCCCTTAATTAACTTCTTAAAGAGCCCTGTTCACTGAATAGGCATTACCTCACTTAAAGTGAGAACCAGAAAAGACTTTAGCCTACAAGGGTCAGGGTCTCCCAATGCATCCTGGGCCATCTCCAGTGGTCCTGATGAATATCTGGCCATTGGATCCTGTAATGTAATGCCAAGGAAAGGCAACTTCCCAAGGTTCAAAATACCAGCATAGTGCTCTCCATTTTACTCAGTGACAACCCAAGAACAGAGAAGATCAAAACATAACATCATTCAAAATACAGCATTTACTAAGGGTGATTAAATAATCTCCAAGTACTACCCCACCCCAGGACCTTCCATTCATTCAATCAATTACAAAGTCCCTGTTCTAAATACTACTCCACCCCTAGGCTGTACCTTCATTTAGTCCACCACAAAGCCCCTCTTCTCAAATGGAGATTCGTTTCCAATCTAAGTAAAGTACATTCATTTGTTCAACCATAGAACACAAAAAGGTCAAAAGTTCCCCACCCCTGGATCACAATTGAATCTACCCCAGAGTTACATCAAGTTTAAGCACAGCACTTAATACCCAAATGGAGGTCTTTTCTTCATCTTGACAGGAGGCAAGTTCTCAGCAATCTTAGTTCCTGGGGAGACAAAGCTTAGCAAGGCCACAAGATACATTGCCAGTCTCTTCATTAATTCATCCTCTGTCTGCAGAACAGTCCTAGAACCCCTGAAAACATTAGCAAAACCCTCTCCCAGGATTTCTGTAAACGTACAACAACAAAATCCTTCTTCAGGGCTTCTGAACCAACAGCAAGGTTCCCAGACCCCTGCAACAACAGCACTGCCCTTCACTAGTGGACAGTATTCACTCTCTGTCTGCAGGACAGTCTCAGTAGCTCTGAACCAACAGAAAGGTTCCCAGACCCCTGCAACAACAGCACTGTCCTTCACCAGTGGACAGCATTCACTCTCTGTCTGCAGGACAGTCTCAGTAGCTCTGAACCAACAGAAAGGTTCCCAGACCCCTGCAACAACAGCACTACCCTTCACCAGTGGACAGTATTCACTCTCTGTCTGCAGGACAGTCTCAGGTGCTCTTAGCCAACAGCCAGGTTCCAGGACTTCTTCAACAAAAGGACTGTCTTTCACCAGTGGACAAATCTGGCAAAACAACATCAAAACAGACAGACACAGTACCAGCAAAACAGCCATGTCTCCTCAGACCTTGGCAGCTCCGGGGGCAGGTCTCAAAAGTCCAGGGCAATTCAAAGTGGCCCCCGGCAATTCAAAGTGGCCCCCAGCAATTCTCTCAGTCTCTCTCTCTGCCTCCACGAGGGTGCTGCTTCCAAAAAGTTCTTCTGCCTCTCTCTTGTGTCTCTCCAAATCTACGTCACCAGCTCCTCCCAGTTCAGGACTTTCTTTTCACATCAACAAGTCCATCCCACAGGTGGGATTAACAAGCTCTGGGTTTTAACACAATCAGTTTGAAAACCAAGCCAATACAGGGGAATCTTTATATTCCATTGCTATCACAGACCCAGATGGCTCTGGAAGAGAAAGTGAGGCTGGTGACTTTGCAGTCCTCCCTCTCAAATCTAAGTCAACTGCAAGTCATGTCATCATTTCCCTGATGTCACAGTCTTCCTCTAGAATGAAGAACAAACTCAGAAAAAGTCAATCCTTTCTAACTTGGTAGGATCTTTCAGAGATTATGTTCCTATAGCATAGTTTTTGAGAAACCAAAGGTATCTGCATGCTACCATGCAGCTTCTGAGAAAGATAATAACGAAAGAACGTTCCATGAGAAATACCATAGTCGCAGAAATGTGCTGGTCCTGCATTCATGTGATCCAAATTTGAATCCAAGCTCCAATATCTCCTAATTCTGTACCTGTGGACAAATCATTTAACAATTCTTACCCTCAGTTTTTTCCTTAACAAAGTGGAAATAAGGATATTTGTACTCTTTTCCTCAAAGGGTTGTTAATAAGAATGTACCCAAATATATTACAGGTATGAGTTGTTATTTATTTGTTATGTGATTAATAAATGTTAATTGAACTGAGATGAAAGAGTTAGACCAGAGGTGGGCACCTGGAGTCTCAAGGCCACATGTAGCCTTCTAGGCCATTGGGTTTGGCCTTTTGACTGAGTACAAGTTTTACTGAACAGATCCTTTTATTAAGGGGATTTGTTCTGTAAAGTTTGGATTCAGTCAAAGGACTGCACTTGAGGACCTAGAGGGCTGCATGTGTCTTTGATGCTGCAGGTTCCCTACCCCTAAGCTAAACTAAATGATCCCTAAGATCATCTCTAAAAATATCAGATTCTACATAGAACTATAATCAGGCAGAGATGACTGTAAAGGAGTATCTATCTGTGTCACTGTCCTTCCTAGTCAAGTCTGACCTTGTCACAACAACAAGGTTAGAAAAGAAGATTTATACATGAACTGGTTTTCTTTCAATAGTCAGGTTATACATATATATATATATATATGTATATATATATATATATATATATATATAGATGATCTGTATTCTGGCTGTATCATCATCTATATCATCTATGTCAATGATCCTCTTACTGTTGTATTTACAGGGTTTTGGGTAGAACTTTGCATGAAGCAGGGAGTGCTCAATAAGTGTTTGTTGAATGCCAGAATATGTATTCATGAGAAAATTTACAACTTTCATATACACATGTATGTGTGTTTGTGTGTAGTTCTACTTTTCCATTCTTTTATATGGCTGCCTAGTACATTATTCTCCCCATTTTACAACAGCTCAGCTCATAGAGAGGTAGCATTATGTGGGAGGAAGGGCACTGGATTTGAAGACCTAGGATCTGGGTTCAACTCCTAAGAGTTCTACTTCTTAACCTATATCACTGTGGGTAAGTCATTTCATCTCTCTAGGCATTAATATCTTTTTTCCATTTGATCAAGGGTCGAATGCTCTTCTGTTTAGCATTTAAAAGCCAAATCTAGCTTTCTAGCCTTTTAATATATTTTGTTCTCCATTATGGATTTTATGATTCCATCTTTGTGCCTTTATACTGACTCTCCCATCCCATCCCAAGCCACCATGTTTGTAAAGTACTCTTTCATTCCCTTCTCCCATAGAATACTTCACTTCCTTCAAGAGGAACTTCTGATGATTTCTGGTTTCTTTCACAGTTCATCTTGAATGCTAACTTCTTCATCAAGCTTTTCTTGATTATTTTTGGTTCTAGTGCTTTGTCTCCACCCCCACTTTCCCATTGCATTTTGTTATTTTGTATATATGTATATACTTAAATAAATGTATTTTGTCTCTTGATAGAATTTAACCCGCTAGAGGACAGATACCATTTCATTTTTGCATAGCACTTATGGCATTGGCATTTAGTCAGGAAATAAATTATTTTTCACTGATATGTTAAAGAATAAGTAAATAAATAGAGCAATAAAAAGATAAACACATAAGTAAGGGCAATTATATATGGTGATTGACTCTGCTCCAAATGGTATCCTAAGTCAATTCAATTCAGCCAATATTTATTAAGCACTTGCTGTATAGGAGAACTACATTAAGTACAGAGGATATTAAGATGAAAAGTGTTACAATTGGGATGATTGCATGTGGCATTGGGTTTTTCACATCTGATAAAGGATATTAATAAGGTGCTGCCATGAGAATTTGTCAAAATACTTGTCCCAATGTTATGGCTATCGTTACTTTGTCCCCACTCCCCCTTATACAAATTTGTTTTGAGTAAGGGTTGGATTAGTTTCCCCTAGTTGCTGCACTGTCATCCACTGTTCTCAAATATCTTTAATCTCTTTTTCTGAGCACGGTTCAGATATTCAACAGCTGGGAATAAATAAGCAATATAAATCTCTATTTCTTGAAAACAGAAATGAAGTCTATACCTTTCAGATAACTTAATAACCTCTAGCATCAGTAATAAATATCCAGCTTTCTGTATAAATTACTTTGGGTCCTAGAATATTGTGTTCAGCTCTGAATTATTTGTTTCATATATCGTATCTCTGGATATACAAATTAAAAAGAAATGCTTTGAAATGTGATTAAATCATGATTGGATGGGGTGTGTACAGACGAATATAGTTCTGACTAGCATGCCATACTTTAGTCAAACACTTTAAGATTCACTGGTTCTTTTTCTATAATTTGTTATCAATACTTCAAAGAATTTGTGCATTCATGAAAATGGCAACTCCCTTCACCAATGCAAATTACAGCTTCTTCAGGCCTTGGTGGTTGATCTTATTGAGTTACAATGGCCCCAAACTTTCTTGCTTGCTGGACATCCCTCTAGAAATGAATGAACTTCATTCTGCTTTGTTAAGGTGATTCTCAGACAACACTCAGTGCTTTGCTAAAATATTTCTTGGAGGCATTTCAATTCAGCAAGACCTACCAGAGTTTGTGTTTTGCCTAATGGAGTCTTTTATCTCCCAGTGATTGTGAGGTACTAGAGAGGTACTTTTGTGCAGGTTCCTGATTATTTAATTTAGTTAATACATTTTCTAGAAGTCAAATATAAAATGTCCATAATGGAGGAAAGAGAAAGCACCTAGCTCTGTCATTAATCCACTCATCCCAACCCTGTCCCCCCAAAGAAGATCTCTGCATTTGTCAGTCTTCAACATTTAATCTAAAATTAGCACTGCTGCTTTCAGAATGTAGGGGCATACTGAGATTGTGGCTTAGATTTAGCTTTCTGTCGTTGTTAGGCTCTTGTTCACTTTTTGTACTAGATTGTGTTTATTCCTGGTAAATGACTGGGATGACAATTTAAGTCATTTTATTATCTTGTATATAGATCATAGTATCACAGAATGTCAGAGCTGGAAGGGATGAGAGATATCAGAGTATTGAATGCAGGTCAATGTGACCCCATCTATAGTGTGACCGGTGGGCACTAATCAACTGGTTGGTCAAGACAGATACGCAAGCTTTTCCTTCAGGACACTTGATTGTCCATCAGCAAGGTATGGTACAGGAGTGAGATTTGATGGGAAACACTTCTGTTGTGCTGTGCTTTGGCAGATGGAGCTAAACCTCTGTGATAGTAATGGCAATTAAAGATTCCCCTGTATTGGCTTGGTTTTCAAATTGATTGTATTAAAACCCAGAGTTTGTTAATCCCACCTGTGGGATGGGCTTGTTGATGTGAAAAGAAAGTCCTGAATTGGGAGGAGCTGGTGACGTAGATTTGGAGAGACAAGAGAGAGGCGGAAGTTCTTTTTGGAAGCAGCACCTCGTGGAGAGGGAGAGACTAAGAGATTGCTGGTGGCCGCTTTGAATTGCCCTGGACTTTTGAGACCTGCCCCCTGAGCTGCCAAGGACTGAGGAGACATGGCTGTTTTGCTGGTACTTTGTCTGTCTGTTTTGATGTTATTTTGCCAGATTTGTCCACTGGTGAAAGACAGTCCTTTTGTTGAAGAAGTCCTGGAACCTGGCATTTGGTTAAGAAGGCCTGAGA
>NW_027187378.1:46407916-46417581 GCF_028583685.1 Petaurus breviceps papuanus | reverse complement strand
TGGTATTTTGAACCTGGGAAGTTGCCTTCGCTTGATATTACATTACAACCTCCCAGTGGAAGGAAATAAACTTTGGTACTGATTCAACCAAACATCTATCTTCCAGAAGACTTAGATAAAGCAATGCCAAAACCATTAGTGTAGCTTTCTTATTTATGTTCAATTCAATTCTTTAATAATAATAAATTCAGGTAATAACTCATTTGATAGGCTGAACAGAAAGTGTGTTTATACCCACATGCACAAACACATAAATGAAAAAACAAGGCAGCCAACATCTATAAGATGCATGACATACTTTCCTTGAAAATCACTGTTTTCTGGCATCATTTGCTCTAACCTCACTGCATGGGCTACAAAGTTCTTGACTTTTTTTTTAACAACAGTGCATTAAGTTCAAGATACTAATATCTGAGGCAATACATGAAAGATAGTAGTGGGGAAAATTAAATACATGTGATATATTGCACATTGGTGAATATTTAGGTCTTAGCTGTTTTCTCTAAAGACTTTTGATAGTCATCATTATGATTCTGAAGCCCTCATTCAAAAAGGTTGTGAATTCAGTTTTATAGGGAAATATATTAATCTCATTTATAAGGGCACATATCTGCACACACATATATATATATATATGTGTGTCAGTCAGTCAGCAGCCAGCTATTACTAACTACCTACTATGTGTCAGGTAATTCAATCTCTCTCTCTCTCTCTCTCTCTCTCTCTCTCTCTCTCTCTCTTCATATACCACATGTGCATGTAACTTTTCACATATGCACATAGTCTTCAATAATCGGAACCTTATGAACCTATCATGCATAATAAAAAGGTCTGTCTCTACCCTCTACTAATTTTGTGCCCTGAAGCATCCTATTCTCCCCATGATACTCAAATATATTCAACATATCACTCAGTCTGAGTGGTGACAGGCATACTAGCATTTTAATTGTGGTTGGATTAATCACAATGTGCCAAAGCTATGAAATGAATAAGCACCTATCAGTAGTCCATTGATAACCTCTATAGGACTCTCTTTCCTTACATATACAACTTCACTAAAGAAGTTACCATTCATAGAAGCATCAGCAACCAAAGAACTGGTCTCTAAATTGTGTTAATAAAATTATATAATGGAATTAATTAGAATAAAAAAAATCATGTTTTCATAGTGTTTCAACTTGTTAAAAGTGCTTTTGTCAAACCTATTTTGTGAAGTAGGGAGGGCATATTTCACTATACCCAATGTATGACTAAGGACACTGAAGCTTAGAGATTTTAAGTGATTTTCCCACTGCCATTCAGTTGGTACTTACCAGTCACAGTTTTCACCCATGTATCATGGCTCCAAGTCCAAGGATCATTCTATTGGTTTATCTCAGACAACACCATCACAAAGAAACAGTAGGATTTAGAGTTGAAGAGCCCAGGAACCCAAAGATATGGGTTTTAGTGCTATGCCAAGGACTTATTGCCTAACCTTAGGAAGCGACCCAGTCTCTCTTACCCTATTACCTTATTCAGAAAAAAGTGACAATAGCACTGTTCTTGACCACATTCTGTTGCCCTAGTCTCTCAGCATGCAACAACATATCTCTACATCTTGGTTAATAGAGAACTCCCCTTTGATTCTTCTTTTTATGTAATACTAAGGTGGATTTTCCCCTCCCTTTATACTTACCTACTATAAAGATTTAGAGGGTATCCACAGACAAGATTATAGCATGCCAGCCTACAATCCATCATCAGAGAAGAGGGTGGAATGCAATGTGGATAGGTGCTATGTCTTACTCAGGTTGATGGTTCTTTACAGTGCCCCACACATAGCAGGTTCACAGGTGTTCAAATTGGAACTTACTGATATCTGGGTGCTAGGTAGCATAATAGACATTAATGCCAAGGCTTAGAATATTTGGAAGGAGGAAGGAATTGGTAGCACCAACTAGATGAGAAGGTGTGAAGAGGAGAGCTTTTTTTTTCAAAGTGCAAATTTGAACTCCCTTTTACTCCCCTCTGTGAATCTGAACATTGAAAGGTTCCTACAGAAATCAGGACTACATCATAATCATAGAATTATGCAATTAAAATCTAGAAAGAACACTAGAGATAATCTTATCTGAGAGAGATAGTGTTGACCTTAAAGCTAGAAGACCAAGACTGAAGTTTAACCTTTAACATCTACTGATAACATGATCCTGGACAAGTCACTCAGAGCCCTAGGCAACTAAGAAGATAGGTTATAAAGAAAGTGTCTATCAGCATCGATAGAGGGAGTTTCTTCTATCAACAATCCCCTCACAAATCTAACTCTCTTATTTAAAAGATGAGGGAATTGAGATTGAGAGAATTGAAATAATGTGGACCAGGTGATTATAGGTAATTCTCTGAGAGTTCCAACTTCAGGAGTTCTTACTCCAAATCTAGTTATCTTTCCACTTACAAAAAAAGCCTGTATCTCTAAAATATAGTTTTATATCTAAATATCTAAAATTGTCAGCTTTACAAAAATAGAATTTTACATTCGCTAATACTATACACACACACACACATATAAAATGATCCTAGTTTAGGTTGGGGATCAATTATTCAGACTTCTAGACTGGATGAAAAACACAGTTTGTTGACTTTATTGAAAACCAAACTGATTTTAAGCTGAGTGTGTTATTATAACTTGTTTCCTTCAAACTTTCCCTGTGTTCAGTAACAACTGGTGGGAGACAATACTTTAAGGGGAAAGGCTTTAGGCCCTTTTCATATGAGACCAATATGTGGCCTGTGACAAAAACACCTTGGATCTTTGCCTCAGCATTTATTCTTTCATTTTTAGGAAAAGTAGATTAAAATAGAGGCTAAAAACTTGTGAATTTTGAATTGCCAAGAGAACCAGGCACCTGAGGTCTAGGATTCCAGGAGTCAAATGTACACCACGTTTAGCAGCAAGACCAGAATCAATATACTGAGAGATAATAAACCCAGTTCAATGTCAGCTGCAACAAAAACTCAATCAACAGTGATTTTTCAAACATGAACTTGGTGGGACTGATGCTATGTATGAACTACAATTCAACATGAGCCCTTTTTCCCAGAGCCCAAAGTGCTATAGATGTGAGTGTGCCCCTAAGTATTAGGGGAAATGTTTTTACTTCTGTTCTTGTTCTCTTTGGAGCAAATAACCTTTCATAGAAGATAATTAATGTTATTTGGTTTAAAAAAAGAATTAGGACATCGCAAGTTTTTCTTCTCAATAGTTGCTCACGGCAATGGTATCAGAGAAGACTTTGTAACTCCATAGGATTATCCCTATAAACCTGAGAGGGAGTTAAAACTGACGATAATCTAGAAAAGTGCCAGCTTGGGTACTCATATGTCATCAGTACCCTCAGCTACCTCTGTCCTTCTGATTGAAGGGCTGGAGAGTAGAGCAAAAGCAAAATGAAACAAAAATTCCCTCCAAAAATCCCCCTCCCAAAGTTTCTTTTAAAGAGATACCAGAACATCTGACAATTCTTCACTTCCCTTTAACTGTACTGGTTGGTTTTGAAACTACCATTGCCAGTTCTAGAAGCAACAGGCTGACTGAGAAATGGAATTTGACTCAACTAGGGTTTCTTTGTATCCATACCATCATCCCATCCCCACAGGGAACCTCTCCTGCCTATCCCCCTTTCAGCTTCCTTTTTTTGTATTGTCTTCCTATATTAGATTATAAACCCATTGAGTGTAGGATCTGTGTTCTTTTCTTTGTTATATCTCCAGTGGTTAGCACAATGAGTGGCATATAGCAAGTGCTTAGTAAATTGTTTTTTGTATTGCATTGTATAGAGCAGTTACTCACTGCAATTATATCAAGATTTTTTCCCCTTTGATGTTTTTTTGGGGACCATTATTTCACTCATGGTGTATTTGCTTCTCCTGTTACTTTTGACAGATTTGTGTTATTATAGTATTTTTATAATTTCATTCTGTAAAAAAAAATAAATCTTTATATATTGTGTGATCATATGGTCAGTCAGACCCCAGGAGAATATGAGAGGATTACCTGAGCTGAGAGAGGACATGGTTTCTCATTTTCTCAATTTGAAGTTCCTGTTTTTGCTCACCTTATTCCCCATGTCTGAAGTGATTCCCTTTTCCTTTATTCTTTTGAATTTTTATTCATTTCTTAAACCCAATTCAAATTCAATCTCCATCAAAAAGCTTCATCTGTTTTCCCTGCTTGATAATGATCTCTTCAGACCTTACATGTGGCATTTTTTTTAAATTTTAACCTTTTAGATACGTTTCTCTATTGTCATATATTATTGTTATAATGTTGGTGTTTTGTCCTCCAACAAGAATGTAAGTTACATGGGAGGCTAAAAATTGTTTTATGAGAATTTTGCATCTTCTCCAGTGCCTGGCATAGTATTCTCTTTGCAATAGGTGCTTAATTAATGGTTGTTAATAAATATTTAAGTGAAACAAGTTTCCATGTAAAAGTCATAATTCTGTAGTTAGTGTTATATCTAATTAGTAATTAGGGATTACTTAGATTTAAGCCATGGTTGAGGAGGCTCAATAATATCTACCTTATATGTGAATTGTGTTGTACCAAATTTCCTCTTCTTAAAGTTTTGCTTTGCACATAATAATTTGACTTATATCTAAATACATGAAATACAAATTAGGTTATAAGGTTCTATTAGACCTTGGTTTGCTATAGTATATAGATCTTAGACTGGGTTCTCTTAGGCCATAAAAAGAGTTTGAGGTAAATCCCAACAACTAAAATGAGATAACCAAGGCAATGAGCATAGGAGAACAAGGGTGAAGGATGAGGGTTTTAGGGCAGACTCCATATGGGTCTTGGGTATCATGATATTCAGGTTATAGCAAGAAAAAGAAAAGGAGATGGGTCTTGTACGAGTCTGTACTACAATTTGACATACCCGATTTCTGTCATTTCTCTTACTCTACGTTAGGGATGCTGACATATGTTGGGGAGGTCCTTGGTCCCTTTACTGTCAGGGCAGCTTGTAAAGTCATATGGAGGCAATGCTTTTTATCTGGAGGTTCTCCACCAAGCATAGCTGACTGGTTTCCTGTCTCTGGTGTTATAGGCAGAGAAATGCTAAGGATTGACTGATGAGATACCAGATATAAAATCATAGAAAATGGACATTTCCAGTATGAGCTAAAAAGATCAAGGAGAGAAGGTAGAGGATGGAAAGAACTTTTTGCAAATGAGCTCATTTCAAAGGGAATCAAAATAGAGGGTTTTTTTTTTTTTGCCAACTATGAGAGGGTCTCAAAGTACTTTTCATATATTACCTCAATTATTCTTAGACTATCTAACATTTAGGAAAGAAGCAACCTGGCAGAGGGAGCTCTCAATTCAAATCCAGCATCTAAATGGCCAAGGCAGGGGATGTTTTTCTACTTTTATTTTCATCTCCATCACTTTAATACAGTACTTAGCATATAATTGCTTAATACATGATTGTTGAATGATTGGCTTACCATCTCCCTCTGAGCCCTGTCCAAAATACACTGCCATACAGCCCTGGGAGTCACGTACCATGCCTATTATGTGGTATATGGCTCACAAAGTTGTCATTTTGATCAGGTAAGATAATGCAGATAAAGTGCTTTTGAAGATCTTAAAATGTTAAATAAATGTCAACTCTACATTGTGTGTATAAAGTATTTTGTAAACGTAAAAACATTAGATAAATGTCAGTTACTATTCCTGAAGTTATTGTTGTCATTAATGATGTCTTCTAATCATTGGGCCTTGATTCTGCCCAGTGAAACACACTGGTTCTTCTGCCACTGTAGCATCAGAAGGGCAAAATGTATCCCAAATACCGTATATCAAGATAGAGTTGCTGTCATGAAGGGTGGAGATTCCATTGCTATGGAAAGATGAGCAGGCTGAGGAGAATGTTAATGTGAATCAAGCAGGGAGTCATTTTACAAAGAGGTGTGAGGGCCAGACCCAACTCACCCAGTCTCCACCTACTATCTCTGATTGTGTGAACTCAGGTCACTACTGTATTTAAAGGCAAAACCTGTTACTCTCCAAAAAGAGCTCTCTTTACTGACCGGTTCACTAACTCACTGCTGACTGAGCTTGTCTGGGAAGGGAACATATTAAATATTTAAACCTTGTCCTTCCTCAAATGCAGAGCAGCAAAGATAATTTTCCATGGAATTTAACATTAAACTCAGGCAATTTGTACAGCTGTGCATATAAATGGCTTTTCACATAATCTCCAGAGGCCAGGGTCAATGTTCCTCGTACATTTCAATACTGTAAATGACATAGCGACATCCTTCCAATTTATGTTCCCACATAATTGAAAGGGGCTTAATAAAAGTGAGGAAGAGGCAGCTTGTATATAGCAACATCCATTTCTGGTGACAGTTGAGCGAAAGTTGATTGTAATTTTAATGTAATTTGTTCCATGGAGGATGTTGAGGCCTGAACATACCTAAACTTGTTTTTTTTAGGAAATCAGGGGCTGTTTTTTTTTTTCTTCTTTCTTAATTCAGAGCCAGAATTACCCAATTATACAACAGTCATGAAGATGCCATAGAAATGTAACCTCCCCAGATGAAGACTGTAATTATTTTTCCCACAGATATATTTGTTCAACATGGATGCCTTGCCTTTAATATCAAGGCTGAGCCTGCCCCAATCAAATGTGACAGGAACATTACGTTGGTTGCACAGCATGTATAAATGACTTATCAAAAACACACCAACCCTCTCCCCCCAACTGCCAAATTTAAGCTCATCTGTCTGCATGTGTGGTAGTTAATATTTACTCTGGGTGAAGCAGATTTTATTGTTTCTTTTTTTCCCATTTATTACAATAGAAACATGCTAATAGTTGTGTGGGTAATTCAAACATGTCCTGCTGTGGGTGAAACAAATGTGGGGTTGGGGAATGCTGTTGTTTTCTGACTCTGGAATTTGCTAATTGTAGAGCTATTCAATTATAGGTAATATCCCTTTATTGCTAATAAGATTACTGTGTGTCAACACAACTGCAATTCTGAAATGAAATTCGCCCAATTTGCCTCCTATGAAATTGAAAACTGTTTTGTGTAAAGACTTTGGAAAATTAGCCCTGAAATATGAATAAGTGAATCAAGGCTAGCTGGAAATACAAGAGGGAGAAGGAGAGCAGAATCGATAAGTGTCTAATCAGAGTTGTTTTTCCATCTGTATGCTTTTGCTTTGGGATGGTTACATGAGGGATTTAAACAAAAGTTTTAAGCTTGTCAGTTAAAAAAAAACACTATTTACTTTCACCAAATGATCTAATTTAATACCAGTACTATTCAGAGTAAGAATAATGCCATGGACAGAACACTGGACCAAGAGCCAGGAGACACAGCTTTTAGCCTGGTCTTGGGCAGACAAATTTGCTGGGCCTCAATTTCTTCATCTGTAAAATGAAGGGTTAATGTCTAAAGTACATTCCAACTCCAAAATTCAGTGGGAAAGGCCTCTGTCATCATTATCATCATCACTGGCATCATCATCAATACCATCATCATTCTCACATTTCTATGAAGCTGTGAAATCTACAATGTGTTTTCCTCAGCACACTCTTGTTAGGTAGTTAGAAGAAGGATTATTGTCCTTATTTTAGAGATGTGGAGAGTGAGACCAAGGAGATGAAGTGAATTTCCTGTGGACATGAAGCTAGTGAATACAGGAAGCAACATAGAAACTCATCCCATTCTTCAACACCTGTGTTCTTTGTACTATACCATCCAGCCTCAATGAAATTGTAAACTCCCTTGAGAATACAAGGTATATGTATATTTTTTGGGTCACTTATTGTATCCAACATGGGTAGGTAAATAGTCAACTCTGAAAAAAAAATACTTGGGTCATTTGAACTGTGGATTATTTCAACTAAACCAGTATTCCCAGACCCAAGCAATATTTGGAATTAATGCTATATCTAAATTTACTAAGAGGAACTTCTATTATCTATACAATGTTAGAGTTATAGTTTTAGGTGGTTCAAAGACTGGGAAAACAGACAGGAAGAGAAGGGAGCTGGGATGGTAGAAGCAGGATACCAGGAAAAGAGTCAGATTTTTAAGTTTATAGATTGTTGGGGTTTTTTGAAGGAAAGAATAGTAAAAGTTTTATGGACTAATAAAAGTTTGCTATAGACTTGTGCTTGTCTGGATGTTGGGAAACATTGATCTAATACATTAAAAAATGATCCATTTTTCCCTTTCCTTTCCTTTGGGTTACAGCACCTGTGCATAGCCCTAGGCTATCAATTTGACAATGTTGTGGGGGGAGGGGAGGAAGAGAGAAAGGCTAAAAAAAAAGCTAAAGACTGGGTTTATATGATAACATTCAAGGTCTCTCTACTTTTGTCTCCCAAGATGTAGCATTTTTCAGGTTTTCCTATAGTTCTAACGGTGCCTTCTCTCTCAGTCTCTCTCCCTTTCTCCTTTACTTCCTCATCCTTTCCCCAACTCCTTTAGAATGGGTATTTTCTAAGGCTGTCTTCTTATTTCAACAATTTAAATTCAAATACAACTTAAGCTGGTTACATACTATCACTATCTGCTGATCAGCTGCCAAAGTGATTTTCCTGAAGTACTGATCTGATCATGTAATGCCCCAACTCAAAACATTTCAGAGCTTCCCTGTTACCATCAAGATCATATATAAAACCCTCTGTTTGACCTTTAAAACCTTTAACATCCCATCCCTATCCTACATCTACAATCTTACACTTTCTTCCCTGCTATATAATCTAGAATTCAGTCATATAAGCCTGCTTGGAATATCTTAAACCTGCTTCTTTGCCTATTTACTGCTTAATTGGTTGACCTTGTGCTTAGAATTCTCCCTCTCCTCATTTTCACCTTCTAACCTTCATGATTTCCTTCAAGTCTCAGCTCAAATTTTACCTTTTGCAAAAGGCCTTTCCTCCTCACTGCTAACAACTTCCCTCTGAAGTTACCATCTCCCCTCCAGACACACGGACATTCACATGCACATATACACATCCACAGACAAGCATGTGTGCATATGTATGTGTTCCTAGAATATTATTTCACGTTTTAATATAGTGTGAATATAATATATAATTGTAAATAGAGTATATGAATAGAATATATTACAAATAGGGTAAATATATTGTATATTATATATGTGTGAAAATATACAATACACATAAATACACATAAATGAATGTATGTATGCACATACATACATGTACCCACTTGCACATATGCATACATACACATACAATATATTTATTATATATATAATATTATGTGAATACAATATATGTAATATGTAAATACAATATGTATCATGTCTGATATATGTATATTATATATCAGTAAAAATATAGTGTATATTGTATATTATATGTGTATTTATATATATACAAACACAGAACTTTGTATTATGTATGTGTACACACATAAATATACATATGGTATGCATGTATGTATGTGTATAACATAATTTTTTTTGCATGTCTCCTCTATTGGAATGTGAGTTCATTAAAGGCCAAAACTATGCTTTGTTGTCTTTCTTTCTTTCTATCTTTCTTTCTTTCTTTCTTTCTTTCTTTCTTTCTTTCTTTCTTTCTTTCTTTCTTTCTTTCTTTCTTTCTTTCTTTCTTTCTTTCTTT
>NW_027187378.1:46401487-46407906 GCF_028583685.1 Petaurus breviceps papuanus | reverse complement strand
TTTCTTTCTTTCTTTCTTTCTTTCTTTCTTTCTTTCTTTCTTTCTTTTCTCTCTCTCTCTCTCTCTCTCTCTCTCTTTCTTTCTTTCTTTCTTTTCCTATTTGAAAATAAAATTCAATACCAAATATTTTATTTCTTAATACATGGTTTCAGTGACTTAGTAAAGACATTTCTTGAGGAACACGATGCAATAATGAAGTGATTTGGTTGGCTAAATGCTGATTACTCATCAGAAAATCTTTGGCCATTGGGACTGTCACGTAAAAATCCAAAATCATTCAGAGGCCAAATCTTTAAGCAAATAGGTCCTCTGATTAGTCCATATCGAACAGGCCCGTAGTATCTAGAATATGTAGAATTCTAGAGATTATCACCCTCTAGCCAAACATGACCTCTTGGTACATAGCTATGGCTTTGAAGGTAATCTGAAGGGCTGTGGGTGAAAACTTTATCTCCTTCCAAACCAATTACTCTTTTACAAATATTTGACTTGGGATCACTTGGACTTTTGGCAATTATAATGTCACCTCTCTAAAGAACAATTAGACCTGTCCAACAATAGAAAGGGTTGCATCAGTAGTTAGTGATTTCCTTGTCACTAGAATTCTTGCAACAGAGGCTGGGATGGAATAAAAGAGATCCATGCTTTGGATGAAGGAAGGCCTAAATGAGCTCTCTGATCTTCCTTTCATTATAATATTCAGAAATTTCTTACTTCAAAATTCCATCAATGAATTTACCTTTAAATAACATAAAAATATCGTCTAAGATTTTCTGTGAAGACAATGTCAAAATTCTGGATTTTAGTCTCCATTGATGGTCCAGAACATTTATTTTCCTATTCATTCATGGTTCAGCTTATTATATGTTTGTAGTGTCAAAGACCACAGGATAAGCATCATAGATTTGTGGCATGACAACACCACCAACATATTCAAAGGCACAATGAGCTATACAGCCATACTGAAGAGTATAGCCAAGAAGTTGAAAGGTTTTTCCCAGAGTACTTCGAAACATAGTTCTACTCAGACTCAGATGCCAATGGCCTTCCTACCCCTAAAGCCAGTTCTGTAATACATTCAGTTCTTGTGGTGGTATCTCTAGAAAACCACATGCTAAAGTCTTCTCAAAACACAGGTGGGCAATCCATAATTTCAGGGAATCAAGATTTCTGGGAAGCAGTCTTCAGGAAAATCATATCCCTGGGCCCGGCAGGCATCCACAAGTCCTCTTTTTTAATTCCCTAAATTAGGCACTGTGCTTTATTACTATCTCTTTTACATGATGCCTCCTCTCTGGCTTCTCTGTCTTTATACTGGCTATGTTCCATGCTGGTAATGAACTCTCTCCTCACCTCTATATCTGAAAATCCCTTTCTTATATCAAGGATTGACTCAAGATCTACATGAGGCTTTTCCTAATCCCTCCACACCCCTAATAGCTAGTAAACCCCGCTCCCCCCAATCATACAGATATAACTTGCATCCATTTTATATACCTATGTATGTACATGTTACCATTCTTGGATAGGCCATTGAGAGAAGGGACTGCTTTCACATTTGTTTTTGTATCCCTAGTGTCTACCACAGTGCTTGGTGTGTGGTGATTGCTTTATAAATGTATGTTGATTTATTATTTCTAGCTCTAAACTGAAGGGTCCTTGATCCTATGATCCATCTGGAATATATTTGGACATCTGAGAGGTGATTTCAATAGTGAGTTGATGATATGAGGAGACTGGAGCTGAATATATAGAGTATGGATCTATATGGAGAGACAGAGAGAGACACAGACAGAGACAGAGAAACAGAGAGAGACAGAGAGACAGACAGAGGGAGACAGAGAGATAGAGACAGAGAGAAACAGAAAGACAGAGAGACAGAGAGACATACCGACACACAGACACACATAAACATAGAGAGAGACAGAGACAGAGAACTAGCTCTGGAAATTACCTGTATGAAGATAATAAACATATAGGAGTTAATGAAATGATTAAGAAAAAGCTTAGGAATAAAAAAGAAAATTCAGGCCAGAAGCTACAAAGATATATGCATTAGGAAGAAAGGTGGCAGATGATCCCACAAATAGGACTGAAAAATACAAGTTGAAGAGGTAGGAGGTGAATAAGGGAAAACAATCAATGCCATAGAAATCAAGGAAGGAGAGAGCATTTCATATTCAACAGTATGTGTCAAAAGCTGCAAGAGGTTAAGGAGAATGAGTGCATAAAAAAGACCATTCATTGAAAAGATTTCCATGAACTGATAGAGTAAAGTAATCTGAATGATGAAAATAACATACATAATAGAGCACAACATAATTCAAAAGAATAAGAAACTTAAAGTGAATGTTCTGACCAAATGACCCCAGAGAAGAAATTAGAGACTGTCTCCCTTCTTTCAATGTAGATTTGATGACCTATGGCCTGATATTTTGTATGTGATGTCATACATAGATGATATGTTGATTGTTTTGCTGAAAAGAATGTTTGTTTAAAAAAAATCTGTCATAAGGGAAGGTTGCATACATGTTTGTGTGTAGGATGGAAATGAATGTGATACAAAAGCAAAATACATTAATAAATCTTTTTTTTAAAGAAAAAGTCATTCCAATTATTAGTTAAATGATCCTTAGTAACCTTGGAGACAGCAGTAGTGGAATCATAATTGAGTGGCAGGGTCACAAGCCCGATTGCAAGGGACTGAGAAGTGAGTGGGTAATGAAGTAAAGGACACAAGTGTATATTATTCTCTCTAAGACCTTGACAGTGAAGGGGAGGGTAAATAAAGGACAATAATATAAGCAAATTACAATGCAAGCAAAGGGCTTTGTTTTGTTTCTTTTGTAACATCTTGTTAAAAAAAAAGCTCATTTTATGCCTAGAGGCAATATAATGGTCCTGCAGTTCCACGTGGTTCCCTTCTCTGCTGCTTTAGGGAGTTTTTATTAGATGAAAAGTTGAGAGTATTATCACAATTATTCTGAATATCCAGTTAGGAAAATTCCTAACAATTGGCAGAAGTTTGATTCTCTGACTTAAGTAACATTTATAGCTAGCTATCTTTAGTTAACAGTCCATCATTTTGTGATTGAGACAAAATTCAGTTTATCAGAAACATTTGTATAAAGGAAGCACTAGAGTATGTTATAGTGGCTATTGATAGATAGCCATATCAGGAAGGGAATTTTAGGAAAGAATAAATCTTTGCTTAGAGCTTCCCTCAGGCCTTGAGGAGGTTGGCACCACTCTGCCTCAGCTTTCCTTTCCTCCCCTATCTTTCCTTTTTCTTCTCTCCTCTCCTCTCATCAAAATGAAGACATTAAAGGGCAGAAGTAGAGTCCTCCCCTCAGCGGGAGAAGGGTCTACACTTCCTCAAAGACTAGAATAAAGAAAAGATTGAGAGATGTGTGGGCATGGAATAGGGAAGATTGGACAATAAGAAAGGGACCCTTGCTTTTCTCAATAAATTATTAGGATCATTTATTTAGAGAGAAAGAGTAGAGCTAATATTGAGTGCTTCATGTGATCAAGTAAACATGAGAATGTGATAGATAATCAGGGAAGAACAAAAGAATTTCTGTGCAATAGCAAGGGGTCATTTGATGACAGATGAATTTATATCTTTACCCAGTGTAATGGAAATGCAAATTTTAAGATCTTCCCTGCCCCTAGGCTAAAGTGCTCCTGGAGCCTGGGGTGGGAGGCTTGTTTTTCAGTAGATACTTCTTGATTGGCCAGTGAGTCAATAAGGTTGTTACATTCTCTGAGCCAGGAGAAGGCTATATAAGCTCTGATGTGTAGCTTTCTTTTTGGGGCTCACTTTGGGAAGTGTTCTGTGATTTGATCTGGATTTTGGGAAGCCGTTGTTGAGAGCCCCCCTTGGCTTTGAAAAACCCAGATGTTGAAACTCAGATGTTGATTTGGTATGGATGTAATGGTTGGACAGTTTGGAAATCTGTCTACTTGATCTGTTTCTGTCTTGATAATTCTGTCTGTATATTCTGAAGTTCGGGGTGCTGACCTCTTTCCCCTGAACTAGGTAAACAATACATATTTGACTAATTAAAGTAAGCTTGTTAACCCATTTTGAGTTGCTTTCCTTTATCAAGGCAGATCTAAGAACCTGTGGTGGCAGTAACCCTGGGGATGCTGGGGTGCTTGCCGCTACAAAATGGCCTCACGAACAGGATCTGCAGAGTAAAAGGAAAGTATGGGGGCTGGCATAATTGTTTGTTTACCAGTTGTGGTAGCTGTGACTCTGTGGAGCCGTGGAACAGGAAAGAAGAATGGCCTGCATGCTGACTTCACTGAGCTGAGAGCAGGAATGGTGAGCTTCCTGCATCAGGACCTGGGTAGAAGCCAGGAGCAGCTGCTGCCTGTGGGAGGAGAAGGAACCCAGGAGTTTGGAATTCAGCCACAGGAAAAGATAAGAACTGAGCAGCAAAGCAGGGGCACTGAATGTGTTTCCTGGCTGCATCTCACAGTTTGGGATCCAGGGGGAGGATGGACTTGTGACTATGGTGGGTGGGATGAAGTGCCTTGGACCCCCAAGGACCCCACCTTGTTGGTTTTGTTGCCCAGCCCCCTCTCTGTACTTGGAAGTAGGGGCTGGAGCTGTGTGAGGGGAAGGACACCCCCCTCCTCCCTAGAGAACTTTATTTGGACCCTTGTTTTGAATTGAGGTGATAATGCAATGTACTTTGTGTTTGTTTAAGGCTCAGTGGCCACTTTGGCAACTTTAGTTCTGTATCTTGAAAATGTGACCTGAGAGATGTTTGGTGTTAATTCAAAAGTAAATTGACTATGCTATGAGCATGAAAGATCTTGGGGCAGAATGTAATGGAAATGCAAATTTTAAGATCTTCCCTGCCCCTAGGCTAAAGTGCACCTGAAGCCTGGGGTGGGAGGCTTGTTTCTCAGTAGATACTTCTTGTTTGGCCAGTGAGTCAATAAGATTGTTACATTCTCTGAGCCATGAGAAGGCTATATAAGCCCTGATGTGTAGCTTTGTTTTGGGGCTCACTTTGGGAAGTGTTCTGTGATTTGATCAGATGAAACTCTGGGAAGCCGTTGTCCAGGGCCCCCCAGCTTTGAAACCCAGATATTGATTTGGTATGGATGTAATGGTTGGACAGATTGGAAAACTGTCTACTTGTTCTGTTTCTCTGTCTTGATAATTCTGTCTGTATATTCTAAAGTTCGGGGTGCTGACCTTTTCCCCCTGAACTAGGTAAACGATATATGTTTGACTGATTAAAGTAAGCTTGTTAACCCATTTTTAGTTGCTTTCCTTTATCAAAGCAGATCCAAGAACCTGTGGCGACAGGGTGCTTGCCGCTACACCCAGTCAGCATGGTTGCATGATGCCCTCCAGTGCCATTCAGCAACATAAGGTGAAAAGAGAAAGTAAATGGTGAAGGTGATCCACAGTGACAAATTAGAAGAGAATATGAGAGTGAGAATATTAGTGGATAAAGAATTTAAAGATGAAATAGAACATATATTTGAATGGGTTAAATATAAGGCCAAAACTGTGAAGGAAGTAAATGAAATCCAGAGCATGGAAGAGATGGAAATGAAGAAAAATGATGAGTAGAAGGACTTGAGGTCATGTTGAAAATGAAAAATAGTTTTCAGAGTAATGATGCAGAGGGTGAGATGGAAGGATAAGAGAAATGATTATTAATAACCAATAATTTGGTATCCAGAATTCCTTCTCTTTCTACAATCCTCATTTCAAAGTTGTCTCCTGAAGGATTATGGATAATAAGATTGAATTAACTCTCCTCAATATTGGTCAGACCCCAGCCACCTTTCAAAGGAAATTGGGTAGGGTTAAATTCTTTGAAGAGACTGCCTAGGCCTGGGGAATTTAGGAGTACATGACATAATCAAAATTCTTTAGAATAGGTCCAGTCCCTTATTCATTCTCTCTCCTTATTTGTTAACCAATCAGAATTGATTTCCATCATATGGATCACTTTTCCATCCACCACTATGAGGGTCTTTGGCATTCAAAAGTGTCCCTGATCTCTTTTATTAAAATGCTAACATTATTAATAAAATGAATAATTTCTCAGAAATTATGTCTCTCAAACCTTTTAAATGTTGCAAGGACATGAAATTATGATATGAAAATTTAAAAGATTAGGGAAATTGGAACTGGGAGATTCTTTGAAAGGGGGGAAGTAGTACCAATTGATGCAGGCTCTCACCTTCAAGGGCCTTGAATGGACAGAAGATAGCATATGTGTGGGAAAGTGGTTTCCCCTTCTTCCTCATGTTCTGTCTCCAAACATGGGACCAAGAGGGTGGAAATTGTAAAAAAAAAAAAAAATGGCATCCTTTTGTTTTTTCCTCAATTCAGTGCTTTCATTCATTCCTATATATTCAAATACCAACTTTAGTGCAGATGA
>NW_027187378.1:46343987-46398987 GCF_028583685.1 Petaurus breviceps papuanus | reverse complement strand
CTCTCTCTCTCTCTCTCTGTCTCTGTCTCTCTGTCTCTCTCTTAGCTTTTTGGAGGGCAATATTACCTAGTTCTTTAAGAGAAAAATTTCCTCTACGCCCTAAATCAGAGATTCATTACCTTTTTTTTTTTTTTTGCATTGTGGATACATTTGGCATTCCAAGGACCCTTGCTTAGAGTAATGATTTTACTTTTTCTTTTCTTTTTTTTTTTTTTTTGCTTTTTGGAGGGGGAGGAAGGGCAGTTGGGGTTAAGTGACTTGCCCAAGGTCACACAGCTAGTAAATGTTCCGTCTCTGAGGCAAGATTTGAACTCAGGTCCTCCTGACTCCAGGGCCAGTGCTCTATTCACTGCAACACCTAGCCACCCTCTAAATGTCATCTCTTTTTAAACCCTTCTTTAATACCTACAGTTGATAATACTCACCCTTGGGCTTTACACAGACCTTTTGGGTACCTCTCAAATGTGCTTCTCATGTATTATTGTGTTGAGTTGTATAAATCACATCTCCCTATTAGGTTGTGAGCTGTGTGAGACCAGAGACTGTCTCAACCCAAATTCAATTCCTTCCTTGCTAAATGTATTGCTTTGCATACAGTAGATGCTTAACACGTGGCTTTAAATTGAAATTTGATTGAAGACTTTCTGGTTCTTGGGGATTCTGAAATGACTCTACCATAGTTAGTTGGTCAATAAACATTTATTAAGTGCCTACTATTTTCCAGACACTGCTAAGTGCCGAGGGTACAAATACAAATTAAAACAAAGAAAATTCCTGGTTCTCAAGAAGGTTACAATCTAATAAGAGGAAATAACAAACAAAAAAAGGTTAAAAAAGGGTGTGTGTGGAAAGATGAGGGGGTGGGGAACATGTTTCCAACTGTAGGTATGTGAAATGGAGAAATTTAAAAACAGTGTAACTGGTGGCAAATTGGGAGAATATGCTAAGCTACTTCCTTTAATAGAGGCCTCAGAGCCATGATCCTTCTCTCCAATCAGAGTGTGCAATAATGGGCAAGAGGTGAGTGCTTAGATATGAGTACTGAGGCAAACTTAATCTTGCCGGATAATGAGATTTTCCAGTGATGAGTTTTTTTGGGGAAGGAAGGCATGATTTCTAGAGGTCCAAAGAAGACCAAAAGCAATGTAGCTAGTTGGTGGGAAATGGGGAGTATCATAGCTTATAATGAATATTCATTGGAAAAAGGCAGAGTTCTATTGTCTCCCATGCACTGCTTAGACTGAGGTTTCTACTCCTGCTCAGCTAATTTTCCCTTGCACCAAAGTATTAGAATAAACAGGATAAGGTGGACATTGGGAAGAAAAAAAATTTTTTTTCTCCTTTCTATAAATCCTGGGGGCATATTCCTCAAGTGTGTGTGTGTGTGTGTGTGTGTGTGTGTGTGTGTGTGTGTGTGTGTTTGTATTCACAGAATGGGTTGATTTGATACAGTTAATATAGCAATCATTCCATAATAAGTTTTAAAAGATGGTTTCTATAATTTAAACATGTCAGAAAGGTTCCTTTATTTTACCTAATACAGGAAAGGGAAGTTTATTTGTCAGGAAAAATATATATATATATATATATTCATTTGTCATAAACTTTCTTGCAAAAGGCACCTTTTCCTAATGCTTCCATAAATCTGGAGACTTGATTAACTTTATTTCCATGTAAATGAATTAAAGAGAGCCTATATGAACTATGCAGTTGGAAGAGAAACAGGATGAGTTGAAATTATAGAATTACAGACCAGCCTAGTTATGGGCATCAAAGTTCATCCAATGTCCTAATGAGTATAGTCCCAGCCCATCACATTAATGAATTGCTTAGCTAGGAGGGCACAACCCTGGAAACAGCAGGGGGGAGCAGGGGGGGGGGGGGGGAGATACAGGATGACCCAAAAGGCTAGCTTTTGTAATAGTTTCCTATATATGTCTTAATCCAAGGCTGACCTCACAGACTGAATCTCTATTCTTTCCATCAGTTCCCCCTCCTCTCCCCCTCACCCCAATAAATCTCAGAGCTTTGGATTGTGAATTTCTGGAAAGACCCTGATAACAATGTTTTCATTGACAGGTGTGCCCTGAATCCAGTTCAAAAATTAAAAGTCAATTGTTAAATTTTCAGTGTGAGCATTTACATAGCAGAAATTGGTAAATGCTGAAATAAGGCTTGATTTATTGTGTTGTTGATTATCTAGACTAAAAGAGGTCAAGGAAAATTTAATTACAGATTAAACTTAAAATTAACCCTTTTGTAAATTTTTTTCTTCAATTTTTTTTTTTTTTTGGTGGAGGAAGCTGTTAAACATTTACCAGCATGCCATTGCATTTGGGTCACATTTTCTTAACCTTCAATTGAATATTCTTCTTTTTCTCAGGAGGAAATTGTTCTTTAAACTCATCCTTTAGCTTAATCAAATTCACATAATACATTTATCCTGGGAAAGATATGAATGAATCATCTCCAATTCATCCCTGACAAATTACTATCCAGGCTTTGCTTGGATTCTTTCATCAATGGGTAACTCACTACTTAGTGTCATCCCAAAATGGAAGGAACTGATTTTTAGATTGTTAGAGACATTTTTTTCTTATATTGTGAAAGGAAAGGTAAGAGAAGTAAGAAGGGACTGGTACTTTATAATTGTTTAGAAAGTTTGCATAGGCAAATGGATAAAAGGGATAAAAGCTTTTATTAATCACCTACTCTATTCCAGCCACTATTCTAAGTGCTTTACAAACATATCCTTTGATCCTCATGCTGAATGAATTCAAATCATGTCTTCTCTCAGTCAAAGAAAAGCAAATTTTATTAAAAATTTGCTTGCATTAGACACAGAGTAAGTCTATGCTAGGTCATTCTATGACCCTCTCACTATTCTATGGCATTCTATGGCGCTCTTATACCACATGGTGTGAGATGGGGTCTTATATACAGAAGGTTGTAGGAGGAATCTAGGGGTGGTGTAGGGGAGGAGTTTAGGGAGTGTCTTCAGGAGGAGTTAATGAGGTCAATAGTAATTAAGGGTGGGAAGTCACTGGAGGATACAGACAATGGTGGGCTAGGCCAGTTCAAGGGTGGGAAATCTAGTAACAGACTTGCCTCATCTAATGGGATGATTTAATCAAGAGTCCAAGGGAGGTTCCCAGAGCCTGTACCTCAAAGACTCAAGGAGAGCTCCAGGGGGCTCCCAGAGCCCATACTTCACCATATCTATCTATCTATCTATCTATCTATCTATCTATCTATCTATCTATCTATCTATCTATCTATCTATCTCTCTCTCTCTCTCTCTCTCTCTCTCTCTCTCTCTCTCTCTCTCTATCTATCTATCATCTATCTATCTATCTAGAAAAACAGGAAATAACTAAGGGAGGAAGACACTAGCATGAAGAGAAATTGGTAAATACTTCCTATAGACATTGAGATTTTAGTTGGGATATAAAGGAGGCCAGCGAAGCCAGTGGGAGAGATGAGGAGAGAGCATTCCAGGACTGGGGGATAACCAGAGAAAATACTTGGTGCCTGAGAGATGAGATGGAGTGTCTTATTTGTGGAAGAGCTAGGAGATCAGTATCTCTGTATCCAGGTACCACTGTATCAAAGAGTAGAAGCAGGGAGTAAGGCATAAGACTGGGGAAGTAAGTGGAGGAACTAGTTTGTAAAGGGGTTTGAACAGCAAAGAGAGGATTTTGTATTCGATCTGGAGCTACTAATATTTATTACATAGGGTGGGTGATATGGTTGGACATGTGCTTTAGGAAAGTCACTTTGGTGGCTGAATGAAGGATGAATGCGAGTAAGGAAAGACTTGATTCAGGTAGATCTATGAGCAGGTTATTGCAATAGAGCAGGTCTCAGGGGCTGAAGTCCTGTTCCAGAGTGCTGGCAGTGTCAGAGGAGAGAATAGAGGCATATTTCACAGATGTTGCAAAGGTAAAATCAATCGGCCTTGCAACAGATTGAATAGGTGGGGTGAAAGACATAGAGGAGTTGAGGATGAAACTTAGGTTGCAGGATGATGTAACCTTTTATGGTAACAGGCAAAGTAGGAGGTCAGGAGAGTTTAGTAGAAAGATAATGAATTCAGTTTTGGACATGTTTAGTTTAGGATGTCTACTGAATAACCAGTTTAAGATGTCTGAAAGGCAATTAGAGATAGGAGATTGTAGGTCAGCAGAGAGTTGGGGGCAGAGATTTGAGAATCATCAGCATTTTTTATTGTTCAGTTTTGAGACAAAAAAAGTCCACATTGAAAATTAAACAATCAACTTTTGCAAGCTGGTTAGAGCTGGCTGCAGCATATCTATGTTCCCAAGATATGTTGAAGACAAAAGAAAATAAAAGAAGGGATAAGAATGCCTGCTTACATGTTGATGAGCCCATGGTAACAAGAGATTGAGAGATTTGGAAATATCAATGAGAAGGGTCATTAAAATTGGAAAGGTAGAACTAATATGGTTAGTATGGAGCTGAAATACAAGATGAGTGAGGAGATGATGAATAAACACATTTCATCCCATGGGGAATTCAATTTCCTTTACACTATAGGTGACATCAAAGAATACTGAAAGAATTTTGGTGGTGGTTTCTGAACTTCTTTCTGTGATCTTTGAAGAATTTTGAATAATGGTAAGGTACCACAGGTTTGAAGGCAAGTGATTTGACCTGATCTTCAGTCCAGGGGTGGAGGGGAAAGGGAGGATAGTTTAGGGGTTATTCATATTACAGTTTTAGAGTGGATTAGCAAAGAAGTTAGGGAGGTCAGTATTGGTTCACAGAGAAAAGGCAGTGTTTAAAGCTGGAAATTACTTTCAGAGAATTATATTATCCACAACATATGGAAGGTGATATCCATTTGGCAGAAACTTGTCGAGTTCTGGTTACCATATATGAAGAAGTACAATGAAAAACTGTAGTATATATAGTAGAGGGTATCCAAGAGAGTAAGAGGACTCAAAACTAGGGCCTACATAGATTGGTTGAAGGAAATGAGAGAGTTTATTCTGGAGAAGAAACTTGTTGAGCAGAACAATATGATATCTGTCTTCAAACAGTAAAATGTGATGGGAAAGAATGATGAGACTTATTCTGTATGGTCCCAGAGGGAAGGAAGACCTGGGCCCAGAGGGAGGAAGTGACAGTGAGGCAGATTTCATTTCTATATTAAGAAAAACTTCCTAACAATTAGAGCTGTATGAAAGTGAAATGGACTGCCTCAGGAGGTAATGAATATAGACATAAATTTTAAGCCATATGGACTGTGAAATCATATGGTTCAGTTTCCCCACACAATATCCTGCAGCATGGCAACCAAATTGAAGGAGAAAAATTAAAATGAGACTTTCCTTTCCTTATCACTCATCACCATATTCAGTGGGTGACGGAATCACTCTCAGGTTTCTGAACCTCCATGGGCCACCTTTTTAGGGCTCATCTACTCTTGGCACAGTTCAGATGCCTAAAATAAAAGTATGATTAATGTTTGATCCAATCCCAGGTGGAGAACTCATGAAATTAGTAACAACCTTTATGCAGGGTCAAAGGCATTTTCCTACCTAAAACTTACTTTTGACCTGCCTAGGAGGAGGCCACTTAAAATGACTTCTTGTCTAATAAAACTATCCTTAAATAGGGAGTAAGGATGAGATTGGGAAATACTGTTGGCAGCATTTTCTAACAAAATACTATACACTCTTCACAATTATTGATATAATTTCCTTTTAACTTATTGTTCCTGTGTGGGAAAAAAAAAGTATTTTAAACTATTTCAACCATTTTTTTTCCCTTCTATTGGGAACAGACCATTAATTTGTATCGATTCCTATAATAACTTATACTTATATCATGTGTTTTCATAAACATCTTATTTTATCCTCTAAACACTCTTGTGAGATAGAAAATGCAATATTGTTATCTCCATTTTATAGAGAATGCAATTGAGGCTCAGAGACAAGACAAATAGCTGATAAGGGCCAGAGCCAAGATTTCTGGTACTGCGCTCTTTAATATTTACTTCAATAATTCAAGATTTATGAAATCACCGGCATGGGTGCTGCTTCCATAAATGTAGACTTCAACTTGTCTAGGCCTTAACAAATGGCCTACAAGCTTTACTATGGACAAAACCTTCATCATCATGTAGTCACGTGGGCAATGAGTCTCACTGAATTTATCTAGGCTTTGTCTTAGACAATGGACATATAGTTTGTCATTAAGCCTAATCCCTCTATCTATATCTATCACCCATGTTATTATTAGGGATAGATATGAACAAAATAATGAAATAGGGTGAGGCAACATGGTGTAGCAAATGGAGCATAGGCTTTAGGAATTCCTGGGTTCAAGTTCTCTCTCAGACTCAATAATAGCTAAAATTTATAAAGCATTTAATGTACCAATCAATAAACATTTTACAATTATTATCTTGTTTGGTCCTCATGACAACCCCAGAAGGTGTTATTATGATATCCATTTTATAGATGAAGAAACTGAAGCAAACAGAGGTTAAGGGTGACACAGCTATTGAGTGGCTGAGGCTGGATATGAACAGCTAGTAAGTGTCTGACTCTAGACTCCATGTGATATCCACTATATTCCCCAGCTGTCACTACATATACTCTAGCTATGTGAACATGAGCAAGTCACTTTAATTCTCAGTGTGTTCAGGGAATTATCTAAGACAAGTTTCCCAAACTTATGAAATCATAGATCCAATCAACTCTCTTTGGTGTTGATTTACTCCTTTTGAGGAGCCTTAAATCTCTCTCTCTCTCTCTCTCTCTCTCTCTCTCTCTCTCTCTCTCTCTCCCCCCCCACCCCTCACACACACACACATTCATGGAATTTGTATTGGGGACCCCATTTTTTAAATCATTCTAACTTGGTACAACCTGTAAGAAATTGCGCCCTTTGCTTTCTAGGACTCGTGGCTATCTTTATACTACTAAGAAACATGAAAGAACTTTGCTGGAAGACAAATAGTCCTATATATGCATATGTAAGTCATACATAAATTAAAGATAGACTGGGCAGCTAGATGGGGCAGTGAGTACAGATGTACTTGGAGGCAGGAAGATCTGAGTTCAAAGTTGATCTCAAACATTTCTTAGATGTATACCCAGTCACTTAAATTATTAGAATCTTGTAATAGTAATGGAATTTGAATATCCCCTTGTATTGGCAAGCTAACAGGTACTTGGCACTTAGTTTCAAGTTAATTTATATCAAGGGTCTGGTAAGAAACAGAAGGTATGAACCCCTGTTGCTGACCTAACAGGAAGGGGTGGAACAGGGAGAAGCTAATACCTTATATAAGAAAAAAAACACAAGCTGGAGAGTCAGAATTTCATGGAACAAGCCACATGGAGGCTGGGGAGGAGAGACCCAGGCTGAAGAAAGTGATTTTGATTTTAAGAATGGAGCTTATGCTGGCAGAGCTTCTTCCAGAGCCAGTCAGAACTTCTAAGAGAAAGTGATTTTGAGAACTGAGCTTATGGTGGTGGAGCTTCGTCTAAGAGCCATCCAAAACTTCTGCTGAGAGCATTCAAGAACCAGATGGAGCTGCTGAAGACTTCCAAGGGCCAGCCAGAGCTGCCAGAGGAAGCATCACTGTGGTGTTGGTAATTTGTCTGTCTGTGGCTTTGTTGAGCTTTGTCTTCCCAGGAGCAGAAACTGTGAAGGACTTCAGGTGTACTGGACACTGTGAGCTTCCATATGGAACAGGAACTACATGGAGAGCTGGACAAGGAACTGGGAGCTATCTGCCTTTGAACTCAGGTGACAGTGGGATAGATTTGGACAGGAGCTGGGACCATGGAAGAGGAACCATGGAAGCTGAGAGCCTGCCTCAAGTCAAGATGAAAAGACCTCTCCTTTGGTATTTAATGATGACTGATGAGATTGTGACCTAGGGATGGATGGCCTTTATACTTTCCACTATCCCTTAAGAATGTACTTAGTAGAGACTGATGATATAGTAACTTGATTGCACCCCATGGGATGCAATCTTTGTACTTTGACCTTTGTACTTTGTGTCAATTAAGGAGGCTTGCCTCCTTAAGGGTGATTGAATTAAGAATTTACTAAATGAAGGGCATACTAGATGAATGTTATCTTTTGCTTAAAACTATGTGACCACTTTGGTGAAAACTATGTGGCCACTTTAGTGGTAAGTTGTGAAGTTATAACATTCTAAATGCCGTATTTTGATTTTCTGTGAATGTTTTGCTCTGGTTTGTTACTGAATAAATAAAGAGTTTGCTATACTGTGTAATCAGAACCTTGAAAGCTATTCACAGCAGCAGTCCTCTGGAAAGCTGCTTGTGCTTAGCTTTACAAATCTCAGTGTCCTTATCTATAAAATGAGGATAATAATAATAATAATAATAATAATAATAGTGCCTACTTCATAGGATTGTTGTGAGAATTAGTTTTAATCTTAAGGCACTATATAAATGTAGTATATGTGGCTCATATGGGCAGCTAGGTGGTTCAGTGGATAGAGTGCCTGCCCTGAAGTGAGGAAGATTCATCTTACTGAGTTCAAATCTGGCTTCAGACACTTACTAATTGTGTGATTCTGGGCAAGTCACTTAACTCAGTTTGCCTCAGTTTCCCCATCTGTAAAATGATCTAAAGAATGAAAGGGCAAACTACCCTAATATCCCTGTCACAAAAACACCAAAGAGTCAGACGCAAGTGAACAGCTGTCTCAGGCTTCCATGCAGGCTTCTTATGATAACACTTAACTTTTATTTGTTTCTAACTTTCATCTAGGTGTCTTCAATTCCCTTGTAAGCAGAAATATAACAAGGCATGGACTGTGTCCAAGTTATTTGCATAAACATACACAGACATAAAGATCATGGAAAAGACTCATAACCAAGGTAATAGGTGATCAAACAAATTGAAACAAATTTGTCCTATATCATCATGCCAGACTTATATAGCCATGCTGGGATTGAGGCTTCGTAAGTAGTCAGAGACCTCCAGGTTTGTGGGCGGTCTAGCAGTCCTCATAGTGGTCTCCTCTGCCCTCTTCAGGAATTTCTCAGTTTATGAGATTATGTATAAAATGAAAAGTTCGTTTTTATTCATTATGCTGAAACAAATTGCTCCTTTGCAAACTACAGCAACTGTATACATATGTAGGTCCAAGAAATCTCTCACATGTCTAGACTTGACATTCTGCCTGGCATCTGCTTTTTTTTTAAGATTTAGGGGTTCTACCACTCTTCTTCCAATTACAATCTGTCTCAATAGTTGCCATCTGGCTCTTGTTGTTTCTGTTAATGCTATAGATATGTTCTTGTGGAAATATTAGCTCTTTTTTGAATGAGACTGCCTTGGCCAACATGCTTCTGGGCTAGTCAAGAGAGTTTCAGCTCTTTTGTTAAGAGGAATATAATTCTGACCATGGGATCATAGCAGTTCCCTCTGGAAAAAAGTTCTAATTTTATCCTGCAAATATCCTTTATATGTCCTGTATATATCTTGTTTGAGTGTTGTTTCTTCCCATTATATCATGAGCTCCTTGAGGGCAGGGAATGACTGTTACTTTGTAAGCCATGATCACAATGTTTTCCATACTGATTGATTGGAAGAGTCCTTTATGATTGCTAAGTATACTTACTTCAATTTTTAAAAAATATTTTTATGAATTAACAATAATTTCTGTTTTACTCATTTTAACCTATAGATTATGACAATAGAAGCCCATAAATGTTGGGCAATTTTCATAAAGTCACACAAAATACAAAGTAAAGAACTGGGATTTGGACCCAGGTCTTCTTACCTCTATAAAGCTTTGATTTCACTACTGTCTTTCCTCTTTCCTATGACAGCTATCAAAATTCTTGAGGAGAGTTTTTAGTCATCCTTCCCAACCATAAACACATAAACATATACACACACACACACATATGCACATGCACAAACACACACACATCCCCAACACCACCAAATCTTTTCTCTTCCTGTGGTAACTTCTTGACTATTTCAAATAGTTGTGAATTCACTCCATTCTGAGATTACCCATGTCACTTTTGAATTACTCTGATTTTGAAGATTTGTCCTTTTATGTAGAACCAAAATTTGGCTTTCTATTAATTCCACCCACTTCTGCAAGTTCTGCCCTATGTCGCCAACTAAGACACTACATCATCCTGCCTTTTCTATCCAGAGCTGTGTGATTTTTCTCAGCGGGAATTAATCAGCATGGGTAATAGGCTTGATAGGCAAGAGGATTATCTTGGGTTTGAAGCTCCCTCTCCCTCCCATTACCCTGACATATTCTGTGTGAGTTTAATTGAGATGGTGACTCCGAGAAGCAACATCCACCCTGTCCTCATAGATCATTAAAAAATTTGGCCTATTTTAAGTTGGTTGCAAATTGTCAAGGTACCATGCATTCACTCTTTCCTCTGAATGATTGATTGACATGCTCAGAGCTAAGAAAATACCAACAGAAACCTCATCCCATAGTTTGGAGCAAGGACAGACATGAAAAGGTATGAGAAACTGATTCTCAGATGTGATAGCTGTCATTGTTAATTAAGAAGGGACAAAACTATGAATGAAACCTAGGTTTCCTTCCCTAAAGTCCATTTATTTTTCTAGTAAATTGTTTTCCACCTTCAACCTCCTAACAAATGTATGGTTTTATTTCCTTCCAGACTTTATTGACACCAGTATTAGGTCACAAAAACAGGACTGATTCAGTGTCGTCTTCTTTTGGAGAAAATTTAATCTCTAGTCTCTTTAAACGGCACCTAAATGATATTTTTAAATTAAAAAATATGGTATTTAAAGTTGCCAACCACATTGTCTATAGCTTGGGATATTTTGAAATTTGTCATTTTTCTCCATAGGCTGATAGTACAGACTATTTACGACTGGGAGCTGTAATTCACAGCCAAGTTGTAGAGAGGACTCCAGAAGAGGCTACATACATCTTCTCACTATCAATTACTAGCCACAGGCCATTGGGTATATAGAACAAACTGACACTGAAAGCAATTTCTGTGATGTTATATAATGCACTTACAGAAAATCTGAGGTATTTTTTTTCTTTTAATTGCAGAATTTGTGGGAATAATTTTCTATACTGCACACTAGGGAGCTCTTCATTCTATTTGGTGCATGGCTATACTCCTCCGATTGTTGTATACTTAAGACAAACAATCACACAGCAGCTTCTTATCTTGACTACTTGAAAGTCATATCTATAATCCCAATGTCAATTTATTAATTGCCTATTGGCAAGAGGCCATGTGGTAAACTGGATGGCATGCTGGACTTCCAGTCAAGAAGACCCTATTTTTGCCAACTAGCTATGTGACTACCTGCAAGTCTAGAACAGTCAACCAGCATCTATTAATGCCTTATGTGCCCAGCATTGTGCTCAGTGCTAATGATACAAATAAGGGCAAAAATAGCCCCTGCTTTCAATGCTCACAGTCTACTGGGGAGATAATAGGCAAAGAAGTATGTGCAAACAGGGTAGATAAAAGATAAAGGGGAGTTGTTTTTTTTTTTTTTTAAAGCAATCGGGGTTAAGTAACTTGCTCAAGGTTACACGGCCAGGTGTTTCTGGGTGGGTGCTAAGTGTCTGAGCCCGGGATTCGATCTCCAGGTCTTCTCAGCACTGGAGCCGGTGCTCTTACTCGCTGTGCTACCTGGCCACGATAAATTGGAGTTTTATCAGAGGGAAGACACTAAGATTAAGGAGGTCTGGGAAAGGTTTCTTGCATAAGGTGACATTTTAAGTGAGCCTTAAAGGAAACAGATGAGGAGGAAAAATATTACAGGCATGGAAGATAGCTAGTGAAAATGCACAGTCAGAAGATGGAGTGACATATGTGAGGAGGAGCAAGGAGGCTAGTGTCACTGGATCTCAGAGTAAAGGGAAGGAAGGAAGATATAAGACTAAGCAGACAGGAAGGAGCCAGGGTATGAAGGGCTTTAAAAGTATGAGGATTTTACATTTGATATTGGAGGTCATAGTGAGCCACTGGAGTTTGTTGAATGCTAATGGTCCAATTTGTTTTAGGAAGATTGATTTCATAGCAGAGTGTCATGTTACCTCTCTGAGCCTCAGGAAACTCTCTCAGACTATAAATTATAGAGCACTATTTAGTGATATATGGTAGTAGAAGGAGTTAATATTACTGAGATTCCTAGACAGGAAAAAAAAAGCCATAGGTGCTTAATATATTGACATTTATAGGCCATAATCTGGGTGACTCAGAAAGCTCTTCTATAGTCAGGAGAATAGAAGAAACTTCTTATTGGAGCCTGAGGGTCAGGTTTGACTAAATCCATACTTAGGAACATTTTGTATAAATCAGTGGTTAAATCTAATCACCAATAGAACATCTGGATAACCCACCTGGTATCACATATCTCCTCTCTTAAGCTGCTACATTCATCTAAAGTTGTATAGCAGCAGCAGTAAAGACCATCTCTCATTCAAATTTGTTCACAGGATGACTGTATATTCTTGACATTTTGGAATATAGACAATAAAGGAAGAACTAATATTAATCAATAGACTGGAAGAGGTATAACCCAGAGAACCAGATCTCAGAATACACATCCCTAAATTGATAACTAAGTGATGTTATCAGAAAAACACCCCAAGAAGTCCCTGGCTTTACTTTTTTTTTTTTAATTAACTTATTTTTTTAAATTTGTGGAATAAAACAAGCATTTCCGTAACACTGTATGACAAAAAGATGATTGCAAATGAAACCACAAATTCTCTATTTACAACTTACTATTCCATTTAAACACACAATCAAGTAAATTTCCTTCCCTCTCTTTTTTCTCCCTTCTCTATCTCAGAGATGGCTACCATTAGACACAAGTAGGTATATCTATATTTATATATTATTCTATACTATTTCTGTTTATCAGTTCTTTCTCTGGACATAGATAGTGTCTTTCTTTATATATCCTTTATAGTTAATTTGGGAATTTCTAATAGTCAAAATGACTTATTCACTACTTCTTGAAGAGATGGGTGAGAAAAGTAGAATGGGTGATAGAAGGGTCTCAGGCAGGTTAAGTAGCCAGGAAGTAGTTGATAATCAGAAATAGAAAGTGGCTAGATCTAATGAGGTCACTGAATTTCTCCATTTAGTCAACTTCTATTTTCTCCAGCTTAACAGGAATGTGCTACATGTCAACTACATGTTGGTAAGCAATTTTGGTGATTATATTGCAAGAAAACATTAGAATTCTGTTTGAAATAATAAAAGCTAACATTTATATACCATTGTAATATTTGCAAAGCACTTTACATACATTATTTTATTTGATCCTCATAAGAACTCTGTAAGGTAGGTGCTAGCATTAGGAAGCTGAAAGCTAACCCTGTCTTGTCCAGGGATACACAGCTAGTAACTGACTGAAGCCATGTATGAAACCAGGTCTTCCTGACTCTAAGTCTAAATTCTATCCTCTATTATCACCTAACTGCTGAAATAAAATCAACATACATTTAAAAGCTTTGAGTAAACCTCCAAGGCAGAGAATACACATACCCACATACACCCCCCCCAACACACACATGAGTTTGTCACAGCTGACCTTAATAAGGTTTAGGTGGGAAAGACACCAAAAAGAAAGTCAAGAACTGAGGGTCTGACTTTAAGCAAGTAGGGAGGGGAAGAAGAATTTTGGATATAGAGTGTGCACTTTAGTGCTTTTGCCAGTACCAAGTTTTGATAATTTAGGCACAAAATGTTAAGCTGGTTTCCCTTGTGGAGTAGAAGGGAAGGTATCTCTGCTCTCCAGGTTATCAGGGAAAATGCAAGGAAATCTTCAAGGAAGAAATAAGAAAAAAAAAAGGGAAGTGGAATGGACAAACCTTCAACCATATCAGTAGGTTTGAGGATAGAAGAACATTACACAGATAAGAAAGGAAGGACCATGGAACACTGAAATGAATTCATACCTAGACAGTCTCTGGTGCTCCAATAGATGGTGGTGGGGATCCATTGGTTTTACAAGTTAAGAAGTCACAGATTATAAATTTAGAATTACAAGATTCCATTGAGATTGAGAGCATTTAGACCAAAGTCATTTTCAAGAGAATGACTTGCCTAAGGTTACAGAGATAATAGAGCAGATATTTGTTGACCTTACATAAATAATGGATAGATCTACTGTTCTTCAAGGGCTTGTGCAGCCTCCTAAGACTTATGGAACAACAACCACGACTACCCTCAAATGACAAAATGTGCTAAGGTATATTGCTAAGGATTGTGAAGCACCAGGTTAAAAATGAAAGAGAAAACAACAATAAAACATCTTAAGACCTTAGGGGATTTTTTTTACATTTTTTTGAAGGAATTTGATTCATAAAGGTTAGATTTCATTTTTTTTCCCATGAGTACATTTTAAATTTTTATTGTTCTGAACTTGACAAACACCAAAAAGCACGAACATTTCCATATACAAAGAACAGAAAAAGAGGATTGCATTTGAAACCATGAACCTCAAGTTTACCCAATTTTTCTTTTTAAAAAAGTATATGATATGTATTTGTATGTAAAATGTGTAAGATGAATGTATATTCAGTATATTACTTTCTTTTTCTTTCTTTTTGGAGAGGGAGCACAGGGCAATTGGGGTTAAGTGACTTGCCCAAGGTCACATGCCTATAAGTGTTAAGTGTTTGAGGTAAAATTTGAACTCAGGTTCTCCTGACTCCAGGGCTGGTGCTCTATTCACTGCACCACCTACCTGCCCCAGTATGTTACTTTCAGAATGGTCCTATTTGCCTCGGTATCCCTCTGAACTGTTTTAATTCTCTTCTGTGCATTATTTTAATTACAATAACAATTATATTATTTAATTGCATATTGATGATTTGCCTTGCCTTCCCTTGCCTTTTCTCCTCTTCATCCCCCTTCTTCTTCTGACTTTACTATCATTGCCTAAAGTTAAACTACACATCTCTGAACACCTGCACAAAAATGGGTTATACGTAGTGAGGGTTGGCAAAAGATATATTTTTCTAGGTCTTAGAATTCTTTTCTCATCAAGATGGGTTTAAATTGAAAATGGCCAAACCTGATACTATGGAAAATAACAGATGCAACGTAAGAAGACTGGCAGACACAAAGATCAAGCTTTCTCAGAAAAAGAGTTCTAGGAACAAAATCACTAGACATCAAAGATTACATATAAACTAAAAGTGTATGAAGAATAAAGAGGATGAACTAGAGATCTAAATTTGGGAACCAAATTGACAGTCAGAGTTGCCATAGACTTAGAATGAGTTTCTTGAAGGTTCTACTTCATTTAAAAGGAACTGAACAACTAAAAAGAATGATTAGTTTTGTATGTGAAGAAAATCAACAAACACATATAGGGCAATTTATGAATTGAAAAGGGAAGGAATATGATAAAGAACATTCAGGTTAATATCAATTAGAGGACAGTATGTTATAAAGGATGTAATCAAATAAATGTATGACAGGAAGGAGGAGGTAGGATAGTCATATTGCAAAGGTGAGAGATTACTCATGATCAGCTAGAATCCTACATTCTTACCTTAGAAAGGTGGTTTTAGGGAGATACCCATGAATAGGACAGATAAGAAACTAGAGTGATGAATGAATTTTATAATATAATTTTAAAAAAGAAAACAAGTTGAGCATAATGAACTTTCAAGCTTGCACATTTAATTCTTTTTTTGCTTTACCTATGTTTTGTCTATGAAAATCTTCATTTTCATTGGTGTTGGTGAATTCAGAATAAAAAAAAGGTAAAACTGCAGGTGCAAAAAATGAAGTCTTTTCACCTGTTTTGTCAGGGACTCCCTGTATTCAATTTATAGGAAGGTATGAACTGTAGTCCCACAGGACAGACAGGAATGGGTGGGTTGTAATCTGTGTCATTCAAGAAAACTCCCAAATCAATGAGATAGATGACAGTTACATTTGGATATGTGAGTTTTGTTATAGACTATTAATCTCCTGTATTTCATAGGAGAAATTCAAGAAATGCATCCCTGAAACAAAGATGAAAATAATGAAGGTTCTTGGTCTTTTAAGAAGTGTGTCGAGAACTCTAAAGGCTAGAATTGACTAACAATGACATTTTCAAAAAGTTTATTTTATTTTGAAGCATATTTGGGAGCAATAAAAGGACAAGAGAAAGTGCAAGGACACTGTTTAGCATGGATGACGTGTAGCAGGTAAATGACAGTGAGAATATTGAATTCGTCAATTCTTATTTTGCTATTTTTTCTGTCTAGAAGAATGACCTTTGAAGACAGAAAAACAGAATAAAATTGTTAATTTAAGTTAATTAATATTTATTAAGTGCTTCCTTGGTGTCAGGCACCATGCTAAGTTCTAGGGATAGAAAGCGAGGCAAAAACTGCCTCTGCTCTCAAGGAACTCATAATATAATGGAGGAGAATCTAATGGCTAATAATAACTTGTATTTGTATAGCACACCATTGTGGTGACTGTTTTTGTATGTTATCCTAATTATACTCTATATGTGTGTGTATGTGTGTGCATATGTCTATATCTATCTACCTATCTACCATCTATCTATATATTCTTCCCTCTTCAAAAAAATACTGATGTGAGTGGGATTTAATCATTGCCCATCTCTGTCCCATTTCCCCCACTATGTAAAATCATTTTTCCATCCTACTTTACCCTTACCCTTTCTCCTAGAGCACCTCTTTTTCTGACCTCTTCTTTTTGTGGAGGGGAGGGGGGAATTACTCCAACATAATCTCCTTATCCTCTTTCTACATAAATTCCTTCTAATTGCCCTAATGACAATGTTCTTGGGAGTTGCATTTATCATCTCCCCATATAGTGATATGAACAATTTAATTGAGTCCATTATGGTTTTGCTTTCATGTTTACCTTTTTATTCTTCTCTTCAGTTTTGTGTTTAAATGTCAGATTCTCTTGTATTTTCATCAGGAATGCTTGCAAGTTCTCTATTTGATTAAATATTCATTTTTTTTAACCCAAAGGACTATACTCAATTTTCCTGGGTAGATGATTCTTGGTTGTAATCCTAGTTCCTTTACTCTCTGGAATATCATACTACAAGTTCTTCACTTTTTTAACATGGAAGCCGTTAAATCTTATGTGATCCTGAATGTGACTCCATGATTTGAATTTTTTTCCCTTTTTTTGGCTTCTTGCAATATGTTTTCCTTGACTTGGGAGTTCTGTAATTTGTCTTGATATTCTTGGGAGTTTTCATTTTGGGATCTCTTTCAGGGGGTGATCAGTGGTTTCTTTCAATTTCTGTTTTGCCCTCTGGATCTAAGGTATCAATGCCGTTTTGTTTGACAGTTTCTTGAAATGTGATGTCTAGTCTCTTTTGATTATGGGTTTCTGGTAATCCAATGATTCTTAGAACCAGAGAGTAAAATACAAACTGAAATAGTCCATCAATGAAATCCTGAAAGTGTTTCTAAAGTGAAAATTCCCTGAAATACTATAATCAAATTCTAGCTCCTAGGTCAAAGATCAATTTCTCTTTGAACCTCTAGATATAAGAAACAGGGTAGTTTTCTTCTATAATTTCTTGAAATATGATATCTAGACTCTCTTTTTAATCTTAAATTGTATTTCCTCAACCGATTTCCTAGGTCAATTGTTTTTCCAGTATGAAATTTCATGTTTTCTTTTATTTTTTATACTATTTTGACTTGTCTTTATTGTTTCTTGATGTTTCATGAAATCATTACCTTCTACTTGTCAAATTCTAATTTTTAAGGAATTGTTTTCCTCAGATTTTAAACCTTATTTTTTCCATTTTGGTCAATTCTGATTTTTAAGGAGTTCTTTTCTTCAATTTCTTTGTGCCTTTTTTTATTATTAGACCAATTCAGTTTAAACAAATTTTAAAAATAAATAAATTTATTTATTTTTTTAGTTTTCAACATTCATTTCCACATGATTTTGAGTTACAAATTTTCTCCCCATCTCTCCCCTATCCCCTGCCCCAAGAAAACAAGCAAACTGAATACCCTTTCTCCCAATTTGTTCTCTCTTATATTCTCTCCCCCATCCCTCCCCCTTACTTTTTTGCAGAGCAGGATGGATTCCTCTACCCCATTGCCTGTATATCTTATTTCCTTGCTGCATGTAAAAAACAACTTTTAACATTTTTTTTTTGCCTTTTGGAGGGCAATTGGGCTTAAGTAACATGCCCAAGGTCACACAGCTAGTATTTTTGTGTGGGTGTTAAGTGTCTGAGGCCAGAACCGAACTCAGGTCCTCCTGACTCTGGGGCTGATGCTCTACTCACTGTGCCACCTAGACGCCCCTATAACATCTGTTTTTAAAAACTTTGATTTCCTGATTCTTTTCCTTCTTCCCTCCTTACCCACTCCAACTAGGGAGACAAGCAATTCAATATAGGTTGTACTTGTGTAGTTACACAAAACATTTCCATGTAGTTATATTGTGAAAGAGTAACTATATTTCCCTCCATCCTATCCTGCCCCCCATTTATTCTATTTTCTCCTTTGACCTTGTCCCTTTTCAAAAGTGTTTGCTTCTAACTACCCTCTCTCCTAATCTGGCCTCCCTTCTATCATCACCCCCCTTATCCCCTTCCCTGCTACTTTCATGTAGGGTAAAATACCCAATTGAGTGTGTATGTTATTCCCTCCTTAAGCCAATCCAATGAGAGTAAGGTTGACTTATTTCCTTTCACCTTCCTGTTCTTCCCCTCCATTGTAACAATTTTCTCTTCTTTTATCTGAGATAATTTACCCTATTTTTTTTTTTTTTTTGCTTTTTGGAGGGCAGTTGGGGTTAAGTGACTTGCCCAAGGTCACACGGCTAGTTTTTGTGCTAAGTGGCTGGATTTGAACTCAGGTCCTCCTGACTACAGTGTCGGTGCTCTATTCACTGCACTACCTAGCTGCCCCTAATTTACCCTATTCTATTTCTCCCTTTCTCCTTCTCCCAATATATTACTCTCTCTCCTCTTAATTTTATTTTTTATCATTCCTTCATAATCAACTTCTCCTGTGCCCTTTGTCTATGTATACATGGGCACACACACAGATATACACACATATACCCTCCTATACATACATATTCCCTTCAACTATCGTCATACTGAGAAAAATCTTATAGGTTAACAATTATCATTTTTCTATGTAAGAATGTAAATAATTCAACTTGAACAATTTCCTCATGATTTATTTTTCCTGTTAGCCTTCTCATGCTTTTCTTGATTCTTGTATTTGAAAGTCTAATTTTCTTTTCAGCTCAGGTCTTTTCAATGAGAATGCTTGAAGGTCCTCTATTTCATTGAATATCCTTATTTTTCCCTGAAGTATTATACTCAGTTTTGCTGAATAGGTGATTCTTGGCTTTAATCCTAGCTCCTTTGACCTCTGGAATATCATGTTCCAAGCCCTTTGATCCTTTAATGTAGAAGCTGCTAGATTCTGGATTATCCTGATTGTGTTTCCACAATACTCCAATTGTTTCTTCCTGACTGCTTATAATATTTTCTCCTTGACATTGGGACTCTGAATTTTGGCTATAATATTCCTAGGAGTTTTCTTTTTTGGATCTTTTTAAAGAGGTAACTAATGAATTCTTTCAGTTTCTATTTCACTATCTGGTTATAGAATATTAGGGCAATTTTCCTTGAGAAGTTCTTGAAAGATGAGGTCTAGGCTCTTTTTTTGATCATGGCTTTCAGGTAGTCCAATAATTTTGAAATTATCTCTCCTGAATCAATTTTCCAGTTCAGTGTTTTTTAAATGAGATATTTCACATTGCCTTCTATTTTTTCATTTGCTTGGATTTGTTTCACAGTATTTTGATTTCTCATAAAGTCATTGGCTTCCATTTGCTCCAGTCTAATTCTGAAGGAATTATTGTCTTCAGTGAGCTTTTGAAATTCCTTTTCCATCTGGGCAAATCAGCTTTTTAAGGCATTCTTCTCCTCATTGGTTTTTTGGGCCTCTTTTGCCATTTGAGTTAGACTATTTTTTAAGGTATTATTTTCTGCAGTCAGAGTGTTGACTTGTATTTCATGATTTTCTTACATCATTCCCATTTCTCTTCACAATGTTTCCTCCACTTCTCTTACTTGATTGTCAGAATCCTTCTTGAGCTTCTCCATGACCTGAAACCAGTTCATATTTTTCTTGGAGACTTTAGATGCAGGAGTTTTGACTTTGTTGACTTCTTCTGGTTCTATGTTTTGATCCTCTTTGTCCCCCAGAAAAGGATTCTATAGTCTGATTGTACTTCCTCTGTTTCCTCATTTTACTAGCCAATCACTTGACTTTTTGAACTCTTTGCCATGGCACAAGTCTGCTTCCAGAGGGGAGTGTTCTGTGTCCCAAATTTCTGGAGTTTTGCACAGCTGTTGTCAGAGTTATGAAAAGGCCACCCTCTTTACAACCACAACAAGTTCTGCCACCTCAGCATTCCTCATCTCAAGACCTCTACCCAAGACTTTGATCCAGATGCAAGTAGGACAAAGTAAGAGCAATTCCCTTCTGAAAGGTCACTTTGTCCCTTTACTATCTGCAGGCAAGTAGCTCTGGAGGCAGTCACATGGCAGTAGTTGCAGCTGCTGCCACCTCCACTGCCCTGGGGGTAGGGGCCAGACAGCACTCTTTTCTTACCCATTTTCAACAGACCCTACTGACCTTTTACTTTCTTTCTGGCATTTATGGGTTGTGAAGTCTGAAAACCACCACTGCTGCCAGTTATTCACTCTCCTAAAGTCTGCTCTGGCACGTCTGTGCTGCAAGTCTATACCACCTCAGATCTGGGCCAGCGTGGCTCACATAGGACTGGACTCTGTTCCCAGCTTGGTGTGATAGACACTTCCTCTTGCCTGCCAGGCTGCTTTAAGTGGGAGATTTGTTTTTCTCTGTTACTTTATTAGTTCTGTATTTCTAAAATTTATATAGAATCATTTTTTACAGGTATTGGAGGTGGTTGGAGTGGGAGGTCAAGCAAGTTCCTGCTTTTACTCCACCATCTTGGCTCTGCCCCTCCCCCCGCCCCCATTCTGTTTTTTTAAGGTATTATTTTCTTCAGTATCTTTTTGTGCTTCTTTTACCACGCTATTGATTCTCTTTTCATCATTTTATTTTATCGCTCTTATTTATTTACCCTATTTTTCTTCTATCATTCTTAGATATTTTTTAGCTCATTCAGAAATTCTTCCTGGGTTTGTGTCCAATAATTTTTTTTTGGAGGCTTTGCTTGTAGCTGTTTTCACATTATCCTCCTCTGAGTTTTTGTCCTGATTTTTCCTGACACCATAGTTGGTCAAGGTATTTTTTCTTTACTCATTTTACGAGTCTATTTCTTGAGTTTGAACTTCATATTTAAGATGGGTTTTGCTCACCTAGGGATGTAGAGGCACTGTTCTAAGCTTTAGCCTTTTTACTGCTGCTGTTTTTCAGATCTGTTTCTGGAGGTCTGTAAGGTTTTTGATGCTTCTAAGCCATAGTGATCCAGGGAAACAAGTGGCCATTACTCCCCTGATCTTTGCTCTGGTCTTAATCCAGGAAAGATCCTTGCTTCTTTGTAGATAGTGCTCCTCATGACCTTATTACTGTGCCCAGGTTCTCTATTTTCTTGTGAATGACCATAAGCATTCTTTTCCATCCTATAACTGTGACCAGAGACCCTGCTCTCATGTAGCTATAAGCATTAGTGTTCCTCTCTACCTTGGAACTGCAACCAGGTCTATGTTCTCCTGTGACTGGCCACAAGTGTTCCTATCTGCCCTGGAACTGTAACCCATAAATGTTTTTGGGTAACAGAGTTGTTGGTCATTGCCAGTTTCACCCAGTGTCAGCTCCCCTGACCTATTGTTTGACACCTTTACCATCTCCATGCTGAGAACTCCTGAAGCTCCTTCTCCTGCTGTTGCATCCACAGCTGATCTTGCCACTGCATGTGCTCCAGTCTGACCCTGACTCTGTTATCGCAGATGTATCTTTAAGACCTTTTAACTTATTTTGGGCTAAAAAAGAAATTAACCTTAACCTTTTGTAGGTTCTGCCACTCCAGAATTCAATTTAAGAAATTATTTAAAAATTATTGGAGTGGAATTCTACTGGTTTTCTGCCTCTACTCTACCATTTTGGCTCCATCCCCCATGAGACAGATGATTAATCAGCCAGGGAGATTAAGAAGGGATGATTGAAGAGATAGGAGGAAAACCAGAAGAGATCTTGGTCTTAACACCCAGAGAGGAGAAAGTATCCAGGAAAGAGTGGTCCATAATATTAAAGTAGATGGATATAACATAAATTCATACCATTGCTATATAGAAACAAAAAAAAATCCTGAAGGAAAAACAGATGTCCAGAAAAGTTCCACTCAGACTATGTATTAAAACCATAAACTCTTAGAAGCAATCTAAAGCCAAAGCATAGTCACAACTGTATGGATGCAATTACAAAATATTCCACAAAAGAAAATGCCTGAATTAATTAACATATCTAGAAATATGCTCTCCAATTCCTAAAGGATTGATTTATAAGTTAGATAAACTAATAGCAAAATTAATTTAGAACAGCAGATCTAGAATCTCAAAAAAATAATTTTTAAAAAGTAGAAATAAGCAGGGAAATAGCACTTCTAGACCTCAAATGATACTATAAAGATATAATAATGAAAACAACTTGGTATCATTTTACAACCAAAAAATGTAGGTCAGTGGAACAATTTCTAAGCAACTCTTCTAAAAAAGAAACAGAAATAATTGAACTCAATAACTCAGAGATCAATTAAACAAGAAAATTAATTACTAGGGGTAGAAGTCCTGATTTGACAAGAATTGTTGAACAAACTAGAGAGTAGCTTGGAAAAAAATAGTTTTAGACTAATAATTTACAATAAATCAATATAAGATATAAATTGATTTGTGACGTGAATATAAAGGGAAAGAATGTGATATATGGAAGAAATATTTTAGACATGGCATGGATGAGACTTGGCTACTGATTGCACATGGGTAGTGATAGAAAGTTAAAAATCAAGGGTGACTCTAAGTTTGTAAACCTGGGTCATCTTAGGGTTAGTCTTGGTCCTGAAGAGAAACTATTAAGTCAAGAAGAAGTTTGTTTGGGGAGATAATTAGATTAGTTTAAAAACCATTAAGTTTTGAGCATTTAAAGATTTTTTTCCATGTTGGTATTATAAGTAGAGATAAAAATATTAATGGTCCTGGAATATGACTCCCACAGCTATCCATCAACAAACACAGATTTTTCCAGTGAAGGGCAAGTGAAATGAAACAAGTAAAACTCCAGATGTGGCAAAGCTTCTATTTCCTAGGCATATGCTGTTCTCTCTCTGTCTTTGTCTCTGTCTCTGTCCCTTTCTGTCCATCTCTGTCTCTCTCTTTCTGTGTGTGTATTTGTGTTCCCTTTAATGTCATGGGAATGGGAATTTATGATCTTCCCTGCCCCTAGGCCCTCTGATAAGCTTAAGTGCACCTGGAGTCTCTGGAGGGAGGCTTGTTTTTCAGGAGATACTTTGTGATTGGGCAGTGGGTGAAGAGGGTGTAAGGGTTATGGGATTTAAAGATCTTCCATGCCCCTTTGGACTTGCTGATGTAGCAGGAAGGGGTGGGCAAGAGGAAGTGGAAACCAAGCTATAGTTCTTCCAGTGACTAGCAGTGGCAACGACAGCGGCAGCAGCAGCAGCAGAGGCAGCAGCAGTGGTAGCGGTAGTGCCGAGGTGGAGGTGGAGGTGCAAACCCCTTTTTGAGCCAGCCAGAATTTCTGCTAAGGACTCCTGCTGAGGACTGCCAGGGGCCAGAACTGCTAGGAGCATGCTTCCTGGACGCTGAGTAGTTGCTGTGAGTGGGGAGAGGAAGACCTTTGCCTGAGGTAGCCTGTTCTGTTTTAAAGGCTTGAGAATTTGGGTGTTTTCTACTTTATCTACCTGTGACAATTTCATAACTACTCTGATGGCTTTGACTTTCTGGTTTTGGGACTCAGGCATTTGGTGTTTTAATAAATGTTCTAGCTTTATCCCCCATATAGAAAGCCTGATATATTTTGTGATTAATAACCACATCAGCATATTTATAATTGCCGTAGGCATTGTGAATATTGCATTGCTGATACATTTGGCGACGAGGGTGGGATCACAAAATGTCAGGCCTCTCTTTGGAAGCAGTGGGGCTTTAGAGGGAGAAATGGCTATTCCAGGATGGGAGGATTTGCCTTATTCCTCTCTAGCCAGAGAATGGGCCAAAAGCACAGGACCCTGTGAAAACTGGGAACCAAGGCTAAAAGAGGGAGAACTTGGAGATTTGGAAAGATGTTTGTAAGGAATACCCACAGAACCAGGCAAAGAACTGGCAGGAGTGTGCAGGAGAGTCTGGGTCCTGCTAACAAGTTATTGCCTTATGTGTAAAAGTAGGGATAAGCTGCTGGAGGAAAGAGCTTGTATGGCTAGGGAGTCAGCTGGTGTAAGGGTTATGGGATTTAAAGATCTCCCATGCCCCATGGACGTGCTGACATAGCAGAGCAAGAGAAAGTGAAAAGCCGAGCTAACGGTCCTGTGGTTGGCAGTTGGCGGCGGTTGCCTTTCTATTTTTTTTTTTGAGTTAGGACCCCTGTGGAGCACTGCCAGGGGCCGGAGCTGCTGGGAGCAGGACTTTCTGCTAAGGACTCCTGCTGAGGACTACCAGGGGCCAGAGCTGCTGGGAGCACACTTCCAGGATGCTGGGTGGTTGCTGTGAGTGGGGAGAGGAGGACCTTTGCCTGAGGTAGCCTGTTCTGTTTTAAAGGCTTGAAAATGTGGGTGCTTTCTACTTTATCTACCTGTGCCAATATCATAACTACTCTGATGGCTTTCACTTTCTGGTTTTGGGACTCAGTCTTTTGGTATCTTAATAAATTTTCTAGTTTATTTCCCCAAATGGCAAACCTGATGTATTTTGTGATGGATAATTATATCAGCATATTTGTAATCTCTATAGGCATTGTGAATATGGCATTGCTGATACAGCTGGTTTGCCTGAGGATTCTTCTGTGTCACAGCATTCAGAAGAGCAAACGAGGGACTCATGTGGTCCAGGAACAAGTTACTGTTCATGTAGCTAAAAGGAAGCAAAAAACTAGCAGAAGGAATGTGCATGCGGCTTTTGTATAGGCTGGGCAGAATTGCCCTGACAGCTTCCAGGAGAATGTGTGTGAGGAAAATGGAGCAGGGTTAGATGAGGAGTCTTCTAATGTAGAAGCTTTCCTGATATGAAGAAGAAGACAGGAGAACCACCGGGGCAAAACAGAGTCCAGGGAGATAATTGAGCATTTCACTCAACAGGAGATCACTGATATATTGAATAGATTCACCCAAAGAATGGGGGAGTCTTTAGTGTCTTGGATAGTAAGAATCACTGATGAAGGCACCAGAGGAATTACATTGGACAGTGAGGACTGTTTAAAATTCATAAGTATCAGTCAGAATCCTTTTGTACACCAAGCCAATACAGGGGGATCTTTAAATTTCATTACTATTACAGAGGGTTGTGAAATTCTCTGAGCCAGGAGAAGGCTGTATAAACCATGATGTGAGGCTTTGTTTTGGGGCTCACTTTGAGAAGTGTTGTGTGATTTGACCAGGTGAAACTCTGGGCAGCTGCTGAGCCCCCCCGGCTTTGAAAACCCAGATGTTGATGCTTCCCTCTCTGGTAACTGTGACTAGGTATGGATGGTCAGACAGTTGGAGGCCAATCTGCTGAAATGTTTCTCTGTCTTCTTGTAACTTCTGCTTTGTAACTTGTCTGTATACTCTGAAGTTTGGGGTGCTGACTTTTTCACCTTATCTAGGTAAATGATATGTTTAATTGATTAAAACAAGATTGTTAACCCATTTTGAGTTGCTTTCCTTTAGAAAAGCAGATCTAAGAACTTGTGTTGGCAGTCACCCTGGGGATGGTGGGGTGCTTGCTGCTACATAAGCATATGCTATTCTCTTTCTGTCTTTGTTTCTGTCTCTGTCCTTCTCTGTCCATTTCTCTCTCTCTCTTTCTGTGTGTGTGTGTTTGTGTTCCCTTTATGTGATGGAACCTATTATAGAATTTGGATGATTGTTACCCACTGGTCCAAGGTATACACCAGAATCTGATCTCATTTTAACCTAAATTCAATGCCTGACTTGTCACAGAGATAGCAATAATATAAGATTGATAATAGTTAGCAGGTGGTAGTAATAAACCAAAGCTGAGCAAGTCCATGGTTCATTAACAACAAGCTGTGAAGTAGGTATTTGGTTTCTCTGGTCAAGTGGCTAGGCTATGTGGGAAGGGACCATAAGCAAGGGTGGAAATTGGAGCTAAAGGACTTGACTTTACAAGCTGGAAAATAACCAGAGGAGGGCAAATAGAATGGTGAAAGAATTCAAACCATGTCATAGAATCTGTTAAAGGAACTTGGGATGTTTCAACTGCAGAAGAAAACAAATAGGGAGGATATGACACGTCAAGTGTTGATTTGAAGAATTTTTATGAAGAAAAGGGACTAGACTTCTGCTTATTTACACTAGGATTAGTACCAGTGTGCCAAAAGTTCAGGGAGCAGAGTTTTTCTCAAAAGAAATGTTTATTAATGACCAGAAGTGTTAATAATTAGAATGAATTTCCTTGAGAAGTAATGAGTTCCCAACAAATAGAGGTCTTCATGTGAAGACTGAATTGTATACAGAACATTCTTGCTTCAGGTAGGGGTAGAACTAGTTGACTTTTGAGGTGTCTTCCAATACTGATTCTATAATTCTGTGAACCAGACGCATTGTGTATTTATAATTAGGACTTGATTACTCAGTAGGCTACAGCCTTACTCTCATTTTCTTTTCCATTCACCTCTTCCTTCTAAAGCTATAACTATAGTTCTAACTTCTGCTCTGTCAGGGAATAATGACACAATCTCCCTATGGCTTTTGTGAGTCCCTATCCTATAGACTAGGTATGACTAGCCTCACGTAGGAGTAGTGGTAGATAATTTTCTGCTTCTAGATTTTGTAGCAATTTTGTACTTGTTCAAATCCTTTTTTTTTGGTCGGAGGAAAAGATAAGAAAGTAACTCCATTGACATCTCCAATGTTATGGCCACTTGCTTTGCAAAATATGGATTTCATTCTACTTTTTCCTGGCCCCTCCTCTCTGTACCTCAATTCTGGGAATGGGCCATTACTTGGGAGAAATCAGATCTAAGTAGGTCAAACTAGAGACCAATCTGGGAAGTGACAGGTCAGTTTATAAACACATGGCTGACTGAAAACAAAATCTAGATAATCTTTGTGGTAAGGGAACTGGATTTTTCTGTCTACTAGGAAACCTTACTTTATTTGCTCATCTCAAAAATCAGACTGTCATATTACCAGGCACAATACCAAGGCTCAATAGTTATCTATCTTCAGCACTCTTCATCCTGTGTTCTGTAGCTTACTGTAATTAAGGTTCTTGTTGCATGTGGGATTTTCTCAGAAGACCCTGGCTTCCCCTAATTCCCAGGGAGGCATATGGGGGAATACAGAGTACAAGAAATGCTAGCTTCCTTCTGTCATTTGGATCTAGCTACCTGCCTGAGATACAGATCAGGCCTATGACACTCCCAGAACTTCTTTATCCCTCCAAGTGACCAGGACAATAACACAGGATTTACAATGTTCTAACTCTACCTAGGGAACAAAATGACTTTATTTGACTCTGCTGGGTGACTAGTCATATGTAAGTAGCATAGATAAGTTGTGTGTTTATAAATGCATCAATGTCTATATATACTTCATAAAACTCCCCCCAAACTACAGCCTCTCCTTTAATTTATTTTCCTTCTGCTTGTTTGTTTCTTACTATCTACCTAGTGATGCATAAATCTGTGAAGTCCCTACTCCTACAAAATGTCTCCCATAAAATATATAGAGACTTCAATTATCTGTCAGTCACTGTGACTATTTGTTGCCAAGAACTAAGAGGTAAGCAAAAAGACAGACAAGAACAAGAAATAACTACAAACCACTGATAATATGGCAAACCTGGGGGTGGAGGGGAACTATACAAAGTGGCTGCAATAACTCAAAATAACAGCATTCTGGGAACATTAGCATATTGACAAATAGGCTTATACACCTCAATAGTTCCTGAAGAAATTGGTAGCATTATAGATTATCTCTCCTCCAGTAAAAAGTACCCAGAATTCATGCACAGAAAAATTGCCTTCACTCATATTTGCATCATTCAGTTATGAATATGGCAAACTTTGTGTAAACATCTTAACTTTATGGGAGGTTAGTGGCTTCCCATTAATTAGAGATATTCTGTGTAGCCATATTAACACTCAGGTTTTTTTTCCTCAGTGTTTCACTGGGAAATTATATGCTTACACTTTGGTTCCATATGGTAATACTTGGTATTATGCAGTAATTTTAATAGTTATTGCTTGTATTAATGACAGTCATCATTATGAAGAAATTAATAATTCATTTAAGAATATTTGTGAAGTTCATACTGTTGGTAATAATATTGTGTTAGGTGCTGAGGAGGCAGTTTAGAAAAGAAAGTGGTCCCTATCCTCAGAGAGTTTCCACTTTAGTTGGCATAAATTAGAAAATATTATATTAGGTTTAAAAAAATTCTTAAGACAGGAAAGAATGTAATAATTTGTAGAAAACTTTTTAATCTAAGATAGTTAAAAATGAGAAGTGTTTGGTTGTTCCCAAGAATAAGCATCAATTTATCTGGAAAATTCACTAGTATAAAAACAGCTCATTTTCTATTGATATTAAAATAAATCAAGTGTAACTGAAATTCTAAAAAGGGAAGATATTTAGAAGGATTAGCAATTGTTGGTAATTCTAATCTTAGCTGAAAATATCCTAAAGATTTCTTCCAATACCTCTACATGGTATGAGGTTGATGCTGAGATGACTGTCTGTTTCTCTATGCCTCTCTCTGTCCTTGCTTCTTCTCTTCCTCCTCCTTCTCCCTCTCCCCCTTTCCCTCTCCCTCTCCTTTCTCTTTCTCCCTCCCCCTCATCCTGCTCCAACCCCCTTCAACCCCATAGCTTTTGAAGACGACATCAGTAAAGGTTATAGTTAATCAGGTCACACAAAATTGGAAAAAAGTTTTGAGTAAAGTAAATGTCAATGGAGTTACTTTCTTATCTTTTCCTCCAACCAAAAAAAAAGGATTTGAACAAAAATTGCTACAAAATCTAGAAGCAGAAAATTATCTACCACTACTCCTGTGTGAGGCTAGTCATACCTACTCTATAGGATAGGTGTTTGAGAGTAAATGTCTGTGTGTGTGTTTGTGTTCATCCCTGTGTTTGTCTTTTCCATTTTATTTCCAGCCAAGTTCATGAAAGCTAATCTCCAAAATGTTTTCCTCGATTTTGTTATTGTTTGGGGCCTTTCTGGTTCACAAAAACATTGGAAGTCTATCTAAGGCAAAGACAGATAAAAATCTGTGTTGACTAAGAAATCACCTATGCTAAGGAAATCATTGATCTCTTATTTATTTTTATTTAAAAAAATCTTTATCTTCTATTACCCTCCCCCCATATGCACACTAAGAACATTTTTTGAAAAAAAAAATAAATTTAAAAAAGGCCTAACTACAGAGAAACATAATCTGGCCAATCAAATTATACACATCACAATGTCTGAAAGTATATGTCTCTGTACCTCTCTGGTAGGAGATTAGTGACAGATTTCATCATCATTCATTTGGACTTAGGGTTTATCATTGCATTGACCAAATTTCCAAAGTCTTTCACAATTGTTTTTTTCTATAATGTTATCATTGTATATAAATTGTTCTGATTTTGATCACTTCTCTCTACATCTATGCATAGTCTTCTCACTTTATCCTAAAACTGGTCCATTGCATTGTTTCTTATGAAACATAATATTCCATTATATTAATAAACCACAATTCTTTAAGCCATTCCCAAATAAGTCTTTGAACACAAATAGGTCCTTTTTCTCCTTGGGCAATAGAACTAATAATGGTATAGCTAGGTCAAAGGGTCTTCATAGTTTCATAACATTTTGGGAATTGTTCTAAATTGCTATCTGGAATGGTCATACCAATTGATAGCTCCATCAATAGTGCAATAATGTACCTATTTTCCTACATTCATTCCAATATTTGTCATTTTTTTCTAGTTCAACAGGTATAGCTAGAACCTCAAAGATGTTTTTATCTTAATGTTGCTAATTGTAAGTGATTTGGAGCCTTTTCCATAAGGCTGCTAATACTTCAATTTTTTTTATCATTATAAACTCCATATCTATTGGAGAATGCATTGGACTTCTTAAAGTAATTCTCCTGAGGAATGAAGCTATATATAACACCATGGTATCTCGTTATCAATCTCTGCTCATTCACTCTGTTAGACCTAGTTATTCCTCTTTTCTTTGATTCAGCATATGCATCCCAAAAAGGCTAACCATGTGAACATATGGTGTTTCCTATGCAGATTAATCTATAGTTTGGGGGACAGCAACAACACTCATAACATTTTAAACTTTTACTGAATGTAAAGGGAAACACAGACACTGACCCAGACACCTAGACACTGATACACAGACACAGCCACAGACACAGACGACCATACCCCCCACCCCTACTCCCACCCACCAATGATTAGCATGAGAGCAAATTGTCAGAGAATAAGTTGCAAATTGACCAGTGAGTAATTTTAATCATGAACCTGAGCTGGCTCAGAAAGCAATAGAAAATAGACTTTTTTCTATTTCTAGAAAAAGAAGAAGAAATAGAAGCTGAGATAATTCAGGTTTAAAGTAAAATTCACAATTTTTAAAAAGTGCTTACCATTTGCAAGGCACTCTGTGAGAAATTAAGACTATGGGAGTATAAAATGACAATGTCCTTTCCCTAAAGAGGCTTATATTCTCCTTCTGGAAGGAGATACAATTTATGCATACATAGGGGTCATATATGATAGATTATGATGAGATAAAGGGCAGATGCAGAAAAGGCATCTTAGGAAATTTGAAAAGGAAGAAAATACTTTTTCCTAGGTATGAGAGAAGTCTCTTTCATAGTGGTATCTTCTAAACTGTGTCTTGAAGGAAAATTAAGTTTCAGAAAATCAAAGATGAAATACAAATGCATTTCAGGAATGGAAGATGCCTTCTGTAAAACATAGAGATAGAATGGCATGTCAAATTCAAGCTCAAGGAACAATTACTAGGCCAGTTTGGCTAGACTATAGATTGTGTGAAGAAGTAGAAAATCATATGTATGCATGTATGTTCACACATATGTATACACATATACATAAACATATGTATGTATGCATGTGCATGTGTATGTATGGCTAAAAAGGTAGGCATCCTATATTGTCACTTCCATGTCAAGAAGTTTCACAATCTTGGTAATGGTAGTAACCAAATGATTTGTAAAATATAGACCTATGTTCTGATCATTACTTTCCTATATTCAGAAAGCTTTGATGAATTGCCATTGTCTGGGGGGGGGAGGGGAGAGAGAAACAGAGAGAGACAGAGACAGAGAAAGAGAGAGACAGAGAGGGAGAGATAGAGAGAGAGAGAGAGGGAGACAGCGGTTGAGAGAGAAAGAGAGAGAGGGAGAGCAGAAGAGAGAGAGAAAGAGAGAGGGAGAGAGAAGAGGGTGGAGAGAAAGTCAATCCTATTTTTAAAAAGCTTCCACAGTTTTGTTTTAAGATATCTTTCCACCTTTTCAATCTTTTATTCCCCTTCACATATCCTATGTTTTCTTGAAACCACATATAACCACAATCTATTACATGTAACAAATTATTTTCAAGATTATAAACTATATTTAGATCTGTAGCACTAGCACATGAATAGATAATAACTTTTTAGTGAATTGAATTCATAGCTAATCCTCCTTTGCTCAGTCATCCAGTTGTATGTGATTCTTTGGATCATACTGTCCTTAGTATTTTCTTGGCAAAGATCCTAGAGTTATTTGTCATTTCTTTCCCCTGTGGATTAAGACAAAGGACTTGCTGAGGGTCACATAGCTAGAGAGTACTGAAGTCACAGTTGAATTCAGATCTGGCTGTCTCCAGGTCTAGTGCTCTATCCACTGAGCAACCTAGCTGCTCCAGATCTTCCTTACAGACATGTATTTTCCATCTATACAATTATTTAACAAGTACACTCAATATTTTAAAAATTAAAAAAAAGATCATTTAAATTGATTGGAGGATCATACATTTCAAGGTGGAAAGGACCATAAAGGTCATTATGTATATTGGTACAATTTACCAATGTAGAACTGAGAAGCAGAGACATTGACTTGTCCTTAATCACAGGTAATAAGTGTCTGAAGCAAGATTTGAACCCAGTTCTTCTAGACACCAAAACTGGTTCTCTATCCATTATGCTAGACTAATTTCCTACAGATGATAAGAGATTCATTCTTCTTTTGCTTTACACAATATTAATTTAGGCTAATATTCTAACTTGTTAAAAAAGTTGTAGGCATTGTAGATTTTTTTTTGAAAAAAAAAAGTGTATTTCTCCATTCAGATTTGAACCTCTCCAGCACAAGTGATTTTTGACCTTGAACTCTGATAAAAAATCAGCCGAAGTAAGTTTTCTTATTTTTCATTGAAATTTGAATATTTTTTACTGTTAGGAATTTAGAGTAGATGACTATACATGCATTTGCTTTTAAGAAAGAAAAAGACACCTGGGAACAAGCAATATATGCCTCATGCACAGATAAAATGTCAACTTGAGTGTGGGAGTTTTCATGTACCTTTGTACGTGTTATTTCCTCACTCTGCATCTTAGTGTCCTCATCTGTGAAATGAGTGGGCTGGGCACTGAGGTCCTTTCCAGCTCTGACATTCTATGTGCTATATGCTCAAGTCCCTTCCCACTCTAAAATAATGAGATCTATGTATAAAGGTACTTCTAATATGCTATAATTCTCTGAGTTGCAAAGGAATGGCCTCAAATGTTTCACTTTGTAATATGATAGCAAATTCTGTCTGTTGTGAAGCAATTTTGCAAGATGTTGGTTTAACAAAATATATTATTTTTGTCTTGGTACAGGATGTGACTTAGTTGCAATTTGGGAGCAGATTTGAAGTCAGAAAGCCCAGAACTGAATGCCTTTGTTCCAATTTATATCTGAGGGACTTGGGGTATCATATTCCCCATTCATGAAATGGGGATAATAATGCTTGCAAGACTTTTTCATTGGATCCTTTTCATTTTCACTTTTTCACTTTAAAATCACCTAAAAGCCCTTGTAGAAAACTTAATTGTTGTTATGTTTTGAATAACTTCAAATTCTACAGTTTTGGGATTTGTTATGGGGAATATCTCTCAATCAAAATATACCAAAGTTTACAAGAATTGAAGAAGTAAAAAATAATTCAGATTATGTCTACTTCAGTGCATAGGATCAAAGCATAAATTTAAACTTTTGGGTGAAAACATCAGACACTAAAGGATGAATGAAGAAGGGAAGACTTGTCTTTGCATGCTTTTACCAAGCAGGATTTAAAAAGAGGAAGCAAACTGCAGGAAGTAATGTTCCAGATGGTGAGAGCTAGAGAGGAGGCAAACTCTCAGTAACAATGGTGCGATTGTGTATGTTGACAGAAACTCTAACACATATGTTTTTTGGAGAATGTGTTACACTAAAGTTGTATATTTGAATCTGTACAATATGATTTCCCTGTGATTGGAATGAGAAATGATCACTGCCCATTTGGATAGATTCCACTTTTTACAGGAGCCAAATCCTAGACTGCCATTTTCTTTACCCATTATAGATTCTGGCACCAGGGCAAGATATTAGGATTTTAATGCCTTAATATATTCAATGAAATATACTAGTGTACTTTACTATTTTGACCTTTTGGTGCATCATATTTTGATTGGGATGGCCATTTTCCTCTTTTCTCTGAAGCTCAGTGAGGCTGTAAAAGAGAGAAATGAATGGATTGACTGTCACTAGTCACAATACAGAATACTGAAAAGGTCAATGTAGCCCATCGATGGTGCTATTACTCATGGAATATACAGGACTTTAAATATTTGATATCACAGTCCTGTGACAAAGGAATCCAACAAGAAAAAAAGGGGGAATCAAGGCTCTATCCTTGTGGCAAAATTGTCCAATAATTCAAGAATGAGTAAGCACAGAAACCCATTCTCACTTACAGGAGTAAGGGCCATTTCAACTTCCGCTCATCTCTCTCTCTTTGGTATAATATATCAATGAACATATAACATCAAGGGAGAGAGGAATTATTCAGGCAATCTGAAAATGGGAAAAGAAGTCTGAAAGCAATAAGGCTTGTGACATTCAGATTTTAGGAAGCATTTCCTAATAGTGATTAAATTGTGGCCCCTTTTGTCAGGGGCACCATCAGTGGAAGCATGGAAGGAGAAATAGGATAGTTTCACTCTAATAAGAATAAGGTAATTACTCAATGAGAGCTATTCAAGTAGAAAGCTCCCAGCTACTTGCATACATTCTAACCTTCTTGTTCCCTACAAAAGATTGATGTCCCTAGAAATTTTGGGCTTCATATCCAAAATGTCTGCTCTCTAGTATTTCTTTAAAACTAATTATTCCAAGTATATACAATATCTCTTGTGGTTTTCTCTTCCTCAGACTACTTTGATGTCCTTCTCCCTTTCAAGATCACTAGCCTCATGTTTTTGGACAATGGTTTGCTATAAAATTCAGCTACAGTATTTATTTGTTTTATTTTACTCAGGATGGCTCTCCAGGATTTTCCATCCAGGCTCATGTCAAATCCTCAATTGGCTATGACCTTATATTTGATCCTCCTGGCAGTATAACTCTGCAAAAATTTTAATGACTGACTGTGTGCATACAAAAACACATTTGTGCATATGCACATATTAGCTTCCCTGCAGGAGACTACAGCATACCTTTATCAGAACTTGGCACTCCAGATGACTGGTGTCCATAATATGTGTCAGCATTTGTGTGAAGAGAAGGGAAAGAAGTGGCATGTTATTTATGCACTATGAATTGTTTGGAGTTTTATACTTGCAGTGACATGTGCAGTTCATTTCCCAACTACTATACCTTGCCAATATTCCTGTGTCATGAATTTGACAAATAAAAGTTTGAGAACCACTGAGATTAGAGTTAACTTTGAAGTTAATCTTTGAAAAAAATAAAGCCTATGTTCACTGAATGAATTAATTAGTTTAAAATTATTAAGTGGTACTATGTTTCAAGTCTGTGCTAAGCTAAGTGCTTGTGATACAAATACACAATCAAGGCTTTTAGTGGCCAGCAAGGGACAGTTTGGTTTAGAAATGTACAGGGATGGTGAGTGGGGTTTTATAATAAAAGACTAGCACAACCCAAGTGAGGAACAATGGCAAAGTAGATTAGCACATGGTTCCATTCCTGGGGGAGGGTTGGAAAGAAGGAAGGGAGAGTTCACAAGTATAAGGCAATTAACTAAGCTATGGAAAATATGATTGATGAGTAGGGAGTGAAGTCCAGCTCTTAGCATACTTCCTGAAACAGTGCTACCTGGAGCACTTAAACATGTTTAGTGATTATTTCGTTGAAGGTTTATGACTGAGGCTTTCCTGAAAACGTTGTAGAAGGAGAGAGTCAACAACTAATACATTCGGGTACAGGGCTGAAGTTTCACCAAAGTGGCAAGAATGCAAGGCTGTGGGGATGGGCTCAGATTGGGGAGTTAAATGAATATTTATCATATGTCCTAATCTTCCTGTTCTTTATGAAATTGGCACTGATATTTAGCATTAAATGGGAGAGAAAAAGTACATGATATCCTATAATGTTATTAAAAGTTTTCTACAGCAAGAACTCTGTTCTTTCCCATTAACAGAATCCTTGCCTAAGTTTTATTCCCCCTTCCCCAACAAAGTTTTAAAAAGACATACAAAGAAACATAGACCCTCCAAAGGCAAAAGCAAAGCTTTTGCTTTCTGTTGTGTATCTAAGACAGAGTGTGATTTGAAATTGGAAGGGGAGACATTAATTCCCCATTGAAGATAGTTGTTTAAAATTTATAAAACAACAGAAAGCTAAAGAACATTATACACTTTGAGGTAGTCTATGGTTATCTAGCATTTAGTACAGCCATGTTCTTCTTGTCTGACACCAAAAAACTTGTTTCCACAAAGAGGCATAATTAATATGCAGAACAGATTCTTCTTAGGAAAAACAAAAACAAAAATTCTTCTACACCTAGCTGAGAAACTCCCCAATATCCAACATTTAGGAATACTACAAATAATTCATGTCTACATGTTACATTATGGATATTAGCTTTTTAAAATAGCTATTCAGTAAATGTGTAATTATCTACACTTTACACATGAAGAAACCAAGGCACAAAGACATTAAGTTATTTCATCTAATCTCACATATAGTAATTGGCAGATCCAGGAATCAAGTTCTAGTTCTGTAATTCTAAAGCTGGTGTTCTTGCTGGCATGTCACACTGTCTCCCTAGGAAAAAAAAAATGATTCATTGGGCACATTGATATGGACAGGCACAGAATAATATATTTATGCCAGTGAAGTACAGAACAGAAAAAGGAGATGATAGTGTTTCGTTTTGTTTTTGGTTTAATTTCCATTTAACGAAATGATATTTCCTGTGGAATAGGGATATTTTGTTTGTATCGGGTTAAGTTGAAATGACAACTCATTCCAAAATGAAGAAGATCACTGATTCACTTTTGCCTATGGTAGGAATTGTAGTTGTTTTGGGAGTTGAAGCACCCTCTCATTTTTTTTTTTGCATTTGGAAAAAAGAACATGTGCCAAAATTGCTTTTGTTTGGATACCTAAGTAAAGGTATGGGTAAAAGCACTGAAATAGTAGTTTCCTTGGGATAGTGAATTCCCAGAGGAAGAAAATCTTTTCACTAATAGAGGTAGGCACCTTCTCTACAACTGTTTTAAAGAGTTGCCTAGGTCATTGATGTCTCCAAGATCTCAGGGCTAGTTTTTGCTACAGGCAGGATGATTTGATGTCAGGTCTTCCCATCTCTGAAGTCACTTCTCCAGCTACTCTGCCTCACTGTGACCTATTAAAGTAATCAATGATTTATTTTGCTTTAATATTTTTTTTTTGGTGGGAGTGGGGGGGATGAATTTAACAACATCCTATGGAATGAATGGAAACAAGGTAAAATGTTACAAAACTAGAATGGCTTCATACATTTAGATGAATTTTGGAATCTTATAACATTAGATTTAGAAGAGAGAAGACCATTTTTCTAGCCATTTGTAAAAGTTCCATGACCTCTGACTTCAAGAATTACACACTTTGTCACAGGCTTTCAAACATGTAGTAAAGGTCCCTAAAGATATTGTTAAGGCTGCAGTTTCTTCTAACCTTGTGACTCAGAGTTATCATTAAGCAAATCTTTGGTGTTCTCTCTGCCTAAAACCTAAATCAGCTTATAGCACAGGCTCAAACCTAAGACTTCCCCAAGGGGACTCGTAGCATAGAGGTACAGGAATACATAGGAAAGACCTTCCAGGAAACCAAATGCCTATAGCTGTACCAATCTATAAAAGACATTCACCCGATTCTCTGGCTTTTCTCCTGATGCACATAACTCTGCCATTTCAGTTTAATGAGTCAACCTAGTACCAGTCCAGAGGATCAAGCATCACATTCTTTTTGCATGTTGCCTACAGGCATTCTCAGAAGTGGGGGAGTGGACAAAGAACTCTCTGGGGATCTTAGAAATAACTGTTGCTTTCTTCCTAAAAGGTAAAATGTTCCAATTCCATGACTGTAGTAATGATCTCTCAGTTTACACATGGCAAAATGGAGGTTAAAAGGGGTTATGTTCCTAGTATATTTGTGACAGAACTGGGATTAGAAACCAGATCTTCTGATTTTTCACTCTGTGGTCTTTCTACCATGACAATCTTCCTCCTATTCAGTCATCTGTGTAGGTAGTTTATTGGTTTGTTGGTTTTTTAAAGATTACAATAATGGAAGAACTAGGATCATTGATTAGGCCTATAAGGGACCTAAGAGATTATCAAGTTTACCCCCTTCATTTTTCAGATAAAGAAACAAATTCTTTAAAAATGATAGGAAGAATACAGATGCAAGGCAAGGACATATGTGTTGGGGTGGGAACAATTCTGTTAAGGGAAGCTACTCTAGGAATATACTCTCTGTCCCAGAATCAGCCAAATTTTTGAAAGTAACCCAGAAATTTCTTCAAGGTTGAAGATATTTAAAAAGACTTACGAGAGGAAAGAGTCTGGAGCTCTCTTCTCTCACCAGTTCTACCTCACCCCTCCCAAAGGTGAAGGAGATTGATCTCCATTAATGATTAGAGAGTCCCATACCAATGGGCTTTGGAACTTGGGTTACACTGCTTTGGGGATTGTAGTTTAAGACTCCTCTGTTTCCTGTGTGTATTCTGACATTTTTCCTCTGAGGTAAGAGTAGGCCCAGGTTTTCAAGGCCTACTCATCCACTTCCCTCCAAACCGGAGGTCTCAAGGATGCTATTTCTGTCCCCCTCTTTGACATTATTTAGAAGAAACAACTATCAGAGTGAAGCATGTTTTTTTAATTAAATTTTAAAGACAAACAACACTAGTTTCATTTTCTGTGTACATCAGGGCTGTGTTAAGACACGATTATTCCCTGCCAGGCCATAGAGCATAAGCTGGGATTTGATGAATCCAGGGAGTCAAAAAGCAATAATGTTTTAACACTTACATAAAACCACCTTTTGTTTAATAGAAATAAATAATGTTCCATTCATAATAATGCCAGCTCTCTGCACACAGAGCTGTAGCATTTAATGAGATGAGACCTCTAGACGTGAGACGGGTTTAATACTATGAAAAATTCAACAGAACAACAGAAAAATAGTTTTAATGCCATGTATTACCATGAAAAATTGGACTACTTTTTTCATGATATTTAGAAAAAATTGGTTGAACATCTTATTCAATTAGAAGGCAATATAAAGATATAAAAATAAGTAAATTTTAAAAATTAATTTTCATTTCAACAACTATGAAAGACTATTCTTGTTTCTTTCTCTTTCCTTATCACTTCTTTTGAATCCCTAAACTCAAACAGTATGGCTATATTTATGGGCCATATATTTATTCTCATTTTGGATGAGAATTTGATCCCAAAGCCTTTCACCAACCTGCTTACTGTCCTCTGGATGCTCTCCTACTTATTAATGTCTTTTATATGTAATGTCCAGACCTAAATACTCTTGAAGAATACTCAGAATGTGGTCTGATGAAGGGAGAGTATAGAGGTACTATCACCTCTATGTTCTTTGACCACATCATATTGTATACACACTCTAACAAATGGCTATGTTGATTTTAGATTTGGGAAGATGATATATTAATCAGGCTTTTATGGTTTGGAGGACATTCTCCCTTACTGAAGGTCTTCAAGAAGAGACTAAGTGATTAATTTTCAGGCAGTTTTAGAGGGGATTCTTTTTTTTTGTGATATGAGTTGGATTAGAGAGTTACGAAGTCTCTTCTAAGTGTAAAATTCTATGAGCTCAAAAGTGTTTAGCTAGGAGAAAAGGTTTAAAGGAAGCACAATTATTTTTCTTTTTTTTTTTTGATTATTCAAATGTTTGTTACGTGGAAGAGATTGAACTTGTTTTTCCTGACCCAAGGGACTAGAATCAGAAGCCCTGATTGGAAGTTATAGGGGGGTAAACATTTGTACTCAATATGGAGAAATAACTTCTTAATGTTGGAAAGTGTGGTCTATTATAAGGAACACTGGTCTTGGAGTCAAACTAAATACCAGTCTTGTTGGTCTATGAGGAGGACCTAATGCTGACAAAATTTCTTTGCAGGTTAGACCAAGTTGACTCTTCTTTGAAAGGATAGATCTGGGTTTTTCCACTTCCCTTTTCTCTTTTCTTTTTATGTGTGCAGTCAATACACAGAAGAAAGAAGATGCCACATGACAAATTTTTGTTTGCTTTATTCTAAATTAAAATCAGGCCTTATACTTGCTTGCTAAATTGGACCCTAAGGGGAGGAGAGATGAAAAATGGTTGAAAATAGTAAATGAGGGACAGTCTGATACTGCTGTTCTCTTGGCATAATATCTGCCACATAATTAATGTGCTTCTTAAATGCTAGCTAGCTTGATTTTTAAGATTTCCATTTAACATAATAGTACTGAACTGGTCACCTTTGAATCCATTTAATCTTGTCATTTCCCACCTTCTCAGTTCTAGGGGATCTGGTCATAATATTTCTGCATCCTTTTTGTGAAGAAACCAACAGCTGGTTAACGTATCATCTTCCCAAATCTAAAATCAACATAGTCATTTGTAAGATTGTCTATACAATATGCTCTTCAGCCTGTGAACTTCCCACATAACAGATGCTTTTTTTTAATCTGTGAGGAAAACTACATGCAATCTGGATCACTTAACTGCCAAATACAATGTCTTTTTCTTAGGCATCATTCTTCTTGACCCTTTTGCAATTTTTGGCACTATCTTCTGTCCTCTCCTTTAGGACCATCCTTTCTCTATTGGCCTCTATGACACTATTAGTCTCCAGACATTCTCCTTCTACTATTTGACCATTCCTTCTAATTCTCTTGTTTCTTTCTTTTTCTGACCACTAAGGATAGATATCTCCCAAAGCTCTGTCCTGGTTCCTCCTCTCTTCTTTTTCTACACCCCCTTAGTGATCTCATTAGTTCTCATGTATAACTTTGACACCTGGCTCGAACCTCTTCAGTCCTATCATATGTTACTTCTTTTCAATAGAATATAATCTTTTTGAAGGCAGAAAATATTTCACCTTAGTGAATTCTTAGTACAATTCTGATGCATGGGTGCTTTTAGATGATTTGTTGATTCCTATGTCCCGAAATTCAGGTAAACTGGCATTTTTGTTTTTCCTATCCAATCTCTATGCCTTTGCATTACTTTTCCCCATCTTTGGAATGTCCTCTCTTTTAACTTTTACCTCTTGAGTTTTTCTTCCCTCTTTCCCCCCACCCCTGGTCCCCAAACTCAGCTTAGAAGCTCCCTCCTGGGGGGGGCTAGGTGGCACAGTGAATAGAGCACTGGCCTTGGAGTCAGCAGAACCTGAGCTCAATCCGGCCTCAGACACTTAACACAAAGGCTAGCCATGTGACTTTGGGCAAGTTGCTTAACCCCAATTGCCCTCCAAAATGCAAAAAAAAAAAAAACAACAAACAACAACAATCCAAGAAACAGAAGCTCTCTCCTAGGTGAGTTTTCTCCTGATCTCTCCTTATTAGTAGTGTCTCTCCCTGAAAATTATCTTATATTTATTTTGTACATAATTATACATGAATATATTGTCTCCCTTCTACAAAATACAAGCTCTATGAAGGCAAGGGCTATTTCATTTTTCTACTTTATATCTTTGGTGGTTAATACAGTGCTTGACATAAAGCGAGCACTCAAAAAGTGCTCTACATTCAGGAGTGTTCTGGAGTCAGCTTAAACCAGCTCAGGAGAACCAATTGTTAAAGTTTCAGTGTTAAAACTGACACCTAAGAGTTTGGCATATGCTACAATTCAGGACTTAATTTATCGTTTCCATGATTTAGACTTAAAGAGAGGGAGAAAATGTTAATAATTATTCAGATTAAACTTAAAAGTGTTAGATATTTTTTTTTTTCAGACAGGTGATTGTTAAACATTTGCCAGCATATCCTAGTTCACATTCCATACAAATATTCACCTGGGTGAATTTGCCAACTTCCTTGTTATTGCTTCTACCTCTTCACACTTATTGCACCCTCAAGAGAGGACCTCCAAAGATTGGGGCCCCATCACTGGGGCACTTTATTCACTCAGCTCCAGAGCAGGAGGACCCACCTTGAAGATGAGCTGCTTTGTTTGGAGTTTAGGGAGTAAGTTGCTGTTGCTTTATAAAGTCCCAGCCTTTTATAGCTAGCCACTTCCAAATATGCCCAAGTTTCAATTTATCCACATGGGCCATCTTCCACAGGCTAAACTAATGTATACATATCACTCCCTCACACTACTTTCTACCTCCTCTTGCCCTTGTCATTGCCAGATTCAATGAATTATATATTTTAATAGATTTAATTTAATTGTCATTTATGGGCCTTAGCATTAAAATTAGGTGACTAATGTTATCTCTAGAATTCTGGAGTCCTTCACCACTTCTTAACTCAAGTTTATTTGGTTGCAACAAGAAAAGTACTTTATGTGCAGCCCAAATAACTATTTCACATAGTGACTCTGTCACAGTGACAGAGGGGACCTCCATATCATGTGCAATGCTACATATGCAATTCTGGCTCTATTAGTCACCAGAGAATCTTAATCTAGGTCATAGAATTACAGGATTATAGCTCAGAGCTAGAAAGGACTTAGGATATCCTTGAGTCCTACTACAGATATGGAACCTGAGGTCCACAGAAGAAAAGTGACTTTTCTACAATCATACTGTAACTGACAGGGATGTACTGTGAACTTAGGTCTCCTAAGTCCAAACCAACAGCACTGTGTTGTACTTTTTTATTCCATGACGTACTTCCTCTGGATCACAAGAGGTTTTTTTTTCAAATGCTTTATTAACTTCTGATTTACATCATTCATTTCCACCAGATTTTGAGTTACAAATTTTCTCCCCTTTTTTCCCCTACCCACTGCCCCAAAATAGCAGTCCCACAGGATATCACCTCCTCCAATCTGCTCTCTCCCATATTTTCTCCCATATCTCTTTTGACTTTTCCAGTGGATCTCTATGCCCCAGTGCCTGTATATCTTTATTCCCAATTACATGTAAAATAGTATTAATAATAGTATATATACATACATATATATGTATGTATATATATATTTGAATATTTGATTTTAAAACTTTGAATTCCAGATTCATTCCCTTCTTCTCTTGTCACCCACCCTTACTGGGAAGATAAGCAGTTCAGTATAGGTTGTACATGTGTGGCTAATGCAAAACAGTAACATAGTAGATATATTGTAAAAGACTGATTATATTTCCCTCCCTCCTATCCCACCTCCCACTTGTTCTATTCTCTGCTTTGATCTCTTACCTTTTCAAAAGTGGGTGCTTCCAACTTCCCTCCCCCCCCAGCCTGCCCTCCCTTCCATCATCCCCCCTCTCATCGTTCCCCCCCCCACTCTCCTGGAGGGTGAGATACCCCATTTAGTGTGTATTTCATTCCCTCCTCAAACCAAATTCAATGGGAGTAAGGTTGACCCATTCCCTTTTGCCTTCCTATTGTTCCCCTCCATTGTAACCATTTTCCCTTGACTCTTCTATATGAGATAATTTACCTCATTTTGTCTCTCCCCATCTCCTCTCATTATATTCCTGTCTCACCTTTTAATTTCACCTTTTAAGTATCATCCCTTCCTGTTAAATAGGTCCTGTGCCCTCTATCTATGTATACCTGTAAACATATATACACACATTCACATAAGTATTCATATGCCCATATACCCACATATAGAGACATATATATGTATTTCTATTCCCTCCAACTACTGAGAAAAGTTTCATAAGTTATGATTATTGTTTTTCCATGTAGGAATGTTAATAGTTCAACTTTGATAAGTTCCTTATGATTTCTTTCCCCTGTTTACCTTATCATGCGTCTCTTGTTTCTTGTATCTGAATGTCAAATTTTCTATTCAACTGTGGTTTTTTCAGCAAGAATTCTTGAAAGTCCTCTATTCCACTGAATGATCATATTTTCCCTTGAAACATGATACTCAGTTTTGCTGGGTAGGTGACTCTTGGTTTTAATCCCAGCTCCTTTGACTTCCGGAATATCATATTCCAAGTCCCTCAGTGTAGAAGCTGTCAGATCCTGGGTTATCCTGATTGTGTTTCCACAATATTGAAATTGTTTCTTCCTGGCTGCTTGTAATATTCTCTCCTTAATCTGGGAATTCCAGAACCTGGCTATAATATTCCTCGGAGTTTTCTTTTGGGGATCTTTTTTTAAGAGGTGATTGGTGGATTCTTTCAACCTCTATTTTGTCCTCTGTTTCTAAAACATCAGGGCAGTTTTCTTTGAGAACTTCCTGGAGGATGATTTCTAGATTCTTACTTTGATCATGGCTTTCAGGTAGTCCAATAATTTTTAAGTTATCTCTCCTGGATCTATTTTCCAGGTCAGGGGTTTTTCTCATGAGATATTTCACATTGCCTTCTATTCTTTCATTTGTTTGGATCTGTTTAACAGCATCTTGATTTCTCATAAAATCATTAGCTTCCATTTGCTCCAATCTAATTCTGAAGCAATGATTCTCCTCAGTGATCTTTTGAGATTCTTTTTCCATCTGGAAAATTCGGCTTTTTAAGGCATTCTTCTCCTCATTGCCTTTTTGAGCCTCTTTTGCCATTTGAGTTAGTCTATTTTTTTTTTAAAGCAATTAGGGTTAAGTAACTTGCTCAGGGTTACATGGCCAGTTATTTTTGGGTGTGGTGCTAAGTATCTGAGCCCAGATTTGATCCCCAGGTCATTCTGACACTGGAGCCGGTGCTCTTATTCGCTGAGCCAACTGGCCGCCCCTAAGCAATTGGGGTTAAGTAAGTTGCTCAAGGTTACATGGCCAGGTGTTTCTGGGTGGGTAATAAGTGTCTGAGCCTGGATTAGATACACATGTCATCCTGACACTGGAGCGGTGCTCTTACTTGCTGTGCTACCTGGCCACCCCTAGTTAGTCTATTTTTTAAGGTGTTATTTTCCTCAGTCAGGCTGTTGACTCTCATTTTGTAATTTTCTTGCATTGTTCTCATTTCTCTTCGCAATTTTTCCTCCACTTCTCTTATCTGCTTCTTAAGGTCCTCTATGGCCTGTAACCAGCTTGTATTTTTCTTTGAAGCTTTTGGTTCAGGAGTTCTGACTTCACTGTCTTCCTCCTGTTCCATGCTTTGCTCTTTTTTATCCCCAAAATAGGAGTCTAATGTTGGAATCTTCTGTCTGCTTTGTTTCCTTTGCCAGGTCATGTCGCCCCTCAGTCACTTGACCCCTGGGCTTTTTGCCACAGTAGGACTCTGCCACCAGACAGGGGAGCTTTTGTCCCAAACACTGGGGTTTTCTCAGCTGCTGGAGGTATTAGATGGGTGGCCTCTCTGAGGTCTCCACACGCTCTGGCAAGCTGGACACACACCCCAGGACCTCCACCCTAGACTGCAATCCAGATCCAAGAAGGTTAAAGCAAGAGTGATTACCCCTCAGACTGCTTGCTTGGTCCCCCTACACTCTGCAGGCCAGGAGCTGAAGCTGCCAAGTGGTGCTGGCTGGCTGTGCCAGCATCTCAGAGGCTTCTCTCCCTTGGGCAAAAACTATACACTCCCACTTACTGGGTCCTAAAGTCCAGACTGCACTGACCTCTCACTTTGTCCTTTGCATCAATGTGTTGATAAATCTGGAAATGGCCATAGATGCTGCTGATCTGGAGTCCCTCTGACCGGTGGCTGGTCAGGCCTGCCCTGGGGCTAAAGCCTCAGAGTGGTGCTGGGCTTGGCTCCCAAAGTACTGTGCTGGCTGATTCCTGCCGGCCTGCTGGGCTGTCCTCAGCAGGAGGTTAGTTTCTCTGTGTCATTTTGTGGGTCCTGCAGCTCCAAAGTTTGTTTAGAGTCCCCCTTTTACATGGATTAGGGCAGGTGGAACCCAGAGCAGCGGGAAGGTCCTGCTTCTACTCTGCCATCTTGACTCCACCTCTCACAAGAAGTTTTTTTTTTTTTTAACTCTACACATTTTGGGTTCCTGTGAACTAGATGCTATCATGCCACATATTCTTTATCCCATGAGATTACCTTAGCCCTGAAACTTGTAACTTTGAAGTGCCCACTGCCTCCTTAGTTCAGATGCCACCTGCTTAATAAGCTTTTCCTGTTCTACTTGGTTCTTAGAATTCTCCCTATTAAAATGTATTTTTGTTGCTGTGCATTCATTTTGAATTTCCTAACTTATAGGGATGTTATACACCCCTCTTCTCTGAAAATACAAGCTCTTTGAGTGCAGGGACTTTTACTTTTATATTTCTATGCACAGCACAAAATATAATGCCTTGGAAATATTAATTTCTAAATACATATTTGTTGAATTGAAGTGAAGTGATGTCAAATAAACAACATTATCTGAAGGGCATTGTAGGCTGTAGGATTATTTCCTTTAATTTTTAATTTTGGAAGCATTAAGTGGCATTTCTCTCCATTTATATGTGTTGGCAGCATTCAGGAGAACCCAAGCATATCAATTTGGGCAACATTTTACAATAGATATTATGAAGAATAGCACAAAACAACTAACTAACTGTGAGGTTCCTCAGGGCAATCAGGAGGCAGACTTATACTAAACACCCAGTAGACATAAACGTGCAAATCCCTTTTAAACTCTTGCTGCACAGATTAGAAAAGTTGAGAGAAATCTTAACTGTAGCTGGATACTATTTGGTTGGCTGCTTTAGTGCCACAGGCTAAATTAAATGCAACAGTAGCCAGAACTTCTATGTTTCAAGTGCCAACTTGGATAATGGATGCTCAACTTTACACATGGTTCCCATTTCTGAGGGACTTTGTGTATTTCATGAATTGATTTCAAGTTGTATCTGTGTTTTCAACAACCTCACCAGAGCAGAAGCAGGAGGATGTCATAACTCCCTCTTTTCTGATGAGGAGAGAAACTAAGGCAGAAAAATGTCAGGTGTTAAGTTCAATATCACACATGGAGACAATCAGAGTTACAGACTGAGAAGAAATACCCAGAGGTCACCTCTTCCAGTCCCTGTCTCCAAATACACCAACACCTAATAGGACATGAGGAAATTTATATGCTTTTTAAAGGTTGCTAGAGATAGTGATGTCTTGTTATGGTACTTAATAACCTTTATGCGCAAACTCTTCATTATGTTTTACCAGACTATTTTTTTTTGCTTTATGTCTATTTTTTTTTGCTTAGATTTCAATCTAGGTGAAAAAAAAATGGACCTATTTCTCTTTACCTCCCTCCCTCCTGCCATCCCTCCTTCCCTCTGTGTGTGTTTGTGTATGTATTCTTCACACACTGTGGTTGAAAACAAACAACACACTTGTTTGCTTACTTCTTTCTTAGTTTTCCTCTCTCTACTTTCTAATATTATCTTATAGTCTCTTGTATAAGTGTCTGTGGATCAATTTAGCTCATTGCAGGAGTGAGCTGTTTTGAGCTGTTTCCTATTTAGGGAACTATTTATCATGGCCGTGAAGGGATTGGATTGGGAGAGAATAAGATTTTGCAGAGGGTAAGAATTGTGGGACACTGAGAATACAGGAAGAACACAGTTATGACCATAGGGACTGGGAAACAGAGCAGAGCATGTTTTGTGAAGTGGAAAACCACTGGATTCCCTATGTAGATACTATCCATAATAACAAGATCAGAGAAAAAGCCTCACATATGATGATTTTTCTTTCCTTTGGCTAAACTACAGTGGTTCTTCAGACATTTTTTCTCTCCTCTCTAACCCCTTTTTAGATAGAACTGAAAAACATCCAACTGTATCCTATTTGGCAATCCACCCACCAGTCCTGGTAAAATTATGTAAGATTGAGTCTATTCTTATAAATTAGTTAATCCCAGTTGTTTGTGGGAATGTTATTAATTGAGATCAGAATATGCATGGAAGGTTTAACTCTAAAAAGTTTTGTATTTTACAGACTATTTATGCTAGGTCCCTGGAAATCTACGATGACAGGTTAGAATGGATTCTTGAGGTTATGGAGTTACAGTTTAGGTTTATGAATGATCCTATACATCTCCCAACCAGAGTCATAAAACTTGGAATTGAGGGCTTGCTTAGATTTCTCCTGGCAGAATGTACTATTTGGAGCATGTGACCACCGATGGTAATAGTCTGGGGCCTAGTGGTTAAACTCTGTGTCTGCTAACAAAGAGAAGCAAAATTGAAGTGATTATAGACCCTCATGCTTCCCAGAAACAGTGTTACAAGCTCTTGTAAATTAAAAGTTTGGTCCCATTTTGAGAAAACTTAGCTATAGGTCTGTCCCATATGACATGATCTCCCTAAAAAGAAGCCAAAGAACAGTCAAATCAAGGTAAGAAAAGGCCTCAGGGGTTTTCAAAGCTAAACAAGTTATCTCCTCCATAATGCCATATGAAAGTTATTTGAATTTCTGGTGGCATGTATTGTTATTCATATTATAATTTATTTGCAATGCTTATATTTGCATAATGTATTTAATATTTTGCTTACTCTTTAAGGGTAGGAAGTTTATCTTCTACCCCTATCTCTAGTTTGCAAAATAGTCCCTTGATTTTAGTGAGTTTTCAAATTTAAGAATCTCAGCATATGAAGGGACCTTTGTTATCACCTAGCTGCATCTATGTCTTAGCAGGGGGTCCTCTTTTATAGAATCATCAGCAAATCATCCACTACCATTTAAAGATTTTTTGTCAGGAAAAACTCACTGCCTCCAGAGTTATTAGACTTTTTTTGGGGACGGAGCCAAGATGGCAGAGTAAAAATAGGAATTTACCTGAGTGAATCTCCAATTACCTCAAATACTTGTAAAAAATGATCCTAAACAAATTTTAGAGCTACAGAACCCACAAAATGACAGAATGAAATACTCCTCCAGCTGAGGACAGCCTGGCAAACTGACTGGAAGGATCTATTGCACCAGGCTGTGAGCAGGTCACAGTCCTGCATGAGCTGCACCAACAGAGATACATGGCACAGACTGGTCAGTGCAGACCTCAGGGGATTGGATCACTGGCAGCTGTGGCAGTTTCTGGACTTCTCAACTCATAAACAACAAAAAGAAAGTAAAAGATCAATGAAGAAACTCTGTTGGAATGTGGCAAAAGAAGAAGAGCACAGGCTGACCCTTGCCCCTGGTGCAGTGGAGGTGGCAGCAGCTGCAACTGCTGCCGGGGTGGCTGCTCCCAGAGCTCCAGGCCCAAAGATGCTGGGGGGAACAAGCTGACTGACCAGAGGGCAATAGCAAGAATCTCTCTGTTCGTGCTGAGGAAGGATTCTCTTCCTTTGCCCTGCTTAGATCTAGGTCTCAATCTTGGGTGGTAGTCCTGGGATGAGAAGCACTGATGTGGCAGAGCTTGTAGAGGCTGTAGAGAGGCAGTCCTCCTCACAGTTCTGATATGGGTGCCTAGAAGAAGCTCCGACAACAGCTGCACAAAACCCCACAGATTTGGGACACAGCACTCTCCACTCTGGAAGCAGAGTTCTACCATGGCAAAGAGCTCAAAAGTCAAATAATTGGCTGGCAAGATGAGCAAACAGAGGAAGAGAAATCAGACTATAGGATCTTTCTCTGGTGACAAAGATGATCAAAATATAGAACCAAAAGAAGACAACAAAGTCAAAACTCCTGTATCAAAAGCCTCCAAGAAGAATATGAATTGGTCAAAGGACATGGAGGAGCTCAAGAAGGATTTTGAAAATCAATTAAGAAAAGTAGATGAAAAATTGGGAAGACAAATGAGAGCATTGTAAGAAAATCATGAAAAAATGAGTCAACAGCTTGCTAAAGGAGACTCCCCCCAAATACTGAAGAAAATATCACCTTTAAAAATAGTCTAACTGAAATGACAAAAGAGGTCCAAAAAGCCAATGAGGAGCAGAATGCCTTAAAAAGCAGAATTGGACAGATGGAAAAGGAACTTCAAAAACTCACTGAAGAAAATAATTCCTTTAAAATTAGATTGGAGCAAATAGAAGCTAATGACTTTTTTTTTTTTATTAAGCAATCAGGGCTAAGCAACTTGCTCAAGGTTACACGGCCAGCCATTTCTGGGTGTGGTGCTGAGTGTCTGAGCCCCGGATTCGATCTCCAGATCGTCCCAACACTGGAGCCGGTACTCTTACTCGCTGAGCCACCTGGCCTCCCCTAAGCAATTGGGGTTATGTAACTTGCTCAAGGTTACACGGCCAGGTGTTTCTGGGTGGGTGCTAAGTGTCTGAGCCCGGGATTCGATCTCCAGGTCTTCTCAGCACTGGAGCCGGTGCTCTTACTCGCTGTGCTACCTGGCCACCCCTAAAGCTAATGACTTTATGAGAAATCAAGATACTATTAAAAATATCCAAAAGAATAAAAAAATAGAAGATAATGTGAAATATTGCATTGAAAAGACTACTGACCTGAAAAATAGATTCAGGAGAGAAAATTTAAAACTTATTAAGCTACCCAAAAGCTATGATTTAAAAAAGAGCCTAGACATCATCTTTCAAGAAATTATCAAGTAAAGCTGCCCTGATATACTAGAACCAGAGGGTAAACTAGAAATTGAAAGTATTCACCAATTGTCTCTTGAAAAAGATACCCAAAAGAAAACTCGTAGGAATATTATAGCCAAATTTCAGAGTTCCCAGATCAAGGAGAAAATATTCCAAGCAGTCAGGAAGAGATAATTTGAGTACTGTGGAAACATAATCAGGATAATACAAGAACTAGCAGTTTCTTCATTAAGGGATTGAAGGACTTGGAATATGATATTGCAGAGGTCAAAGGAGCTAAGACTAAAAGCAAGAATCACCTACCCAGCAAAACTTAGTATAATACTTCAGGTGAAAATCTAGACATTCAATGAAATAGAGGATTTTCAAGCATATTTGATGAAAAGACCAGAGCTGAACAGAAAAATTGACTTTCAAATACAATAATCAAGATTAGTATGAAAAGGTAAACAGGAGAGAAATTATAAGTAATTTACTTAAGTTGAATTGTTTACATTCCTTCATTGAAAGACAATATTTGTAGCTCATGAGACTTTTCTCATTATGAGGAGAGTTGAAAGGAATATGTATGAAAAATATATATATATATGTATATATGCATATATATGTGTGTATTGGTAGGTTTATGTACATATACATGTATGTGTGTATGTGTGTGTACATGTATACATAGATAGAGGAGAGAAGGTGAGTTGAATATGAAGGGATGATATCTAAAAAATAAAATTAAGAGATGAGAGAGGAACATATTGGGCGAAGGAGAAAGGGAGAGAGATAAAATGGGGTAAATTATCTTACATAAAAAAGACAAGAGAGAACTTTTGCAATGGAGAGGAAGAGCAGGGACTTGAAAGGGAATGAGTCAAACTTACTCTCACTGGATTTGACTTAAGGATGGAATAACATATACATTCAATTAGGTATCTTACCCTACAGGAAAGTAGAGGGGAAGGGGATGGGGAGGTGGGTGGGATGATAGAAGAGAATGCAGATTGGAGGAAGGAGCAGTTAGAAGTAAACACTTTTTAAAAGGGACAGGGTCAAAAGAGAAAATAAAATAAATGGGGGGTGGGACAGGATGGAGGGAAATAGAATTAGTTTTTCACAACATGACTACTATGGAAATGTTTTGTATAAGTACACATGTATAACCTATATTAAATTGTTTTTCTTCCCAGTGGGGGTGGGTGAGGAGGGAAGAAGGGAGAGAATCTGGAACTCAAAGTTTTAAAAACAAATGTTAAAAAAAAATTTTGTTACATGCAACCAGGAAATAAGATATACAGACAATGGGGCATAGAAGTCCATCTTGCCCTACAAGAAAGTAAGGGTAAGGGGGTAAGGGTAGGGATGGGTGGGGGATATATGAGAGGCCAGACTGGGGGAGGGAGTAGTCAGCCATCTTGGGGTGGGGGGTAGGGGAGAGATGGGGAGAAATTTAGAACTCTAAATCTTTTGGAAATTAATGTTGAAAACTAAAAATAAATTCTGAAAAAAAAGAGAAGAAACAATAGTCTCTACTCACAAGCAACATACGTACTAATGGGAGAAAAAACAAGTATGACATGTTTACTCAGTGTTCAGACTTCCAGCTTAGAAATGAGACCCACTAGACTGTAATTATTTTCTTTTTTTAATTTATATAATAAAATAGACATTTACATAAAACAGTATAATAAAAAGATGATTGCACATTGAAAAAAAAGAAATGAAGAGCAGACAGACTTCATAATAACCAAGAGACATTTATATAAACTGATGCTGAGTGAGGGGAGCAGAACAAGGAGAACATTGTATGCAATTATGGACACATCATATCTGTGATGACTGACTTTGATAGACTGGGCTTATCTCAGCCATGCAAGGTTATAAGACAACTCCAAAGGATTCATGATGGAAAAAGCTATCCATATCCAAAGAAAGATTTAAGGAGTCAATGCAGATTGAAGCAAACTATTTGATTCCTCTCTGTTTTGTTTTTTTTTTCTTCTTTCTTGTTGTTCATTCCATTGGTTATAATCCTTCTTTACAATTTGACTAATGTTTAATGTGAAAGTATTTGTAGAACCTTTATCATACTGCATGTCACCATAATGGAGGAGCGGGGAAGAGAGGGACTGGGAGAAAATTTAGAACTCAAAAGCTTGTGGAACTGAATGTTGAAAACTAAAAGTAAATAAACAATAAATTTAAAAAAAAGAATTATTCCACTTTTTGGTAATGATTAGAGCTAGGAGGTTTTTCCTTATATCAAATTGAAATCTGTCTCTGTAACTTCAAGAAGATGGGATCATTGTCTTCAAATATTTGAAAGATTATCATATGAAAGAGTGAATCAACTTTGCACTTGGTCTCAGTGGGTTGAACAATAAGAGATAAGTAGAAATGGTAGAGAGGTAGATCTAGTTTCAACATAATTCAAAGCAAAACAAAACAAACAATTCCTAACAATTAGGGTTATCTGAAAGTGAAATGGACTGGCTCCATAGTAAGTTCTCCATCCCCTGACAATCTTCTGGTAGAGACTGGGTAACAACCAGTCAAGGCTGCGGCAAAGAAGATTAATGTTCAAGGGCAAGTTGATTTGGATGACTCCTAAGGTTTCTTCCAGTGCTGTGATTCTATGATAATGAAAACTGATATTTCAAAAGGCATGTTTTTGATAAATGGAAATGCAAAGAGATTTAAGATGTGTTCCATGCTCTCTGGGAGGTCACAGCTTAATTGGAGATATGGGGCAAATACATTAAAATATAAACAATAATACCAAGCTATAGGACAACCATCAGCTTTGAGTTCTCATCCATTTTGACTGAATAGCTGCTGAGGAAGTGATTGTTTAGTCATTATACTGGTGCTTGGTTCAGGCCTTTGGAGAAAAGAGGAGAGGCCTATCATAGGATTATATACTAATGCTGGAAAGAGACTCCAGAAGCCATCTAGATCAGCAATCTCATTTTAAGATAAGGTAAACTGAGACTCAGAGAGAGTAAGTGAATCAACAAGGGTCACATAGCTAGTTAATGTCATAGGTAGTATTTGAACCTAGATCTCTTGACCCTAATCTAAATTCTCTATCCTCTGTATTGTGTTGCCATCCAATTTCCCTTTACTTTAGTTTAAAATGGGGAGACTTATACTACATTCATTCTTCTAACATATGATGAGCATTTGAGGAGGGAGAGTATGTTATATGAAGCAGTTAAAAAAACAGAGAAATAATACATTTTCACGATTAATAATAAATTAGTCTCAGAATTTGCCAACTCCAAACCTGTTTCGATGTTTCGCCATGGTGTGGTGGTGACCTAGGGTGCTCCAAGGCTATATGTTCTACCAGGTCATTCCAAATTGGAAAGCTTTCCACAATTACCTAAGTGAGAGACTCAGTCAAAAGACCAGCCTAACCCAAATCAAAGAGGCTCATCTCCATGTTAGTGTCTGGGTACTGCATCTTTAAGCTGCAAAACCTCTTGGGGGTTGTCTACTAAGTCAATAGATTGTGATATACCACTGAAATCAGGGATCATGGAAGTATTACTATCTTCGGTACTTGAAATAGTTATTTTGGGATGATGAGGTGAGGTAGAAAGGGCACATGCACTTTTCACTTGGTCACGTCTGTATATTACCTCCTATGCTCCTCTGCAGTTCCTATCAGTCCTCTAGACAATAAATACCTCAATAACATTAGTAAGTACTTAATAAGTACTCTAGACAGTAAGGTATAAGAGTACTTTAATACAATAGACTTTCAAGTAAATCCTCTGTCCCTATCATCTTGACTCATCTTTTATTATGATAGGAAAAAAGGGTAGGTTTTTCTTAATAATATTCACTAGAGTATCTTAAGGAAATAAATTAGCCAACATGGATGTATACGAAGGTAATATGGCAAAGTGGGTAGATTTCTTAACTTGGAATCAGGAAGACTAGGTTTCAAATCTTGCTTCTGACACATGGTGTGTCTGTGTCCAATGAGCCTTAGTTTCTTCATCTGTAAAATGGTAAAAAATAACAGCTATAATACCTCATAGAATTGTTGCAAACTTCAAATGAGATAATATATGTAAACATGGTTTGTAAAGTGTAAAACAATATATAAATGTCGGAAAAAAAAGAGAGACCAAAAATCACAAGGGTGGAAGGAACATGAAAGGCAACTTTCTTCCTGATACATGAATCCTCAGTTTAACAAAGTTGAGAAATGGTTGTTTAGGCTCTCCTTGAAGTCCCACAGTAACAGTGGCATTACCTCACTATTCAATCTATTCCACTGGGATACTAATTGCTAGGGTTTTTTTTTTATCTTTTTAAACAACACCTAAGATAGTACTAGCTATGTGAGCAGACAGCGAAACCTACCTAACCCTCAGTTTCCTCATCAAATAATACTTATTATAATTAATTTACATGTTTATTATGGGGAAAGAGGTTAGTAAATACTATGGAAATATGAGTTATTCTTCTTAGTAGAATAGAGGAATCAGGAATTCTAAACTTTTGGGGGTCATAAACCCCTTTGGCTGTCTTGTTAAACATATGAACCCCTTCTCAGAATAATGTTTTTAAATACACAAGACAAACAAAAAACATCAAGGAATTTAAAAGGAGTCAATTTTTCTGAAATATATTTATTTCTACATATCTACATATATCTATCTATCTATCTATCTATCTATCTATCTATCTATCTATCTAT
>NW_027187378.1:46326828-46343977 GCF_028583685.1 Petaurus breviceps papuanus | reverse complement strand
TCTATCTATCTATCTATCTATCTATCTATCTATCTATCTATCTATCTGTAAACTAGATTTATGGATTCCTGAAATCGATCCCTAGAACCCCCTAAATGGTCTGTGGATCCAGGAAAAGAACCCTGACATGAATAAATCATAGAACTCAAAGATACCACAAAAGCCATCTAATCTAAATTCCTTATTTTACAGAGGAGGAAATTGAGGTCAAGAGGAGTTCAATAACTTCCCCAAGGTTAACCATATAGTAACAGAGTTGGGATATGAACCTAGCTCTTCTGACCCTAGAATCGGTGCTTTTTCCCTCTACTCTACCATGCTGTTTGTTGAAATGAATTATATTGAATCAAAATCTGCCTTCCTGGAACTTCTACCTACTGGTCCTTCTTCCCCACAGGGATGCCATAAACAATGTCATGAGCTGTAGCATCCCTGTGTGAGTCAAGCAGGGAGAGCAGAGCTCATTAGAATAGCAACAGGTTCTGTTTACACATAATATATCAAGAAGAAAGAGAGGAAGCACAAGAAAATGCCAAGAAAGGGAGATGGGATTTAAATAGGAACTTTTGATAGAGCTTGCCAGAGAGTGGCAGTGGTTCTTTAACAACATGAGTAGGAAGCTTAAAAATTGATTAGCCCCAGGCTGATCTGAACAGAGCAGTTTTGCCACACAGGTTGACAGAAGAGTTCCCTTCAGCCAGAGTAGACTTTATCTGGCATAGTTTCCAAAGGAGATTAATTTTCCAAAAGTGTCATTTAAAGGGAAGAAATGCATTTTGGTTTGTTTCACAGAAGATATCTTTGCTTAATGAATCAATCATAGCCTCAGCTACCACATGTGTTTTATCATCAGCTTCCAGGGAACCTATTTTTTCTTCTTTCCCTTTTGGCATTTGCTCATATCGTGACTGTTTCATGCACATTTTTTTGAAAACTTTACCCAACAAGCTTTAATAATGTTCATTGCTCCTGCTCAAAGGAATCAGTGAATGTGTGGAATTCATGAAGTTATCCCTGAGTATCTCCAGGGGAAAATAACCCTAAGCAGTTCATCATTTACAGTCATTATACACATGCTTCATAGTGGAGCTTATAAGGATTTCATGCACTAATGCTCTCTAGTATAACCAAAGTTTAGGGTCCCAATAGGATACTGCCTGTGTTACTTGTTATCTTGCTCACTTTGGGTCAGTCACTTCCCTTTTGTGGATCCCACTTTTCTTATTACATAAGGTGATTATGTATAGGGAATTTCAGGTCTTTTCTAGCTTAAAATTCTATGATTTTAAAACATCAGGTGTGTTCTATCCCCTGTCCCCAAAGTATTTGGGATGGCAGATTGGTCTCAATTTTTTTTTTTAAGTTCCTCCATGGACTCGACTTTGTTACTGTATTACTGGGCAAAGATATCCATAGAAAAATATCTTCAATAATTAGTTCTATAATTCATTGGATCATATTGTAGAACACAAAGTGTGGCCTACCCATCAAGTTCCCACTAAAATGGCATGTTTGTTTAGGAATTCAGAACACCTAGGTTTTACTTCCTGTTGTGCCCCCTGCTTATCTCTGTGACCTTGTACAATCAATCAAAAAGTATTTATTAAGCACCCACTTATGTTTCAGACATGAAGTTAGGTGCTGTTTTGGGGATGCTACTTTACTGTGTAAAACAATCTTACCTTGCAAAGATTCTTTTTCTCATTCTGAGCTCATTCTGAGCTGCTTAACCTCTCTGGGATACAGGTTCGTCACCTGTAAAATGAGGGATTTGGACTAGGTGAAATCTAAGCTCCTATTTAGATTTAAACCTATAATCTTATTTTCTTCTTTTCAGTGCATTATGGAGTGAACTCTTCAATATCCAACTCCTGGCTACAAGCTTCATCAAGCCAAAGGAACCCTTAACCCACCCAGTGGGAGCTGACATCTGGCAACTTTGATCGTGTTAGTATCCTATTACTCTATCTCCACAGCACAGATGTAGGTTAGGCATCTCTGAATCAAGAGCTATTCATCAGTCCTTGGAGAATATTTATTGTTATGCTGGCTGTCAGAGTAATTAGCCCATCTTTAGAAGCCACTCTACCAAAGCTCAGAGTTGCTCATTTGTAATGGAGAGTCAGGCTCATCATCACCATTCAGATGCATATTAGACCTTCAAAGAGTACTTTGCTATTTTGATTTTTTTTATGAGTTAAGATAAAATATTCTATCTCATTCCCCTTCCCAAACCCCTCCCCTGGAAGACAAAGCATGCTCTTGTCCAGAAGCAGAGAGAGGTCTGTATTCTGTGGAGTCTTCAATAACGGCCTTGGTAATGCTGAAGAGCAGCCAAGCATGAAGTACACTATAATAAGGTCACTAAAGTTGTAAATTACTCAGTTTTCATGCTTATATATCTCTCATGGCAGGATGAGAGAGTTTCACTTCATTAAATGTGAGAAGTTGCAACTCAAGCTAAATATCTGAAGAAATATTAAATGTCCAACATATGCAATTGTGTCATAGGAACCTACCAACTTGAAGGACATAACCTAATTTTTTAAACTCATTACCTCAACAGGTTTCCTTCTTTTTTTTCTTCTTCACTGCCTGCCATTACCTTCCCTTTCCTCAGTGTCCTCTCCTTTCCCTTTCCTCTAGCTCAGGATTTCTTAAATTTTTTGTGTGTCATGGACCCATTTTGTAATCTGCTGAAGAATTCTACAGGCTTCTCAGAATATTTTTTTTCTTAAGTGCAAAATAAGATCAAATATATGAATTATAAAGAAAATCTATTATTTTAAAATAAGGGTGTCTGAGTGTGTGTGTGTGTGTGTGTGTGTGTGTGTAAACAAATGTATGGACCCCTGGTTTTAAGAACCTCTGATTTTGCTGAAGAATCTTATAAGTTTTTAGTATCAAATTCTTCCTCTTTCACAGTAACCTTTTCTGAGTGCATTTAATCCATTTTTAATGATTTGATTATAGTAATTTGGCAAAAAAAAGAGAGAGTTACAGTTAATGCAGTAATAGTTTGAAAGGTATAAAAAAGAGAAGCAGTAATAAGGGTCTTTTGAAGGAATATAGAATTTTGAAGGAGAAAGAAATGGTTTTGGGCCAAAGTGTAATTTGTCATATTGGCTAATGTGAGAACAGGGGATACTTGATAGCTGCTCTCATAGGTCCCCTCTTTTAATAGCATTTGCTAATGGGTTCTTTTAGAAAAAAAAGATAATGCATCTCTTTATTGGTATTTAATAATGATCTTGGATTCCCAAAAATCCATAGACATACTGGGTTGAAAATCTCCACTTGTCATCTTGCCCATCTGTTGTACTCAAGCCAGAAGGATGCCCTCAAGCATATTATCTAGGAGTTTTCCCTGCTTCAAAGATTTTAAAAGATATTTTATTTTTCTCCTATTATATGTAAGATTTTTTTAACATTTATTTTTCTTTACTTTTCCCCTAATTTTACTGGGAAGACTTCTAGCTTTTGTCTATTACTGATAATGATTGCTAATGGTTTTAGATAGATACTATTTATCATTTTAAGGAAAATTTCATCTATTACTATGCATTCTAGTGTTTTGATAGGAATAAATACTGTATTTTGTCAGAAGCTTTTTCTACATCTACTGAGATAATTACATGATTGTTTTTTGTTAATGAGATGGTAAATTAAACTGATAGTTTTCCTAATGGTTAACTAGCCCTGCATTCCTATTATAAATTCCACCTGGTCATATTTCATAATTTTTTTAGTATATTGCTGTAATCTACTTGATAGCATTTTATTTTTAATATTTCTGTCAATATTAATTAGGGAAATTGGACTATGGTTTTCTTTCTCTGCTTTTGCTCTTCCTGGTGTATGTATTAGCACAATATTTGTGTCACAAAAGGAATTTGGTAGGACTACTTTGCCTATTTAAAAATATTTTTAATATGACGGTTGAAATAATTGTTCTTTAAATGTTTGGTAGAATTCACTTGTGAATCAATCTGGTCCTATGCTTTTCTCTTAGGGAACTCTTTGATGGCCTGTTAAATTTATTTTTATCAGATAGGGCTAGTTAAGTATTCTATTTCCTCTTCTGTGAGGGTTGGGAATTCATATTTTTGTAAATTTTTATGAAATTCATGTAGATTGTTAAATTTATGGCATATAATTGGGCAAAATAGCTCCTAGTAATTGCTTTAATCTCTTCATTGTTTGTGATTTAACTGTTTTTATTTTTGACATTGTGATTTGCTTTTCTTTTTAAAAATCAAGTTAACCAGTGGTTTATCTCTTTTATTATTATTTTTTTTTTGGTCATTTTGGAGGGCAGAAGACAGGGTAATTGGAGTTATTAGTAAGTATCAAGTGTCTGAGGTCAGATTTGAACTCAGGTCCGCCTGACTCCAGGTTTGGTACTCTATTCACTGTGCCACCTAACTGCCCTTTTATAATTATTTTTTCAATTTAAAAATCTGTTCATATTTTTATCTATTCAATGGTTTTCTTACTTTTAATTTTATTGATCCCTCTTTTGAGTTTTGGAATTTGCAGTGTGTTGTTTAATATTTTTTTCTTTTTTCTAGTTTTTTTAGTTGTATGTTCAATTCATTGATTTGCTTTTTCTCTATTTTTATTGATGTCCTTAGATATATATTTTTTCCTCTAAGTACCACTTTTGCAGCATCCTATAATTTTTATTTTGTCTTATTGTAGTCATTTTAAATGAAATTATTATTATTATTAATTTTGTTATTTGATCTACTCATCCTTTAGGGTTAGAATATTTAGTTTCTAATTAGTTTAAAAAAATTGTCTTTTATGCAGGGGGGAAAGCAGGGCAGTTGGGGTTAAGTGACTTGCCCAAGGTCACACAGCTAGTAAGTGTTAAGTGTCTGAGGTCAGATTTGGACTCAGGTCCCGCTGACTCCAGGGCTGATGCTCTCTTCACTGGGCCACCTAGTTGCCCTTCTATTTAATTTTTAATCTATGTTTCCAGGGCTCTTTATTGAATGCAATGTTATGCATTATGATCTGAAAAGGATGCATTTAATATTTCTGCTTTTCTTAATTTGTTTTTGAGGTTCTTATGGAAAAGCATATTATTCTCAGTGGCACATGGAAGATTTTGAGTACATGGCAATGTACTGAGAATAATATGCATTTCATTTGGAAAAATATTATTTAAGTATTCTGATCCTTCAGTGCAGAAGCTGCTAAATTTTGTGTTATTCTGACTATGTCTTCTTGATATTTGAATTTTTTCTTTCTGGATACTTGCAATATTTTTCAATTGACCTGGACCCTCCAGAAATTGGCTATAAAATTTCTAGGAGTTTTCATTTTTGGACCTCTCTCAAGAGGTGATCATCAGTTCTTTCATTTTCAATTTTACCATCTGGTTCTATGATATCAGTTTTCCTTGGTAACTTCTTGAAACATGATGTTTAGGTACTTTTTTTTCCTTTATCCTCAATTTCAGGAAGTCCAGTAATTCTTAAATTATCTTTCCTGGATCTATTTTCCAGTTTGATTGTTTTTTCATTGAGATATTTCATATTTTTATTCTTTCCATTGTTTTATTGTTTCTTGATGTCTTATTTTTAGCTTCTATTTGGCTAATTATAATTTTTAGAGAAATTTTCTTCAGCGAGATTTTACACCTCTTTTTCATTCTGGGAACCAAGATGGTGGAATAAAAAGTAAGTTGCTCCCATGTTTCCTTATTGATCTCTGAAAGCACAGAAAACATCATGAAGGAAAAACCCTGGAATAGCTGAGCCAGCAGAAAGATGGGATGCAACACTTTTATAGTTCAGGAAGTTTGGGGATTAACAGGAAAGTCTCTTCTTGCTCTGGAGGAAGGGGGGTAGTACAGGATGGGAGGTGTGCCAGCAAGCCAGTGGCAGGCCCTACCTCAGTAAACCAAGGAGAGATCCTGGGCCCTAGGGTGGTGGAGTCAGCAATTGTCACCACTAGGACCCTCAAATGCTTCAGCACAGGCAGGGGAACCTGTAGATAGGAGCTTGGAAAGCCGCCACATTTGCCAGTGTTCTCTAGCTGTCAAATCTCCTGGTGCTTCAGCACAACTCCAGGATACACAGCTCCAGGCTGGCAGACATCTTCTAGCAGCCAAACATTTGAGTGCAAAGAAGCCTGAGTGAGTAGGAGCCTGCTAGAAACCAGACTCCCCAACCCCAATCTGAGATCTCCAGTGTTGCTGACCCCAGTTCAGCACCAGGTAAGCTCCCAGACTCCTATAGCCTCCAACTGTTGGCACGTGAGGCCCCAGCACACCAAGACAGTTACCAGGTCCCAGGCTTCTAGCACAAGAAGCTTGAGTTGGTGCCCCCTGCACTCCAGCAGGAAAGTTCAACTTTAAAAAGCCAGGAAATAGGCAAACACCATTAGCAAAAAGCACAAATGAAAAATTATAGTAAATTTTTACTATGGGGACGAGGAAGATTGAGACAAAAATTCAGAAGAGGACAAAACTGTCAATATACCCACATCTGAAATCACAAAGGGGAATATGAACTTGTCTCAAGCCCAAAAAGCCTTCTTGGAAAAGTTTAAGAAGGATTTAAAAAGTCAGATAAGAGAGGTAGAAGAAAAAAATGGGAAAAGAGAAAAGAGGTATGTAAGAGAGAGGGTCAATAACTTGGTAAAGGAAGGACAAAAATTGACTAAGGAAAACAAATCATTAAAAAATAAAATTGGTCAAATTGGGGGGAAAAAGTACACTGAAGAAAACAAGTCCTTTAAAAATATAACTGCCCAAATGGAAAAAAATGTACACTGAAGGAAACAAATCCCTAAAAAGTAGAATTGACCAAATGGAAAAGGAGATACAAAATCTAATAAAAGAAAATGATTTGTTAAAAATTAGAACTGGACGAATGGAAGCTTATGACTCTATGAGATATCAAGAATTAAACAAGTAGAAACAAAGGAATGAAAAAATAGAAGAAAATATAAAATATCTCATTGGTAAAACAACTAACCTGGAAAATACATCCAGGAAAGACATTTTAATAAATTATTTTTTTTACATGAAAGCTATGATGAAAAAAAGAGCCTGAACAGCATCTTTCAGGAAATCATCAAAGAAAACTACCACAAGGTCCTAGAACCAGAAGATAAAATATTGATTGAAAGAATCCACCAATTCCAAATTGAAACTGCCAAGGAATATTGTAACCAGAGTCCAAAATTACCAGGCCAAAGAGAAAATACTGAAAGCAGCCAGAAAGAAACAATTTAAATATCATGAACATCCGTAGTCATCCACAGTCAGGATTACACAGGACCTTGCACAGCTTCTACAATAAAAGATCAGAGGACATGGAATGCAATATTCTGTAAGGAATGGAGTTTGGATTACAACCCAAAATTTGCTACCCAACATAATTTTTCAGGGAAGGAGATGGATATTTAATGACATATGGAACTTCCAAACCTTCCTGATGAAAAGACAAGAGCTCCTCAGAAAATTTGATCTTCAAAAACATGACTCAAGAGAGGCATAAAAAGGTAAACAGGAAAGAAAGCAACAACAACAACATATTAATAAAAGCAAACTGTTTATATCCCTACAAGGGAAATTACATTTGTAATTCTTGAGAACCGTATTGTCGTTATAACATTCAAAAGGGGTATACATAGACAGAGGGAGTGGGAATAAGTTGATTTTGATGTGATGATAAAAGACCTCATTAAGTGGTGAAAAGGAATTATATGGGAAGGAGAGAAAAGGAGGAGGCATACAAGGGCAAATTGCCTCATGAAAATGCATAAAAATCTATTACAATAGAGGAAAAGAAGGGAGGGAGATGAGCATTATTTGAACCCTGCTCTCATCAGATTTGGCTGAAAGAAAGAATAACAATAAATTAGGTACATAAATCTGACTTCCCCATAGGAAATAGGAGGGAAAAGAGGAAGAAAAGGGAAGGGGCTCATGGAAGGGAGGACAAACTGACACAGTGGGGGAAAAATCAAAACTCTAATGAGGATGGAAAAGGAGAAAGGAGAGAGAAAAGCATAAGCTGGGGGAAAATAGGATGGAGAGAAAGAAATAGATAACAATCATAACTGTGGATGTGAAAGGGATAAACTCTCCCATAAAATAGAATCACCTAGTAGAATGGATTAAAAAAACAAAACAATCCTATTACAATATATTTTTTACAAGAAACACATTTGAACCAGAGGGATACACACAGAATAAAAGTAAAATACTGGAGCAGAATATATTATTCTTTATCTCAAGTAAAAATAAAAAGCCGAGGGTAGCAATCCTGATCTCAGACAAATTAAAAGCCAAAGTAGATCTAATTAAAAGCTGCTAAAAGGTATCATAGACAATGAAATAAGGTCATTACTAAAGATATACACACCACATGGTATAGCATCCAGATTCTTAGAGGAGATGTTAAGGGAGTCACAGGAAGGAAGAGATAACAAACCTATACTAGTGGGGGACCTCAGCCTTTTCCTCTCAGAACTAGATAAATCTAACCACAAAATAAACAAGGAGATAGTTAAGGAGATTAATAGAATTTTACAAAAGTTAGATGTGGTAGATCTGTGGAGAAAATTGAGTGGGGATAGAAAGGAATACACCTTTTTATCTGTGGTACATGGAACCTCCACAAAAAAGTGACCAAGGGCGCAAAAACTTCACAATCTAATGCAGAAAGGCAAGACTATTAAATGTATTCTTTTTAGATCATGATGTAATAAAAATTACATGTAATAAAGGACTATGGAAGACAGATGAAAATTTACTTGGAAATTAAATAATCAAATCCTAAAGAATGAGTGGGTCAAACAACAAATAGAAATAATCGATAACTTCATTCAAGAGAATGACAATAATGAGACAACATACCAAAACTTATGGGATGCAGCAAAAGCAGTTTCATATTTCTAAATGCTTACATGAATAAAATCGAGAAAGAATAGATCAATGAATTGGGCATACAAATAAAAAAGATAGAAAAAGGACAAATTTAAAACCTTCAATTTGGCCCTGGAGTCAGGAGGACCTGAGTTCAAATCCAGCATCAGACACTTAAAACACTTACTAGCCATGTGACGTTGGGCAAGTCACTTAACCCCAATTGCTCTCTAAAAAAAATCTCCAATTAAATACCAAATTAGAAATTCTGAGAACCAAAGAAGAGATTAATAAAATTAAAATTGAGAAAAATATTGAACAAAAATAAGAGCTAGATTTATGAAAAAATAAACTTTTGGTTAATTTGATTAAAAAAAGAAAGAAAAGCAAATTACCAGCATAAAAAATGAAGTGGGTGAATTCACCACCAATGAAGAGGAAATCAAAACAATAATTAGGACTTATTTGGCCCAACTGTATAACAACAAATTTGGCAATATTATTAAAATTGATGGATATTTACAAAAAAAACATATATTTTCCAGATTAATGGAAGAGGATAAATAATGCTCAAATAACCACATTTCAGAAAAAAAAATTAAATAAGCCATCAATGAATTCTGTAAGGAAGAAGAACTCCAGGGTCACATGGAATCACAAGAGAATTCTATCAAACATTTAAAGAACGATTAATTCTGATACTATAAAAACTCTTTGGGAAAACAGGTGAAGAAGGAGTCCTACCAAATTCTTTTCATGATATAAATATGGTGCTGATACCATTGGAAAGAGTCAAAACATAGAAATAAAAAACCATTTTCCCTAAAGAATGTAGATACAAATATATATATATATATACAAAATTAGCAAAGATATTACAGCATCTTAATTCTAGGCTAATACATTATGACTGGGTAGGATTTGCACAAGGAATGCAGGGATGATTCAATATGAGGAAAACTATCAGCATAATTAGCCATGTCAACAATAACACTAACAGAAATCATATGATTATCTCAATAGATTCAGAAAAAACATTTGACAAAATACAATACTCATTCCTATTGAGAACACTACTACAGAGTGTAGGAATAATTGGAATCTTCCTTAAAATGATAGGGAGCATTTATCTAAAACCATCAGGAAGCATTAATGGGTCTAAACTAGAAGCATTTCCAATAAAATTGGAAGTGAAACTAGGTTGTCCATTATCACCACCGTTATTCAGTGTTGTACTAGAAATGTTAGCTGAGAGAATAAAAGAGAAGAAAAAGAAATAGAAGAAATCAGAATCTGAAAAGAATAATAAAGCTATCACTGGTTGCATATGATATAGTGGTATACTTAGAAAATCCTAGGGAAATCAAGCAAAAAATTACTTGAAAAATAAACAAATTTAGCAAAGTTGCGGGATGCAAAATAAATGCACATAAATCATCAACATTTCTATATTTTATAAATTTCAATATCTCCATTACTAACAAAGCCCAATAGAAAGAGATAGAAAGAGAAATTCCATTTGAAATTACTGTAGATATTATAAAATATTTGGAAGTCTACCTACCAAAACAAACCCAGGAACTATATGAACACAGTTACAAAACACTTCACACAAATAAAATCAGGTATAAATCATTGGAAAAATATTAGTTTCTCATGGGTAGGCTGAGCTAATATGATAAAAATGCTAATTTTACCTAAATTAAGTTATTTAGTGCGACACCAATCAAACTACCAAAACATATTTTATAGAGCTAGAGAAAACAATGACAAAATTCTTCTGGAAGAACAAAGGAATTAATGAAAAGAAATGAAAAGGAAGGTGGCTTAGTCATACCAGATTTTAAATTGTATTATAAAGCAACAATCATCAAAAATACTTGTTACTGGTTTAAAAAAAGAATGGTGAATCAGTGGAATAGGTTAGGTGCAGAAGACACAATAACCAATTACTATAGTAATCGACTATTTTATAAAACCAAAGACTCCAACTTCTGGTCTAAGAACTTACCATTTTTTTACAAAAACTTCTGGGAAAACTGGAAAATAGTATGACAGAAACTTGGCATAGACCAATATCTTACACTCTATACCAAGACACAATCAAAATTAGTACGTTATTTAGATATAAAGATTGATACTATAAGCAAACTAGGAAAGCAAGGAATGCTTTATGTCTGATCTATGAAGAAGTAATGAATTTATGACCAAATAAGAGATAGAGAATGTTATGAAGTGCAAAATGGATGATTTGGATTAAATTGAACAGTTTTGCACATACATACCCAATGCAAACAAGATTAGAAGGGAAACAGAAAGCTTGGAAACAATTTTTTTTTATAACCAGTGCTTCTGATAAAGGCATCATTTATAAAATATGTAGAGAACTAACTTGAATTTATAAGACTAAAAGTCATTCCCCAATTTAGATGTGGTCAAAGGCTATGAACAAGAAGTTTTCAGAGGAAAAAATTAAAGCAATATATGGTCATATGAAAAAATGCTCTAAATCACTATTGATTAGAGAAATGGAAATCAAAACAACACTTAGGTACCATATCACACCTGAAAGGTTTGCTGACATGACAAAACAGGAAGATTATAAATGTGGAAAAAATTGGAACACTAATGCATTGTTGGTGGAGTTGTGAACTGATCCAACCATTCTGAAGTGCAATTGGAACTATGCCCAAAGGGTTATAAAACTGTGCACCTTTTGACCCACCAATGTCACTTCTAGGGCTGTATCCCAAAGATATAACACAGATGGGAAAAGCCCCACATGTACAGAAATATTCATGGGAACACTTTTTGTGGTGGCAAAGAATTGGAAAATGAGGTGATGTCCATCATTTGGGAATGGCTGAAAAGTTGTGGTGTATGAATGTAATGGAATACTATTTTGCTATAAGAAATGATGAGCAGGCAGACTTAAAAAAATCTGGAAAGACTTATATGAACTGATGCTGAGCGAAATGAACAGAATCAGGAAATCATGGTATACAGTAACAACCACATTATGCACTGACTGACTTTGATAGTCTTAGCCCTTCTCAGCAATGCAAGGGTTTAAGACAATTCTAAAAGACCCATGGTGGAAAATGCTATCCACATGCAGAGAAAGAACTTTGGAGTCTGAATGCAGATGGAAGCATACAATTTCCTCTCTCTTCTTTTGTTTTGTCTTGTTTATTCTTTCTCATGGTTCCTCCCATTAGTTTTAATTCTTCTTTACATCATGGCTAGTGTTGAAATATGTTTAATACGAATGTGTAAGTCAGAGCCTATATCAGACTGCATGCCATCACTTCAAATTATTGAAGTGAATCTCAAAAACTGAAAAAAAATTATTTAAAAGAAGAAACCTCTTTTTCTACTTGGTCCTAGTTTTACTTTTTAAGAAGTTTTTTTTTTCTTTGAATTTTTGTACCCTTTTTCCCATTTCACTAAATCTACTTTTTAAAGGATTCTTTTCTTCAGTGGATTTTTATGTCTGTTTTACCATTTGGACCATTCTTTTAAAAAAAGATATTATTTTCTTTGATATTTCTCGTACCTTCTTTAACAAGCTGTTGACTCTTTTTTCATGATTTTCTTATATCATTCTAAATTCTTTCCCCAATCTTTCCTCTACCTTTTTAAACTTAATTTTTAAAATCTTTTTTTGAGCTCTACCAGGAAATCTTTTTCTTTGGCTTGAGACCACATTTTCCTTGGAGGTTTTGAATGTAGCTGTTTTGACATTGTTTTCTTCTTCTGGGCTTGTTTGTTTGTTTTATTCTTCCCTGTCACTATGGTAAATTTCTATCGTCTTTTTTGTTATTGTAAGTATTTGTTAATTTTCCCAGACTGTTCCTTGACTTTTACTTTTATTTAAAAGTTGGACTCTGCTCCCATAGTGGAGGGGGCACTAACCTAAGCTTTTTGTGCTGCTTTTTTTTAGAGCTAGCTCTTGCAGTCTGTAAATTAAAAAAAAAATTATTCCAAGGTTTTAGGAGATCTAAAGATCTAAGGAGAGTTTTGGTCACTGCTTTTCTGCCCTTTGCTCTGGTCTATGAGTGACTACATTATTCTTTTCCACCTTGGTATTAAAATCAGGGTCTCTACTTTTCCCAGCGTACCTTTTTGCCCTAGGACTTGTAATGGCATATGGGAAATTTAACAGAGTTCTGCTCCTAATGCCAGCCAAGGGTCCTTTCTATTCTCCTTCTGACCATTTGTCTGGAGCAGTGCTTCTTAAAATTTGGTTTGTGACTTCATATGGGGATGCATATATAAATGTGGTGGTTGTAAAAAATTAGGCAATAGTAAAAGGTTTCTGAACACACACTGACCAAAAATTAATTCTAAATCAAATGTTGTTTTTCTGGCAGTACTTGCCCATGTTGCTTTTGTGACTTCACTGCAGTCTTGGTCATGAACAAACAATATGTGTACTTGGCACCGCACATGCCATCACCCCTCATAATTCCAATATACACTGCCAGAAATACCTTGGCTCATATTTGAGACTATTGTCTTTAATAAATGATAAAATTATACATATACCAAAGAATTATTTTAAAACAAATATGTCTATGATTTATTATCAGTAAATGTTTGATTTTTATACCTATTTTATATACTTACATACCCAGGGCCAAGTAAAAATTCTCGTTTGTGGTCTTGAGTTAGAAAAAGTTTTAAGACACACTGGTCTGAACCCCTTACCATTAATAAGGTGAGAGCTCTGAAAGCTGCTTTACTTGCTTCCATGGCCTGCTCCTGGCTTAATAGGATAAAGCCTGTGTCTTCTGAGATGGACTGCACTGCACTTTCAGCCCAGTGAACAAGACTTTCCTTCCAACTTTCTAAGTTGTCTTGGACTGGAAAATTGTTTTGCCCTAGCTTTTTCTTGGTTCTGTCACTACAGAATTAATTTTGAGGCATTATTTTAGCAGTTTGTAGAAGAATATTGGAGAACTCAGTTGAGTCCCTCTCTTTACTCTGCTATGTTGGCTCCACCCTTGCTTTGAAGAATTTTAAAGGGAAAATTCTAATGCCCTCCTGCTAAACTCTTCAATACCCCTCTACCCACTCTCGATGATTTTCTCTCTGCTCCAAATACTCAGTGTTTCCAGTTTACATCTTACTTATCTAGGAAAGTAGATATTGTATAAAGCACCCAAGACCTGAACTTTGTCTCCTCATTAAAACTTACCTTCTATTTTATGTCCCCTATTTTGTGTCTGCTATTAGTTAACTGTTTTACATAATGGATCTTATTAGATCTGTTAAACATTTATTAAGTTAACAAGTCTTTATTATGTGCTTATTGTGTGCTAGTGGAGGGGGTGTTGGTGTATGATTTTTGTTTGCAGATGATTTTACACTCAATGCAGCCTCTGAAGCTGAGATGAAACAAGGTATGAATCAGTTCTTTGCTGCTTGTGTTTATTTTGACCTAACCATTAACACGAAGAAAACACAGGTGCTCAATCAGCCACCAACACACCACATCCATATGTGAAACCATTGGTAATAATAAATGGCGAGGGGCATCCAGGTAGCACAGCGAGTAAGAGCAGCGGCTCCAGTGTCGAGATGACCTGGGGATCGAATCCCGGGCTCAGATATTTAGCACCCACCCAGAAACACCTGGCCGTGTAACCTTGAGCAAGTTACTTAACCCTGATTGCTTAGGGACAGCCAGGTGGCTCAGCGAGTAAGAGCACCGGCTCCAGTGTTGGGATGACCCAGGGATCAAATCTGGGCTCAGATACTCAGCACCACACCCAGAAATAACTGGCCATGTAACCTTGAGCAAGTTACTTAACCCTGATTGTTTTAAAAATAATAATAATAATAATAAATGGAGAACTTTTGAATTCTGTGGATAAGTTACCTTGGCAATATAATTTCTAGGGATGTACACATTGATAATGAGGTTGACATGTACATTGCTAGAGCTAGCTCAGTGTTTGGGAGGCTCTAAAGGAAAGTGTGGGAGAGAAGAGGTATTAAACTAACTAGCAAAATGAAGATCTACAGAGCCATTGGGCTGACCTCATTGTTGTATGCCTGTGAAACCTGCACAGTCTACCAGCACCATAAGGAAACTGAATCACTTCCATTTGAATTGTCTTAGGAAGATTCTGAAGATCAGTTGGCAAGATAAGATAGCAGACACTGAGGTCCTTTCTTGAACTAAATTTCCAAGCATTCCAACTGTACTGTAGAGAACACAATTCTGATTGGCTGGTCATGTTTGAATGCCATACATATGCTTGTCCAAAAAACTATTTTATGGAGAAGTTACACGAGGCAAGTGCTTAGATGGTGGTCAGAAAAGTGATACAAGGACATTCTTAAAGTCTCTCTTAAACACTTTGGAATTGATTGTGGGACATGGGAGACACTAGCACAGGACTGCTCCGCATGGCATGCCCTCATCAGAGAACATGCTATGCTCTGTGAGCAAAGCAGAATTGAAGTAGCTCAAAAGAAACACAAAATGCACAAAGTAACAGAATCCATCCTAAATATTCAGATAGGCTTTTTGTGCCCAATCTATGGTAGAGTAATCCAAGCTCATATTGATCTGATCAGACACAGTTGGAGACACTAAACTTGATTCTAACATAGTGTTGTCATTTTGGTCTTCTTTGAGAACAAAGGGCAGCAACCATTGTGTGCTATGCATTGTGCTAATTGCTGAGGATATGAATACAACCAGAAAGACAATTGCGGCCCTTAATGAGTTTATATGATTGCTTTAAAATATAACAAATAAAATAAATCTGAAAAGTTGGTGGGGAGACTGTTAGGGTGAAGATGAAGGGATGCAGCATGGAAGACTATGGATAAAGTCTGAGACAGTCTAGAGTGCCATGTAATGATTAATGAAGATAAAGATTACCTGTGCATCCTCCTTAAAATGAAAGTTTTGAGAGAAACTAGATAGAGGAAGAGCCCACTGTGGTATAGGGTACTCCATTATAAGAAGTTTAGGTATTCAGTGAAATTAAGTGATTAAAAGGTGTTTTGCATATGATTAAGAAAGGTCAAAAGGAGATTTAGGGGTGTATTCTACATAGGGTTGAAGATATGACTGGTCTGGACATCTTTCTTAATACTTGTTATAGGATTAAGAGTTGAAAATTGTGAACGCATTAGTTTGTATTTTCCTCTTTGACAGTACTCTAAATCTAAGGAATGAAATTCAAATAGTGGAATTTTAGACACTTTCTTACTGTGGAAAAATTTTGAGACATGATGTCCTTATAAGCATACTCCATGAAGAGAAGAAGAAACTAACATCATAAAAAATAGATAATGAAGAGATACAAGTTTATCTTTAAACGATTTCCCTACATAACCATTGCCAATTATGTTTAAATACAGGAGAAGAGCCTTATTTCCCCCCTTTTAGCCATGAAGATGTCAATTTCTTCCCTACAATGACCCCTAGACTCTTTCTGAAGTTACTTTTTGAGTTGATACTTCTATGGTGTCATGCTTAGTAAGTCATCATGAGTAGAATACATCCAGTATGTGGCTTGTTTATATTCATTTATTTTTTTGCACGTGGACCTAGGAAAACCTTGTTTCATAAATTCATGCATTTATTCAACATTTATTGATCACTTTAAGGTGCCCAATGGAGGATGCAAAATTGAAGTCACAGTCTCTGCAATTAAGGGCTCTCTCCAATTCATCTTTCATAACATTGACTGCATAGTCTTCCTATAGCTCAACTCTAATCATGAAAATTCTCTAGCAGTGGACAGACAGAACAATAGATTTGGAATGAAAAGTTAAAATCACAACTCTATTGCCAGCTGTACAACCTTTGGAAAGTTCCTTGGATTTATTTGTAAAATGGTTGGTGAGGTGGTATATGAGGAACCTTAGGACTCTAAATCAGAAGAGTCTGTGATTATACTTAAACTTTTCAACTAAAAATTATAAACTCCTCTCCCATCTTGTCTAACATTTCTTTCTCCTAGTCCTCCTATCTTGCTGCTTTTTCTCAGTCTCTTTTACTGAATGGTCATTATCTACCATTAAATATTTCCCAAGGATCTGACTTCAATTCTTTTCTCTCCTCTACTAATACTTTCTCTCTTGGTGATTTAATCTGCTTATATATATATATATAATTTATTTCTCTGTCTCTATCTATCTATCTATCTATCTATCTATCTATCTATCTATCTATCTATCTATCTATCTAATCTATCTATCTATCTATCTATCTATCTATCTATCTATCTATCTATC